>NW_022985567.1:331112-760979 GCF_010093815.1 Pseudovirgaria hyperparasitica
ATCCATCCATCCATCCATCCATCCATCCATCCATCCATCCATCCATCCATCCATCCATCCATCCATCCATCCATCCATCCATCCATCCATCCATCATCATCATCAATCATCTCTTCCCAAAAGCATACTTTTCCCAAAAAGGCACATCTTCCGGGAAGAAAGAGACACGAAGAAAGTAGCCGAAGAAAAAAAAAAACACTTCGCCATTTGCCCAGCAATCACACACACTACACACTATGCACTGATGCCACGCATGACGACAGCAACCTATGCATGCTCACATACAATCGCAAGCTAAATACCTAAATTCCCATACTCAACACAGCTCATGCTCCCCCCTTTCCTCCATCCCCATTTCCCCCATCCCATTTCCTCCATCCCCCTCAATCCCCTTTCCTCCATCCCCAATCCCTTTCCCCCCAACCCTCAATCCCCCATCCCAAACCCCAGATCCCCCTCCCCCCCCCTAATGCGTAACCCCCCTAGCAGCCTGCAACACAACCCCAAACACCAACCCCCTCGCCACACCCCTAACCTGCAAACAATCAAACACCCTGCCCAACGCCTCGCCCGTAGCCCCCTGCCCCATAACCCCGACCAACGCAGCCGGCATCCCCCTCTCAACCAACAACCGCCGCGCCTTCACCCTCAACGCCTCCTTTTCCGCCTCCGACATCTCACTCGGCCACGCGGCCAGCTCCTCGGGCGTAGGCAGTGTATTCGCGCGGAGGGAGCGCAGATGGTGCGCGATCCCCTGTGGCGAGGTATTTGCGTCGAGGATGGAGTGTTGGAGGAGGGTGCGGAGGGAGTCGAGTTGGGGGTTGCCCGGGCGGAGAAGGAAGGTTTTTGCGGCGGTTAGGAGGGTTTTGCGGATGTTCCAGGCGGAGCTGAGGGTGTAGAGTTCTGTGATGATGGCGAAGAGGAGCTCGACTGCGACTTGGGTTTCTTGTTCGGAGATGGGGGGTTTGGGGCGCGGGGGTGGGCGTGGGGGGTTGGGTGGTTCGGGAGCTGGGTTGTCGGCGTCGGGGGCGGAGTCAGGCGGCGGTGCGGTGTGGGGTTCTGGGTCGTATTCTCTGCGGAGCGGGGATAGAGGCGCGCTGGCGGGGTTGAATGTGAAGTCGTCGGCGATCTCGGTGGGTGGGGGTGGGAGGTTGAGGATTTGGTCGCCGCCCATGACGGGGGAGAGGTCGCCGCTGTCGTGGATGGAGCGGATGGAGGGGGCGCGGCTGTGATCGCGGCTGGAGATGCCAAAGACGGAGGAGCGACGGGAGGATGTCGAGGGCCGTGATTGGGGTTCGTAGCTGGGACGACGTTCCATCTGGGGGACAGGGGTGGGTTGCGTGTCTACGATGGGTCCGGTGCGAAGACTGTCTTGACTTTTTCGGAGGCTGTCTTGGTCTTTTCGGCCTAGTTGGGGCAGTGGTGACACCGTGCTTACTGAGCGCCCTCGTGGCTCGATATCTGGTAGCGGTGGAACTGTGCTCTCACTGCGTTGATGTGAGGCACCGTTCGGCCGCCCGGGACTTGTCACTAGCGGAGCGACCTTCTTCGGACCCAGAGCGCCGCCAATCGCTCCGGTGACGCCTCCGAAGAGAGCCTTGCCGCCTCCAGCAACCTCTTTAGGTGCGGAAGTCAGCACGTTGATCATGCCCTTGCCCATATTCTCGAAAGCTTGAGGCGTAGGCCATCCAAGCCCGGGGAAGCCGCCCTTTCCATTGCCTGTCCGTGCGATGTTGTCCTTTTCAAAGAACCGTTTCATGCCCTCACTATCAGCCAGCTGCTTGTAGCTGACCGCAGCATTGAGATATCGTTCTAGAGCGTCACGAAGCGACGCTTTCGTGTGGGTCTTCCACGTAGGCAATTGGGCATGAGACTCTGTGAACCCGGTGACTCCTGATATAACAGAAATACGCTTCAGAATCTCGTGCAAAGTCTCAAAGTCTGCGTATTTCCGGGCAATCATCCAGCCGGCGTAATGCGACGATTTGGGCTCAATCTGGATGAGATAGTCAATATTTGGCTTGTTCCGAATTATGCTTCGGTCGTTCGGCGCGGCGTCATCGAAAATAGCCATGTTCGCATTATGTAGTGTGAGAGGAGGAGGATCCTCCTTCTTGCCAGGGACGTCCGACAGCGCTGTGAGCTGCGACGAGGGAACAAATTGATCGAATGAGGTGAATGGTTGCTTCTGCTCAGCAGCTACCGGCTGCACCGAAGTCGAATATGCCTCCTCAGGTGCAGGTGATGCGACTTCCACCCCATGGATCCTCAGACCCGCAAGCTCGCCTCCGTCATTCGAGCCATCCTGTGACGACGCCGGCGTAGGCATGCCTTGGGTCGTATTTGTGGTTTCGGAGAACCCAGAAACACTATCACTGAGGCTCGTCACAGACTTCTTCTTTTCTTCCCCACGTGTTCTCTTCTCTTCCTCTTCAGCAATCATTTCCGTAAGGCGCTGGGCCTCCTTCATGGCCTCATCCATCGCCTCTTGCGCCCGGCTGACGGTTCGTTTGTGTTTGCCAATCGACTCCTCGTCGTGCGACGCCTCTTGCGCCTCTACAGCCTTGCTGTGTGCCTCCTCCGACGCATGAATCTGTTCTTTAACCTTCTCCAACTTCTGCCCCGCCGATCCTTCGACGCCCGCGTCGATGACATTCATTAGCTCGGGCTCGCCGTCCTCGAGTAGGTATACAATCCATTCGTTTATCCATTCCGGCCTGGAACATTTCTGTATCGTCATTTCGATGATTAGTTTAGACAGAATCTCCCGCAGGAAGACGTGCGCTGCCTGGCAATTATATGTTTTAAAGTCAAGATAGTTTTGTAGAATGTCCTCGGCAACCATGTCGAGCTTTCGTGACTGGTGCTTCGTGTCTAGCACGCTTGCCAGATTGCTATCGGGCTTCATTTCCAAGTACGCGCTGACGGCCGTTGCGGCTGACGTATTTGGCGAAGCGTTGAGGGCCGCGCACAGCTCATTGAGGAAGACGATGACGATTGAAGAGGAATTCGTGAGAAAGTCAAGGAATGCATCCGCAGGCCGTTTTCGAGAGAGGTGTGAGGACGCAGAAAGTATAAAGGCCGTCAAAGTCTGTCGACATGCCGACGGGAAGGAGTCTTCCGTTGGAAGTATGGGCGAATACCACCACCTAGACCACCACTCTTGTCAGCAAAACTCACAATCCACGCATACAGGTGTCATCGCACTTGACATAGTCTCTAATCACAGCGTCCGTAAGCTCATTAAGCGCAGACGCAATCTCAGGCTGAAACTCGGAAAAGTCCAGCACCTTCCCAGACGACAGCTTCACATCAAGATCCGCATGATCGTCCTCGTCAGTCATGGGGTCCTGTGAGCCCTTTGACCGCGCCCGGAGGACTCTGTTCACAATCTCCAACCCAGTCTCCCGCCGCCGCTCCTCTGACGAGGTACCGGAGCTACTCCCGCTTCCTCTTGAGCCTTCCCATGTTGCATGTAGGACCACACCCCCGACAACACCAATGAGCACCAGCCCGACTCTGCCAAGAACTACATATGTAGCCGCACTGAGGCCCACTATGCATGCGCCCAGAGTCTCGTTGCTCGCCGTGGACAGGAAGTGAAGGGCGCGATCGGTGACGGTCTGCGCCGTAGCTTGTATTGATTGAGCATCTTTGGGTGTTTGTACGGATTTGGAAACGTTCTCCTCGGCGGGAGTCTCTTCTGATTTTCGGTCCTCTATCGCAACATCTGTGTGCGGCGCGCCATCACTCCGACTGTTCTCCTTCTCCATGCTGACTGAGGGCGATTAAATGGGTGATGTAGTTGAACGGCGTAACGAAACAGGCGCAGTATGAAGCACAGAATAAGGCATCGACGTCGTGATGATAGCGGCCGTGAGAGTGGGTGCTCGTGAGGGAAGAAACGCTTTAGAATATTATGACATTGAGATCTGGTGTTCGCTACACGGAGTTGGATTGGTTTGCCTGCAGGCGACAATTGACCGCGGTTGGATGGTTGGTTGGTGGTCGGACCCATATGCCAAGAGCCCCGGAGTAGCTTATTTTGGCCCTGGCAGCTCGGGAGCAGGGGCCACCTAGGATTTAATTAATTATTAGGGCAGGGTCCCAGAAAAGGGGTTGGCCTGCGACACGCACGAGAAACCAGATTTATTTTCTGATGTGATGATGATCAGTAAGCGGCTTGCGGCAGTAATACATGTGTGACGGGCCTACATATCAAATGGTAGTAGTCTTCATTGATACACGCCCAAGCACACACCTCACAACACCTCACAACACAACACAAGAGGAAAATCTCAGCCTTCACAACTGCCAGAAATCTGACAGATTCATTCCTCTTCAGTAGTAATAATAATATATCGCCATCTACACATTCGCCTCGCCCAGCAGCAGCAGCAGCAGCAGCAGCAGCAGCTCACACACACACACACACACACACACACTAGAGAGAGACATCCAGTCCTACCTATACCGCCATCTCCGGTATCCCAAAGAATAGGAAAAAGAAAGCCCCGATGCTTTACATGTCTCCCTCCCCCAAAACTAAAAAAAAAAGAAGAAAAAGAAAACAATCATGTACATAGCCAGATCATGTGCAGACCCGATCTTCATCCCGGATGGTACGTACAGCCAAGGGCCGTCCAGGCCCACGTTTTTCCGACGTCGAGTCGATTAAATTATGCATATGAGACGGGAAGGCCACACTGCACAGGCAGTGTTGAGAGAGGAAAAACTGAGGAAAGGGAATATGAATGGCAGAACGAGGGTATAATGCTCAAGACAAAGTGTCAAGCAAGTAAGAACAGGGAAGTTCGCATGCCTCGTCATCGCCGGTCGCCTGGTCATGTACAAAATGAGACGTCAACCACATCTCACATCTCTCGTCTCTTTTGACAGTGCAGCTTCTACAGCAGCTATACGAGCACCCACTCGCTGCCTCTTTTGATGAACTTGTCGAGCATCGTGGTCAAATCGGTAAGTACGAAGCGACAAATGTAGAAGCCGAAGAATTCGGCCGCATGTCTGGTGCTCAGCTCCAGACCAACATGAGTTTGACTGGAGTGTTTGAGACCTGGATCCTCGACTTGGCGCGCAACACGATCTAGGGGCACGGGTTAGGAACATGGCATATGTATGTAAGAATTTCATTGACTGACCAACAACTTGAACGGCGTCAAACAGCTTTGCCAAGCTGCTCATATAGAGGGCATTCGGGCCGTTGAAGTCCACTTGACTAATATCGCGCTTCGTGAATCGAATGTTCGGGAGAGAGGTCATTGGAAGGGAGCTCATCGTCAGCGAGTCTTTGCTCACATCTTTCGTTGCCAAGAGTGACAGACCAACACCGCTAGGTTTTGAGCGTAGCTTGCGCCAGGAAGTCAGATAGTTTTTGCTCTTATCACCAGCAGCCTTTGTGTTGGCAGAAGGTTCCACCGTATCAACACCAGTGGCGGCGCCATTGCCAACAGTAGTGGCGTCTTTGAAGAAGATGTTGATCCCACCAACACCGACCTCGCTGCCCAATTTCTTGCTTAGATTATTTTGCACTTGGTCAAGAATCACCTCAAGACCTTGCATCTCTTCGAGTACGGCATCCGCGTCCAATGTATCGACACTTCCCAGCTTCATTAGAGCTGCGGTCAAGAGGTCACAGTTTGCAATCTTCTCTTCCGTTGCTTTTATTTTCACACCCTTGACACTCCATACATCACGTGGTACGAATAGTTTTGTGCTGAGGTAGCCACCGCGGGGGTGAGCAATGGTCTGGTAGAAGCAGCGCATCAGCCAGAACGGACGCAGGAGGTACGAATCCGGACAAGGTTCCAGCGGTATAGGCGCGTTGATGGCCATTGGATTTGGCGAGCCAGGGCTGTAAGGCGAATGAATGTCAGCTTCAAAAAGTTGTATACCGGCGCTGATGAGAGGCTCGTTGGAGAAACCCGGGAACATTGGAGTCAACGGTACGGCATTGCTCTGCTTTCGCATACTAATATTGGAGAATGTGCTGCTCAGCGGGGTATGTCCAGAAATATCCGATCCGTCCGGGCTAGAGATGGACAAAGCACGATTTCGCAAGCTTAGTGATGACTTGTTCTTCCTCAGCGCGCCTATGCCACCTCTCGAGCCCTTCAATGACGTTGGTGACGACGGAACCATGGTCTGCTCGCTAGATTGGACGCGAGTCAAGGTGGAGGCAACCGGCGAGTTCGCGGCTGGCTCAGATGGACTGGGAGCCGGGACGATGGGTGGTGTGGCTCGCAAAGCTTGGTCGATGGTGTTCGGCGTCGGAGCTTGGCGCTCAGGAGGGGGATGATGATGTAGGACAGGCTGTGCTGATCTCGGATGGGGAGCTATCGTGGGGTCAAAGTCATCGTGTTTTGGTGTGAGTTGCTCAGTGTGAGGTGGGGCTGGTAGATTGCGGTGCACGGATGTGTCAATCTTCAACTGACCCGCAGTCTTCCCAGACAAGCGTCGATTGCGCACAGTGGAGGCAGAGTTGGCTGAGGATTGCGGCATCGAGGGTGGTGGAGGAGGAGGAGGTGGTTTCTTGTCTGGGGGTGGAGGTTGTGCAAGCTTAGAAGACATTGACGAATGCGTCGTCTGCGATTGGCCTGCAGTCGTACGTTTCGAGGAGCGTGAGCTATTCCAAGTGCTCCCGGAGATGCCACTGGAGTCTGACTCTCGTGGGAGAGCAGACTTGCTTTGTAGGTCAAAGTCAAAGCCGTCCAGCATGAACTCCTTTGTCATCTCTTCGAGCATTTCCTCATCCTGGTTCGCATCGACGTCAATGTCGTAGCCATAATCGACGCTTTGGCGAATAGCAGGTAGACCACCCCTATCGTCATCCCCCAGCCGAAGCTCTCTAGCACGCAGGCTCGCAGCCTTGATAGCCTCTTCCCTTTCCAGCTCGAGAACCTTCTCTTTTGCAATCTCGACTTTGCGCATTGCTGCTGAGACGCTGCCGCCACGAGGCAGTGAGTGCTCACCTGCTTCATATGGCTCAAAGCCCTCATCATAGGCTGCTTCCACTGCCGCATCAAGCGCTGCATTAAACTCCGCTTCAGTACCATTGCTTCCCGTGTGTAGGTGCTTTCTTCGGCGAGTGCCGTCCTGAGAGTCGACGGAGTGTACTGATGAGCCGCATGACGAGCCAGACTCATCTATCGTATCAAGCCAAGTCATGGATTCTTCACTGTTTTCCCGCGAGTGCTGCTGCTTTCGTGAAATATCTCTTGTTGACTCAGACGTCTGGCGGCGACCAGAGGTCATATCGGGCGAGTCGCGAGTGGTGGTGTCGAAACTTGCGGCGAATTGGGGATGTGGCGATAGCGGTGGTGGCATATACGTGTGCTCCATACGTGGATCTAAAGCTTGGTGGCGGTTGGTTAACGAAGAAGATGCGTATGAATTTAGCAGGAAGGTGGATGGATCTGTATCTGGGATCGAGCGCTCAACTTCGCGCATGGCGGAGGTGAATGTCGATTCTCGCGGATCACGTTTTGATGAGAGTCTCTCTGGGATGGGATCAGGCAAGATCGAGCTATCGGGAATGATTCGGGTTAGAGTGGCAGTCTGAATCACTGCATCGTCATTTTCGTTGAAGAAGATTGATTTTGCTCCAAGACTGTCGACCGATTCATTGCTCATTGGACGGTTCGGAAGGGCTTTTCCAGAGGTTGACGTGTAGGAAGGATCAAGTTGACGCAATTCTTCGATTCGGTTGGTGTAGGTTACTCGCTTTGAAAGATGTCAGCATTCGACCCGGTCTTGAACTCCAGAGTACTCACAATAGCTTCCAACTTTTTCCTATCCTCTTCTCCATTACTCCGTATCATCACCTGCTGTAACAGGTGACAGGCATCCTGATACGCATCCATGGCACCTTCAAAGTTCTGGGCATTATCAAGTAATACAGCAGTATTGGCCTTCTGCAACGCCCTTGACAGCATCGTCTTCTTGTCTTTATCCCGGCGCTCTTTCACGCGCGGTGGAGTGCCCATAGGATACTCCTCTTGTGGGAATGTGGAGCCGGTGGTATCCATCATTGGGCGATAAATGTTCTTCTCTCTGGAGTCGCTACGTGGGATACGTGAGGCAGCATCTCTAGCTGGTTGAGAAGATGAAGCTGGAACGGGCGGTGGTCGTTGAGAAAGTTGTCTTTCGGCTGCAGAAAGGATGACTGGAGACGAGCCAAGAGATTTTCCAGTTTGGTTCCGAGAATGTGGCTTTGTCTTCTCTGCCAGTGAGCTCTGCTGCGGACGAGGTTTGGTGCTGAAGTAATCGGACGAGCCTTGATTATTTGGAGTGTACGGGGCCGAGGTCGTCGAAGGCGTCATAGAAGACGTAGAGGCCGAATATGGAACGTATACATTGGGTAATAAGGTTGGGAGAGTGTCCAAGGGAGGCAGAGATCGTGCAGAAGTCGTGGGAATCGGCGGCGGAGAGGTTCGGTGTCGTCTTCTCGGGCTTGATGTGGGCGAGGGGCGTGAAGGACTGGACGGAGGGCGAGGTGGAGAGCGTAGAGGCTGTTCGAATGGCAGATGAGTGATGGTGGCACTCAAGGCCAGTTTCCCGTTATGGACGTGATTCCCGGAAGATCTACTCGAAGTTGTAGATTGCGACCAGCGGTTCAGGCTGGCAGCAGTGTTATGATCTTTGTAGGACGTGTATACCTCCGGGGCGAGGTGGGCGACGCTTGATCTCCTCCGGGACGCAGAAGGTCTCGAGGAGGACTTTGCGAAGTCGTGTGTAGTAGGGGCAGTATCAGACAGGGAAGTGGGAGGTAGAGAGGCAGAGGCGCGCGAGTTCAGGGAGGCAGAGCGCTTGACGGTGACAACAGAGGAAGAGACGGAATTAGACCTCGATTTCCGGCGGCGTTGAGAAGAGATGGAATTGGCAGGAGGAGGCGTATCATTCATAGCAAGGAGGGTGTTGCTATACATGGCGGGGGTCGGGATCTCTCATTCGACAGTCATTGCTTTCCAGAGGATGTAGGGACGGAATCGCGGTGTGTGTGGGTGTGGGTGTGGGTGTGGGTGTGTCTCATGGGGCCGAGGGGCCGGCTACTCGCGACGGCTGGAAGGCATGCGGCGGGAAGAGGGTTGATGGGAGCGGAATTGAGAGGGCGCAATTGCAGGAGACAAAAGCAAAGAGACGGCGAAGGCGAAGAGAGGATGGCGATTGTGGGCAGTAATGGCCAGGAGCGTGCTTGGAGGAAGTCGGTCAAGGAGTTGGTGTATGCAAGCAAGCAAGGTGAAGGTGTAAGGTCTGGGTGTAGTAGTAGGAAGGGGAAAGGGTTGGCGGCGACGAAGGATGGATGGCGAATTGAGTTGACGACGACGACGAGGAGGAGGACGGGGAGTGGGCGAGTGCGTGTGCGTGTGCGTGTGCGTGTGCGTGTGCGTGGGCGCGGGCGCAATTATCCGCAGGCGGTTAGGAGGTGAGAAGGTGAGTGAGGCCTTTGGGGGGGTGGATGGATGGGCGAGCGAGAGAGCGAGTCAAAAAGGGGAATGGTTCGGCAGCCAGGGGTTCACATACACACACACGGACAACAGCAGACACACATACTGTACAGTAATTACTACTGTATTTACTGTAATAGCTGACTGGTGGAGACTGGCTCTGGCTATCTGGCTCTAGAGCGTGTCTATCCCACATCCAAGCAGTCGTCCAGTCGTGCGTGTGCGTGTGCCTGTATGTGTGAATATAGCTGTCTGTGTAAGTGCTGGCTACTACCTGGTGCCTGTCTAGCCCGTCCAGCCCGTCCAGCCCGCCAAATCCGCTCCAACGGCCGGGGCTGCACACTCGGCCATGGTACCTGCAGCAGCTACAGCTATAGCCAGCTACAACAACCGCTCCAGCAGACGACAGCGGTTTACTGCATATAGGTATTAAACAGTCGGTGAGTGAAGTCCACTGTCCATCAGGCCCAGCGCATCCTCACCATCACGAACACCATCCTCGTCGGTGCACTGCACTGCACTGCCTTTACACCATTAATTAATAAGTACCGCAACCTTTGCTGCGCTCTAATCAATTACCACTCGCTCACTCATCATCACTCACTCTCCCAGCTAGCTACACTAATTAACAGCTCACAGCAAACCCAGCCAGACAAACCACCTGTCAGGTAGGCAAGAGCCCAGCCCAACCCAGCCCAGCCACCTCTGTCCACCCCCCCTTAGACCCTGAAACCCTGACGCTGAACCCTGAATCCTGCCTGCCTGCCTGCCTGAACCCTGCCAGCCTACATACATATCAAACCCTGACAGACACGCTTACACCGTTACCGTTATCCTTAACAGAACCTGCCAGCCAGGGTCGCAAGTAGCAAGGTACACTACACACACACACACACACATACACTTTCAACACCTACCTCCTCCTCCTCCTCCTCCCATCTTCCACCTACTCAAAATCATCTCATCCCACTATCATTAACCTTTTCTATCCATCCGTCCCTCTAACATTAAATCTCATCCACGAAAATACCAAACCTTCGTTCGCTGCTTGCTTACCAAAAGACTAAACAATCCAGTGTAGTAGTTCAAGTTCAAAATCGAAGAGGAAGAAAAGAGAAAAACAGACAATTTAAGTACTGCAAACGCACGCGTCGCGGTCACTGTCGCTGTCACCGTCACTGTCACTGTCACCGTTAATTAATACCGTTACCGTTACCGTCATCAAACGCTCTCACTGGCATCGTCGCGCCCTCGACCCTCGACCCTCGACCCTCGACCAGGGGACCAGCCAGGGGACCGGGTAGTACACCTTCCCTCGCAACGTACGCGGCGCGGAACAGCGGACTTTATGCGTCAAAATTCATGCGTGAACCACGCTTTTCCTTTCTTTCTTCAATTCTTGTTTCCGATAACTACCAGCTGGGACTGAACTAGACTTTCCGTCTCCGCTCGTCTTTTTTGGAACATTTTTTTTTGGGCCTCTCTATTAATTAGATATCATTCTTTCTACATGCGATCTACCAACAACGCTCTTGGCACCACCGCCGTCGTCGGACTTTGCCTGTAACACACACACACTCACACCAGACTTTGCTCATCTTTTCTCTTGGCCCAGCCAGCCGGCCGGTCGAATATGCATGTCCTTTGCCTGCCATTGGATGGAATCCCCAAACGCCGTCTTGACTGTCCGACTGGGCTTGGCCTCATGTGCATGCTATTCATGCCATGCCCGACCCATTCTTTACCAAACCACCCTACTAAACTACGCAACAACGGTACGTCCCCGCTGACATCCCCTTCCGTCAACGCTCGACATGCTTGGTCTCGTCTCTTCAATTGACCTGCTTCTCCCGTTGTCATCGTCGTTGTCATCGTCATCGTCATCTCCATCATCATCATCATCATCATACACCCTCCCGTCATGCGTCGCCCATCACATCCTCGTCCATCCCGTCCTTATGTACATCCCAAGACGTGTCCATGGCCTCCTCCCCACTAGCTGCCTGTGCCGCCTTCATCCGGTTCTTCTTCTCGACCTCAATAAACTCCTTCGTCAGGTTGATCCGGTGATCCGCTGCTCTGGTTTGCTCCGTAAGACTTTCCGTCCGTGTCGCGCACGCAACCAGCTCCTTGTACTGTTGCTGCTCCGACTTTGCTTTTGGGCCCATCGATTCGTCCGAATAGAACTTCAACACCCGCTGCTGCGTCTTGATCGACCGCTCAATGCTCGCATTGACTTGTCCTTCCTTGATAAGAGTGCTCAGATACATCTCCAGCTCCTCGTCTCCTTTATTCAGCAACCCTGAAAGCTCGTCAAGTGGTATCGAGGCATATGTCCGCTGTAGCTTGTACAGCAGGAATCGAGGATAGTTCTCCACAAGCTTCTGCACCAGCCCAAAGTTTCCGTCCTCACTCCACAGACTGAGCCCAGCCTCGATTTCGGCCAGCAATCGTGGTAGGTTCAGATCATGCAACACCTCCGTCAATTGTTCGTAGGCCTTTGATGCCGATCTTATCGTCCGCATTGCGTTGCCGTTGGCCGTTTTTGGTATAGGCGGCCGCTGTCATCATGGTCAGCAAACAAGGATCCGGTCAAAAGCATACTTCTACTGACTTGTCCGGAAGCTAGTGCGCCCGCGAGAACATATTTCTTGTACGCCTCTAGCATAAGTCCATTTGCCGTGTTACTTGTCGGAGTTACGAGGACGTGTTCCAGTAGTGCTTGTGCTTCGTCGTACTTCCCCAGACCAAGAAATGCCATGGCGCCCAGCAAAAAGTATTCTTGCACATCTGCCGTGCGGATCTTTTCCGACAACCCTGATTTCACTGTAATGTAACCGTTGCTCAGCCCGTGATCTGCACAGAGCAGCCCTTGTTCTCCGCCTTGGCTTGCGTTGGGCGGGAAGCTGTGGATGATACAGTCGAGGAGTGGGACAGCTTGGGCATATGCGGTCGATTCCATGCATAACTGCATGAAAACTACATGTGTAGTCGTCAACGTTCCACCTGAAGGGTCAAGTCGCAGGATCGCTGTTCGGATAGGTATCAACGCCATGGCGGGCTGCAGCAGCACATTAGCATCATATACAGCATTACGTCAACTTCAAGGGAGAAACTGACCTGCCGAAGTATGCTTGCTACAAGCCCAATAAATTCTATAAGCTCACGCCATTGCTGTCCGAAGTATCGTATCGATATGGGGTCGAAAGAGCTAAGCAGCTGCTCAGTCTTGTTCCAAAGAACAGCTCGCGGTCGCCATGCATCTGATACCTGATTGACAGACCTTGGACGGAGTCCACTGTCGCCCTGGTTTTGTGCTAGGGTATAGAGAGTGAGGAGTAGGGACACGGAGTTCAGCGCAGGATCCAGGGCCTTGAAGATACAACGTCAGCTCCAGTAGCATCATGGTTTCAAGAGCTCTTTTTACCTCTAACAGACTCCCTGACTCGGCACTCTTGACCCATTCTCTTGAAGAGAACTTCTTCACCGTCGCCGAGAACTTCTTTACATTTTTATCGTACTCTGATGGTTCAAGTTGCGGGTCTGGAGAGAAGGCGAGGAGCGTTGAGGCTAGATCAGACATGTCGAGCTGTATAGATTGTATGAAGTTCCAGGGTGACTCCTATGAAGTCGTCTTCACAAGGATATATCTTCTTGTCGTACGATAGTTGAAAGTAGAGGGCGGGGCGCGAGTGTTCGTGATGCTTGCTTGCGCTGGGCGATGGAACGCTTGCTGCCTAGGAGGTTGGGAGGGTGAAAGCCAGGTACGCCGCGCTGAGAAAGAAGAAGTGATTCGAAGGGCCAAAAGACTCCTGGTAATGCAACAGGTAAACAGAGTATGTGAAGTGACTTGAGTGCATGCCGTAACTTTACCGATTACAATATGAGAGCTTAGGTAGTTTTGGAACGTGCCCGCGTTACTTGGCCCGAGCGTCAAGCTGGTATCCTTACGACACACTTGGCAAATAACAAAACACAAGACATTGATGCACGCTTCTCAAGGTTGGAAAACCAGTCAATACTCTGTTATGTCGGTATTCAGTTGACTAAAGCAATGGAGCGCTGAAAACGATGCATGCTCACTACACCACCAGACGCCGAAACCAATGCAATGCATCCGTCCAACACAAACTCCTCAACATGCAAACGAACCCTCCTGACACAACTACTTCCTCCTCTCCTTGATCTGGACCTCGAACCTCCGGAGCAGACCTTTCAGGCCCACGCCTTTCTCGCAATTCGCTTCCAGCCATGTTTCCATCTTCTCCCTCAATGTGCGCATGCCGTGAAGCACAGGCATCTTCCGACCCTCTTCGCCCTCGAGATGCATCAAAGGGTTCAGGAAGAGACTGAATGCCTCCGCCCAGATCTCAGTCTCCCAGTATCTTTTCAAAGATTCCCGGATTTTGTACGTCTTCGTTTGACCGGCCCCGAGCGTTGTGCCACGCTCAGCAACGATTTCCATGTACTTGCCGAACAGCAGATTATGTATAACACAAGCAATGCCGTGATAGTCAATTTGATAGGTCCAAGGTCGAGTCTCATGCATCTCTGCGCAGTCGGCTTCACTAGGTGTCCAGTCGGCTATAAATTGGACGTCTGGCTTGAAAACTCTCATGTCAATTCCCCGACCGAAGTCGATGATGGTGATACCACGGTCAGACCAGCCATTTTTCCCGTCTCTGGAGTATTGTGTAGACCAGTCATCATCGGCGTGCGCAATGCGTACTAGAACATTATCCGATTTTATGTCACCGTGCAACAGACCCTTGCTATGGAGGCCCTCAACAGTACGCAGCAGTTCGATAGTGAAGAACATCGCGAGCAGTTCGTCCATCACATTACCACCACTAGCGTCTGCCCTAGCGAGATTGACGAAATCGAGTAGTGTACCCTGATTCCTGAACTCCTCAACCAAATAACACTCATCTTTGAACATATGCATCTCATATGCCTGAACGATAGAGTCGGCTGGCCTTTGGACGCCCAAGCGGCGCTTAGCTTGACGTATCAAATAGAATTCCCAGGCAGAAGGCGGCTCTTCCATCTTGATGGCTTCAAGGTCCCCACGTGGTATTGCGAACGCGCCCTTGCCCATTTTTATGCCAGGTTCATCGTCGTCGTCGTCGTCTAAAGAGGAACTATGGGCCAAGTACACCGGCGCAAAGGCACCCTTGCCAAGCTCCTTCTTCACGACATACTGTCTATCCGACCCTGCTAGGCGTATGACAGGTGGCATCGTCAGGTTCGTGGCCGTCTTGTCGTTGACGTTCCTGTTTACCTTAGAAACGGCCTTAGTGAATTTTCGGATTTCAGCAGACATTCCATTCGTCTTAGACAGGTCTTCGAAGTAGCCGTCGTACGAAGATAGTGGTGGCTGGATTTGATTGAGGATGATGTTCTTGATCTCGTAGTTGATTGGATTACACCGGGAATCTTTGATGATCGGGCCATTTTGTATCGGAAGACATTGGCTACGCGAGTCTGCACTATTCGTTGCAGTTGTGTTTGCAGCACATGTTGCCATCTTCAGGTCAGGCTGTGGGACCTTGAACGGACGTTGAGCCTCATCGAGGCCTTCTCCGACAGGACTGCTCCAAAGGTCATCATCAGGTTTTGCAGATTTGGTAGGAGTCTTTGAATTGAAGTAGTCCTTCTCTTTTTGAGCTTGCGCAAAGGCGGTCGCTGCACCAAGAGATGACTCCGTCTTCTCCACTATCGGGGTCATGAAGGGGAGCCTGTTCTGTGCAGCGCGTCCAACATCCCGGTACGGTCTCGTAGGTACTTCCATGTCCTCAGGAGGCTCCGGGACGAACTTGGAGTTCGTTTCATCAATAGCTGACGGGGATGTTGGAGTGACTAGGTCTTCTGCTGCAGCCTCATCGAAGGAAAGCTGCTCAGTTGCTTGCTCCTGGTCATCATCGTCATCATTATCATCACCAGCAGTCTCCAGTTTTGCTAAACCTTCGGGGACATGTTTGCTAGCTGTGAAGTCGGACCACTCTGAGACACTCTTAACATCAGCTGAAGAAGCCTGATCGTCGTCACTATCCATATCGTCGTCGGCCCCTGCTGCAGTCTGGGTGGTAAAGTCTCCACTCGTGGTGTCACCAAAATCGCTCGCACTCACAGAGATCCGTCCAGTTGTAGTACTTTCGCCGCCACTCGTATAGTCATCATCACTAGAAACCTCGTCACTTTCATTCTCAGAGTCTTGTGATGACTTCAAAGGCTGATTGAATATTCCATAGATCTCGTCCATGGCTTCCCGGGTACATATAGTCATAGTCGGCTCTGCAGTTTTCTTCCTCCTGAGTTTTTTTCCTGTCGGAGAATCAAGGTTGGTCATGACTTCGAACACAGTCAGTAACAAAGTCGCGATCGTAAGACCAGAATGCAACTCACCTTTGGTTGTCTCGTTGTGAACCTCCTTCAACCTAATCTTCTTCGTCCTGTTCGCTCGGTCCTCTCTTCGCGCCTTCTTTACCCGACCAGCATGATCTAGAGGCACCGTGGTTGGGGGCATATTCTCGGAATCTTCGTAGTCGTGGTGTATCGCAATCTTGAGTGGCCGGTCGTCTCGTGAAGCTTCTTCTCGGTCTCCCTGAACGACAGCCTGTGCGGAAGTGTCTGTGATTGCAGACTTCTCTTCGACTGTCACCTGTAATACTGCATCCTGTTGGTCAGGTCCTGGGGCAGTTTCCTCTTCTCGTCTTCTCTCTGCTCCCCAATCTAACCAGCCGCGGTGCCGTGCGCGCAACTCTTCAAAACAATACTCGATTTTCACGGTCGACGAAGGATACACCGCTTCGAGGTCGACAAAGACACACTCATATCTACCAGTCTTTTCGTTGAAAGTCATTTTCATATCTCGTAATGGATTGGGTTCGTTATCATTAATGGATGATCTCTGGATACAAAAGCAGAATAACCGCACCTATCAGTCCTGTGATCGTAAATAGGGAGTTTAGGGAAGCGCAATCGCTGTAAGCACTTACCTCGTCCTTGAAAATAGCCATCTTTGGCACACCATTATTGGTTTTGGCCGTCCGTAGCTGCTCACCCGCCCACGGTTTTGCCTCAATACGATTCTCCTTGCGTCTCTCCGCGAGCGAACCAATTCTATCCCAACCCTTTGAGCTATCGCTAGAACCGCTCCGAGGTGGCTCCTCCGTATCCGAGAAGATTGACATTTTCTGCCTGCCCGGTTTCGAGCCTGTCACGCCAGATCCTCTTGCTTGCGGATCTACTGCAGGTGATGCAGCATGGGAGGAGAACGGGTCGGTCTTCGCGGCCAGCGCTGGGCGAACCGTGGGAAGCGCCGGGCTCGTTGGCTCTTGCGCATCATGGGGTCGGCTCTCGAAGCGGTGCTGAAATTCCTTGTATTTGCGCAGCAATTTTTGCACCGGACGCGCCTCCTTTTCTATTCCTAGCTTGTAGACTTCTTCCGCTTGACTCCAACGACCAGCGCCCTCGAGCCATGCAGCAAATTCTTCGTAGTATAAAGCGAGCCCATCGCCTATGTTTTGTCGAGAGAGATACGCAAATGTCTCCCGCGGAGTGTCATCAAAGAGACGTATGTAGTGAAGCCAGAACTTCAGATACCGTAAATCATTCTTGTACTGAGGCGAAGACAGGAATGCCTTCGTCGCGCGCTCAAGAAGAGGAAGAAGTTGGGACTGCGGTGTAGCCTGCGCCGAAGGATACGCTTGTAGCGTCCACCTCACATAACGTTCATAAACATCCAGCGGGTCATCTAATTCATCGATCGTGAGAAGTTCCTTCTCATACTCGTGCCGAAGTGCATCGTTCAAGTTCTGTGTTTGTGATGGAGAGGGAGAGGGTCCAACGCTCAAAGGCGCATATAGAGAAGCGAGAGCTTTTGCAGACCTGCCGCTCGGAAGGGATTGTATGTTTTCTTTATGTGTCTCAATAAGATCAAAGTCAATTAGATCATCGGTGGCAGCCATATCGAAAGTAGTGTCTCTGCTTTGTTAGTATCCAGGCGCACAAACTGATAACGTGTGTCGCAAATGACTTCGAGGAGGTGTTGTTTAGGCATTGTTGAGCGGCTATGCCCTTGATAAGATGATAGTTGCTACGGAAACGTGTAGGGCCACATCTAGGCAGGGCGTAACCCAGCGCAGTTAATAACACCTAATAATACAAATCGTGCATGACACTGGTTCTTGATGCGTGGAATTTAGACATTTGAGCTAAGTGTCAAATTATTTCCAGAGATTGCTCGGAAGCTTTCAAAGGCATTTCATTTTCGCCATACTAATTACAGAGTGGAATGATTGCGAGGTCCGCTTACAATGCTTTGCTACCACATATTGCCCCCTTTTTAGAATACAGAGACTTTGCCTATGTACGACATTCTGGTCACAGGCGAATATTACTAAAGACCGATTGACTTTTTCGGAACGCTCATTTGGCCCTCGCGGCTTTGTCGCTAGCAGTTTGGTTGATGTTCAAGCCAAGTCCCTGCGAGTCTAAATAGACCTTGTTGGCTCCGTTCTGTAGAATTTGCGCGATGTTCCTAGCATTTTCGAATTCTCTTAGATCAACGTACGATCGAGACTTCTTGATAGCGTCACCGATAAGCTCAGCACTACGTGCTTCACCCTGGGCTCTCACGACCATTGCCGACTTCTCTTGCCTAGCTTTGTCCACAACGAATGCGGCACGTTGAGCTTCCTGTTGCGCAACCTGCTTCGCCTCTACGGCAGCGGTGAATTCTGGTGAGAAGGCCAGGTGGGTAAGAGATACATCATCGAGCATGATGTTAAATCGGGCCGCTCTGCGGACGAGATTATCTCTGACCATGCGTGACACATTTTCACGTTGTGTGATAAGTTGTGAAGCGTTGAACTGAGCGACTACACTCTTGAGGACTTCGTTGACGATCGATGGGAGCACTCGTTCGTCATAGTCAGTCCCAAGGGTGCGGTAAATCTGTGGAAGAGCGTCTACGCGTGGTCTCGAGAGGACACGGCAGGTGATATTCACCATCTGGAGGTCTTTCGTACCGGTGAGGGAGGCGACATTCCGAGGTTTGGCGCGGACGTCGTAGGTGATTGGTGTCTCGAACCACGGTATCCGAATATGCGTTCCTAGCTTTGAATGAGCAACAATCCTGTGGAGGATGTAAAGTTTCGGCAGTCATCGAACCTTCGTTGTAGATTTCCTTGCCGACACCACCTAACCTCGTGTATTTTATCGCACGATGACCTCCATCAACTGGGAGTAGACAACGTCAGTCTCTGATTTTACCAAGTGGATATGGTCTCACCATTGAACAGTGCATTGTTACCAACCATCAGAACACCACCAAGGACGACAAGACCAACAAGACCGGCGCCGGCACCTTTTGGTGGAGGGAAACCACCGTTGCGCTGAGCATTCTGCAATGAGCGCTGAAGGCGCTTCCATGTCTCTTCAGGTCCAGACATTCTTCAGCGGGCGCAATAATGTGGCTGATGAATGATGTCTTGGAAGGGCTCTCGAAACTGCGGTGATGTGGTGGTTCTGTGAGGCGACGATGCGGAGCTGTCTGGACTGAAGCTCCTCCGCTTCGCTAGAGAAATGTACCAGGATCACGTTCATGCCTACACGTGACCTACTAGGATCCATCGAAAGCCGACACTATTAGTTACGCCGACGCACGAATGATCTAGGACTTTGAACTTTTATAATTCATCTGTTTGAGAACGCTGATATTAATTTCTTAGACCGTCATTCGGTTCGATAGAGTGACCATGTCTGAAGCATCTTCATCCAGCTCGGGAACGCTGCAATAGTAAAGCATGCACATTGAGCAAAGCAATCTTGGAAACCCAATGAGTAAGTTTCATAGCTTCTGGCGTCTGTAGCCAATCACGAGCGTGCCCTGGGACCAAACAGAACAGCTGGCCCTTCCATTTGCGAATCGAAGACCATAGTACTTGCTGCGCAGGACAATTCATGATACCATTCTCCCACGAAGTACGCCAACCCAGACTTTGGACCTTCGTACCTCCGCTGTCCACGCCCGCATTCTATGCAGGTGTCATAGCCCGCCATTGATCGCATGTCATACGCCATCCACTCTATCAGCATCTTTGGTAAGTCGATGAGCCATGTGTGCGCTCTTATTGTCCTGACGGTTGTATTCAGTCCTCTCCCGGACTCAGACTACAGTCTCTACCTGCTCGTTCTAATAACCGGCGCGCCTCCCCTGTCGCGCCCTTACCTTACTCTCGACGACATTCTTCGACCGGACCAGCACCATGCGTTTAACGCGATCTATAATGCGAGTCGCAGGATTGTCTGCTTTCGTATCCGCAGTACAAGCGCAATATACTTTAGACAATCTAAGCTTTGGACACAAAGATGGCAGAATTTCTACGAATGACGAGAGCGTTGATGGATGGCAACTACTCGGCGAACAGTATACTCCATACCTGTTGTCAGATCGTGTGATTTTGACGCCACCTTATCCTGGAAACAAAAGAGGTGCGATTTGGTCTATCAATACGATGCCCAATACTGAATGGGTGGGAGAGCTCAATTTCCGGGCGTCAGGGGATGACAGGGCTGGAGGTAACATGCAATTATGGTACGTTAAGGATGGGAAGAGCTCGGTGGGCACAAACAGCCTATATACGGTTGACAAGTTTGACGGGCTTATGCTTGAGATCGACACGTATGGCGGCCGAGGCGGAGTGATACGTGGGTTCTTGAATGATGGTACAAAGTCTTTCAGAGGGCACCATAGCGTGGACGCTTTATCATTTGGCCAATGCGACTACCCGTATCGCAACACCGGGAAGTTTTTACCTTTGACCGTAAAGCAAACGGCCAACGGCTTAGAAGTAATGGTAGACGGAATCCCGTGTTTTCGAAGCGAGCAGGTGATCCTGCCCACGGGCTATCAATTCGGAGTCACAGCTGCATCTGCGGAGAATCCTGATTCATTCGAAGTAGCGAGCTTCAGGGTCTCTACGACTGGATCTACTACTCGTGAAGAACCACGACGAGATCAACAACAAAACCAACAAGCATTTAAGCAGCCTCCATCTTCACGAGGCAACAACATTATCCCGGACTCTCTGGCAGAAGACATCAAAACTCAAGAAGCCCAGTTCAAAGACTTGCACGACAGGCTACAAGCCATGACCTACCAAATCGGCATTCTCCATGACCAAATCACCAAGCTACATGAACAGCAAGCAGCAATCCAGGTCGAGACCAATAATCAACTTCGCCCCATAAATGAACGTGTGAACGAAGCCAAACAAGTGCAAAGTCGCATTGAGGACAGAGTGAATGAGATCAAAAAGGACATCGAAAGCAAAGACTACAAAGACATGATCAACGCGTTACAGCAAGCGGTCACTGCCGGGCATAGCAACATGATGCAGAACCTCCCCCTGCAAATGGACCAACGTGAGTATCCAGGTCGTCCTGAGCAGCACACATAGCTAACTATTTCGTCTAGTCATGAGCAAAAATGGTCCTAAGCTAAGCACTTTTGTCTTAATCATCATTGCCGTCCAGATAATCCTTATTGGTGGTTATATATTGTACAAGCGAAGGCTGAAGAGCATGCCTAAAAAATATTTGTAGTTCTATCACATGGAAGGCTCCAGTGGCACTGGCACGCATGCATCATATTATGGAGTTTGACGCAAACTTTTGAGTTATTTCACTGTGTCTATAGCAACATACCCCTTCTTCAGGGTGGTAGAGTACTGGGCACCATTCCAGCTGACGTCATTGTTGACTTCGACCAAGTGACTTGACTTTACTCCTCATCCATGATATTCGGCTGAGCAATCCTCGGGTGTTCCTTATGCTTGACCAGCATGAATCCTGTTGGACAATTGGTGGAGAAAAGGCTTGGAACGGCCAGATGAATGAAAAAAGGTCATGAGTTGCTATATCTAAATATGGCCCGGCAGCATTCAAAAGAAGAAGAGTAAGACACCCACACCCGGAACCCGTCTCCGCAAAGGCAGAAAAGGCCAACAAGACCAAGGACATGGATGGCGGCCCCATAGTTCGTAAGCTGCATATGGATGCGCATATCACAGCACGCTACCCATATCCCTGACCCGGCCCCGGCTTCGGCTTTACATAGATGTTCTGAGCTCGAGCAATAATGCCCGAGCCAGTCCGCTTTGTCGTTCCGCCGACGGATGAGTTGGAGCTTTCTCGCGCTGCGGCAAACAACAAGGTCCCCAACGTCTATGAGATCACCCGGAAAAGCGCTCTGCTGCTTTTTGACGTGCCGCTTGAGTGCCATCATCCCCGAGATACGCAACTCAGTACCGTCCTTTACAGCTTGTTTTGCCCCATCTCTCGGTCCGCTCAACATTTTAGCCTGAGATCGCATCAGGAAAGCTGTGCGCCTACGTCTATATGGCTTCAGTGGAATCTCAGGGTCTTCTCATCTCAAATGAGAGGCTGGACCAGATAGCCGGTAATGAGAACCGATCAGTCGACTTCGAGGAAGCTTTAAATCCAGTCACAAATAGCTCCGACAGCTGGAGTGGAAGCTCTGTCTCTGATGAGGAGGACTACGATAAGCTCCGACCTCATCCCGACGATTTACGAGATGACGCATACGGGGGAGGCATCGAGGACACCGAACAAAAGGACGGGGACTATCCATCAGGAGATGCGGACAATGTTGCGAGAGCAAAGCCAAAGATAGCTCGGAGGAAGAGCATCCAAGTTGTTCTAGAGACGACTGATAGGAAGGGGCGATACAAAATCACTGCGGATGACCCTGAAATTAGGGAGATTCTACGGAGGAGCCTCGAGAGGGAAGCAGATGTAGCAGACGCAGCTAAGAAGAAGAAACTGAGATTTCGCGACCTTATGTTTACGAAGCAATTCACCACATTTGATCGACAGAATCCGCTGAGCTCAGAATCCGCCTTTCATGGCTTCTTTACACTATTTTGGCTTTGTCTCGCTATGCTGCTATTACGAATCGCAGCATACAATTACAAGGAGCATGGAAGTGTATTCGGAGGAGCTGAACTGCTGCACATGATGTTTGGTCGCGACGTTATACTCCTCGGTTTGACTGATGGAGCTATGGCTGCAAGCCCGGTCGTTGGACTGGTCCTTCAGCTCGCCATTCTCAAGGGCTGGATATCTTGGAATTCTTCGGGATGGATAATACAGAATGTGTGGCAAGCCGGATGGCTCGGAGCTTTCCTTGGGTGGACATTCTACAGAGAATGGCCATGGACCCATACCATATTCATTACGCTACACTCCCTCGTTTTTCTAATGAAGCAACATAGCTATGCTTTTTACAATGGCTACTGTAAGTGCTACCATGGTCAGACGGTATATATGACTAATTCAGGGCAGTGTCACAAGTATATCGCCGAAAGATGCTGCTGGAGCAAAAGCTTCAACAATTAGACGACATTGTACCTACACCACAATCGCCACAGGTCCGCCGCTCATTTTCAACCACTGGCACAGATATTGACTTTAGTCCGAGTGCCGGGAAGAACCTCAGACGCCGCGGCTCCATGGGACCCAAAGCATCAACCAATCTACTCAAGGAGAAGTCTGGAATCTCGCCCATTGCATCCGCCATCGAATCTGGAGAGCCACTCGATGGAGATCAACTCCGCACCTTCACCTCGATCATCAACACCGAGATTGAAATCCTTGACGACGAACTCTCTGCCCGCTGCACGAACAAAGCGAATGCATATCCCAACAATCTAAACATTGCCAATTTTGCCGACTGGACCGTCCTCCCGACGCTCGTCTACGAGCTCGAATACCCGCGCCAGGAACGCATCAACTGGCTATACGTAGCTGAGAAAACCGCCGCCACCTTTGGATGCATCTGGGTCATGATGGTCGTCTCTCAAGCTTACATCTACCCAGCCGTGCTCGAAACCGTGCGCATGAAGGAAGCAGGCATGTCACTTCAACAGCGCTGGGTCGAATTCCCCTGGATTCTATCCGACCTGCTATTCCCTATGCTCCTCGAGCAACTACTGTCCTGGTACGTCATCTGGGAATGTGTGCTCAACGTCCTCGCCGAACTCACGCGCTTTGCGGATCGTGGCTTCTACGGCGATTGGTGGAATAGTGTGAGCTGGGACCAGTATGCGCGCGACTGGAACCGGCCGGTGCATAGTTTCCTCTTGCGCCATGTCTATCATAGCAGCATCTCTGCGTTCCACTTCAGCAAGCCGACGGCCATGTTCGCGACGTTCTTCCTGAGCGCATGTGTGCATGAGCTGATCATGTTTTGTTTGTTCCACAAGGTGCGCGGGTATCTGTTCACGTTCCAGTTGTTGCAGATTCCACTGGCTGGACTGTCGCGCACAAAGCTGCTGAAAGGTAGGAAGACTATCGGTAATATCATGTTCTGGGCAGGTCTATTCATCGGACCAAGCCTGATCACGAGTTTGTATCTTATTGTATGAGCATATTGCAGTATTGCATTACGGAGGCATC
This sequence comes from Pseudovirgaria hyperparasitica, assembly GCF_010093815.1. Taxonomy (NCBI): domain Eukaryota; kingdom Fungi; phylum Ascomycota; class Dothideomycetes; order Acrospermales; family Acrospermaceae; genus Pseudovirgaria; species Pseudovirgaria hyperparasitica. The sequence goes on from NW_022985567.1 coordinate 355,061, forward strand.
GTTGGAGGCATTACTGGAGTTCGATATCCTTGCTTTTGGATGGGTATCTGTGCTGTAATATATTCCCCCGGTCATAGTAAGCTGTCAGGATCTTCCTTTAGGTTATTCCACTCCTCCTAGATACCATTTCCATATCGAGATATCATAAGTCATTCGTATCTATTACATGCCTAGATCAGCCTTCACGATCAGCATCCATATCCATCCGGTTCGTGGACCTCATCCTTGTTCATCTCTAGAAATACAACCCTCCCAAAGTCGGTCCTATAAGGGCGGTCCCTTTGATTCCGTTTCCGCATAAGGAAAGATATGTCTCAACCCTCGGTCCTGTGCGCCCCCTTCCGCGACACTACTCTCGACTTTTAATTCCTCTTTCAATCGCTCCATAACTGGCGAACCCGGTTCCAACATATCCGAATACGACTTTCCAGTCTTCGCATCTACTTGCCGGTCCAAATAGTCCTGCTGCGATCGGCTAATATTCAGCGCAGACCGCACCTGACTCGCCAGATCCTCCACATTTCCACTCTGCGGCCTGCCCGCTCCATGTGTTGCCGCAAACCCATTCACATAATCGCGGTGTGTCTCCGTCTTGTGCAGCGTCTCCTCAACTTGCCGCGTCAGCCTCTCGACCTCATCCTCCACGCGCTGATCTGTGGTCTCCGTCTCGGCCACCGGCTCCTTCCGGCCCATATCTACGGCAGCTATGGGCTGTGTTTGCGCCCACAGCGCCTCGAGCTCCTCGAGCCAGCCGCAAGCCTCTGCGAGCGCGCGCACGCCGGTGTCGCAGTCTCCGATGAGTGGTACGTCGTCAGCGCGGTACCCGAAGTCACCGACAACTTCTTTATTGATCAGCAGTCGCGGGATGTGTGGCGCGCATTCGGAGGGTAAGCCGGCGAAGGGCTGCACGGTGAGGCTTGTGCCCATGACGATGGCGAGATCGGCGGTGGCAGGCAGGTGTCTGTTCAGGAAGAATTCTTCAGGGAGGGCTTCGCCAAAGAAGACAATGTTGGGCTTCACGAGCCCGTTGCAGGCTTCGCAGTGGGGCACGGTCTTCTCATGGATTGCGATTTTGATCAGGGCGTCCGGGTACGGCGCGCGGCACTCGATGCACTTTTGTCCGGCGAAACTACCATGGGCTTCGACCATTTTGTCACCCGGGACACCGGCTTCGCGTTCCAGTGTGTCTATGTTTTGTGTGAAGCATTTCAGTAGCAGGCCTTTGTCGTGGAGGAGTTTTATAAACGAGTGTGTGATAGTCGGGCGGTATTTTCCAGGATATAACTCTTGCGCAAGAGTGTAGAATGGCTCGGGGTTGTTTCTGAAGAAGCTTATATCAAACACGGCCTCAGCATATGGCAGATTCAGCTTTGCAAGATTTGCATATAACCCGGTCTCTGGGCTGCGAAAGTCGGGTATCCCCGCGCTGGTCGAGATCCCTGCGCCCGTCTACACAGATTTAGTGCTTCTCTTCGTAGCCACACGAGTCCAGCAAACGAACCATAACGACGATTTTCTTTGGCTCGCCATCCTTGATGTACTTGGCCAGAGCCTCCAGCGTCCTGCTCTCGAGCGTGTCCGGGGGCGTGTGCTCATCTATCGGAGTGCTATTCTCTTGGCCCATGGCAGAGAGCCCTCTCTTTCCTTTCTCTTTGTGTTTAGATTTGCCTTTGCTCTTGCCCTTGCCTTTCTCGTGCTCGTGCCACGGCTTGCTCGATTGCAGCTCCTGGCGATGTGCCTTATGTTTGCGACCTATGTTTAGAGACTATGCCTGTAGTCTCGGGGCTGAGCGGCTGTATAAACCCTTGAGAAGTCGGTCGAGGCATTCACAGGCGCGAATGAAGTTCAGAACTATTAGGCGAATTGTGGGGTGAGGGTAGATCAGAGCGTCAGTCGCAGGTCGAAGACTTTGTGGGGAATTGTATCCATCCAGGCACCTATCAGAGGGCCCGGTATTTCGCAAGGCAACAGTGGGTACGGGTATACCCGGATCGCCGATGTCCGACATAATTCTGGATTTCCTGTAATCCAGGGAAAGGGGTCCCTGTCCAGCATGTAGGGATTCTGGAATATCAGCAGAAGAAATCTACCAAACTAAATGGGTGAGTTGTATCTAAGCCGATTGGTCCTGTGTACTAATAATACAAGGTTGATAAAATGGACTAGCGTTGGAACCACGAGCGACGGACCTATGTAGCAATCGTAATCATCGGGCTGCTAAAGAGTTGTTGTGATGTTTTCCTAGAACAGTAGATTATATAGATTGTGATGATTTACATCAATGGAACGATAGAAATAACATTCGCGTGAATTATTCCAGTCTAGGGAACAAACGCTTCTAAAGTCTGAACAACTTCACTCATTGTTATATGGTTGCTAAGCCAACAACTTTGCATTAGTTGTCCCATGGGTAGATCGGCAACAATAGGAAAATGGCCATCTATATATCGCTGCTCGACCTCCCTATCTTGGTTCCGTGATGATTCAAGATCGTAATGTGGTGGTCTTCCAGTTACGACTTCGTAGATTGCGCAACCGAATGCAAAGACATCCGTCCGTTGGCTTACGCTAGGTATAGAGGGTCGATAACTAAACCATTCATAGCATGAACCTGCTTCTCCACCGTCGATACTACAGCCTTCAAAATCGATTAACTTAACGATATTCTTCCGCGTTAAAATAAGATTATTACACCCAACATCGCCATGGACAATGTTACAGCTATGCAAGTGTTGGTAGCCCCTAGCGGCATGTCTAAGCCACTTAACCTTCGTCTGTATGGGTATGTCGGCAGCGGTGGGATCCCGACAAATCGATCGAAGGCTCGTACCTCGCTCAAGTACGATAGAACCATCCTTCATGATACCTAATATCTTCGCTATATTTGGGTGCGATCTAAGACGCTCATATGCTCGATATTCAAGTTCACCATCCTCGTGCTCGTGGAAAGCTTTGAGAACTCTCTTTCTGTCAATACTGTAAACAGCTGAGGATTTTCCGGCGGCAATGAATTTTAATGTTCCTATAGGGAAGGAATCGCTCGGTATACTAGGCAGAGGACGAATTGCTTTCAGCAATCTAGCAGGAAGAGCGCCGACGAAAGCGAAGCAGGAGAGGAAGGTTCTCCTGTTCGGTGGATAGGGCTCTGAATGGGGCGCCATCTGGATCAGAAATGAGGAGCGAGGTATCTTCAGCCATGGAATGGAAAATGATCGCGGTCGAGTGCCCGGCGAAGCGGCACGTTGGGTGGTAAGAACAGATGTCTTGCTGCTGGGCGGAATGATAAAGACAGCGAAACAAGCGAAAGGGGCTAGATGAAGCTTGAAGTGAGGCCGTTGGGTCCTAGGATCTCACCACCCAACCACCGTTGCTCCCACGTAAGTTGTTACTATAAGTAAGAGAGAGTGAGAGACTATAGAAGCTATTTAACTAACCGGCCACTAGTCCAATCTGGGAAGCCGGGGCTATGTGTCAGCAGCTTCTTCTAATATGTAGTTCGTAATAACAAGACATAGTAGCAGGGATTGGAGTCTAATAACGATGCCCATCTTATTTCACTAGCATGCCATGCTTTTGACTGCTTATTAGAGGCTTTACCTTTCAAGTATCTTTTAGCCATCTGGTTTTTCTGACGTTCAGTCATCGTCAAGAAACTCTATTAACTATGTACCGCCTTTCAACACTCCCATTACGCTGTTCTTATTGTTAGTAGCGAAACAACGGGCATGAAGAAATTCTCAATTTCCTCGCGTGTGGAAGTACTTATGTCGTCATTTTATTGTTTTGCGATCTATACCGTACTTCTTCGCTAAGTTAAATTTAACCACAGCCATGATGCGTAACTCGTATATTGGTTTAGAACTTAAGGTCGACGTTCGAAAGCTCTACTAAACTGTATTTCGGATAGTCGGCATATTCCGGAACACTCGCCTCACTCGTCTCGGAAGAATCATCCCACTCTTTCGCGGACAACTCATCATCTCCATATGTAGGCCCTAGCTCAGGATATGAAGCATCAAATAGTGGAGTCTGAGAACGCTCATCGCAATCACAGTCAATATGCCAGATATCTTCGAGCTGAAGTCGTACACAAGCCAGTGCATACAACTGCTGGAACGCGTTTAGCTGACCGTTCTCGTTCGACCATAAATCTTCTATAAGCATTTTCTGGAACTGCTCGAAATGTTCAAGACTTCCACCAAAGTGCGTAGAACTGACCGCCCCATGCGCGCTATATCCCCTAGAGAAACCGGCGATACTAGCCCTATGGAGTAACTCCATGATAGTAGGTGTACTCAAGTCATAATAAGCCCGTGCCCGAATAGTCTTGTTGCACACTTCTCCATCAGTAAAAGCTATCGAGCCGAAGGTGAGACGGATACGCGGCATCCGTCGACTTATTTTATGCTTAATAAACCTCCATGATGTGCGCCGTTGACGTGCATCAGAAAGACGAGCCAGCATGGAGTCCGTCCACGACAATATGGTACCGAAGTCTCCTTGTACAAAGATTCTAGCTCTTCTGGCGTGTTTTGCCCACATGTAGCACTCCTGCGACGTGAAATGTTGCTGGACGAGCCTTGAACCATTGTGATTTATTGCTGGCTGCTTTATCTCCAGGCAATTCCAGCGGGTCGTTTCTATCTCGAATAGATCGCCCAGAGCGTTGATGATCTCAATGAAGTCCGCGAAGATATGCTTCCTGCGTCTACGAGGCGGATTCCGTAGCCAAAAGAGGCACTCGCCAGAGTAAATCGCAGCTACTATGCCACACTCCCGGCTGCATGCGAATACCTGCCACGAAACGAAATGACTGGAACATGTTTGACGTGATAGAGTAGGTCGATGATAAATTGATGATATGCAATGCGCTGGATGTACTGATCTGCGATAGTCGTCCGCATCACATAGTAACTGTGTCAAAGCTAAAAGCGCGAGTCCTGTAAGGTATTCGGGACAACCATATTGCACACGTTCACTTATCGTGCGTATAGCTCCAGATGCTATAGCACGAAAAAGTGTAACCTTATACGGTCGCTTAGCCAAAACGGCGAGCTGAGGCTTAATTCGAGAGATGACATATTCCCATGGCGCGTTGAGTGGACGGTGTACTGAAATGCGATACATGTATAGATCCCAAAACCAAACTGGTTCAAATAAGGTTAAGCATTCCTCTAATGGACAATATCCTAGCCCAGATAGCCAGACTAGAATTTGCCAAAGCCTGTTAATGATATAGCTGTGGTCGTCCTTATCGAAAAAACGACTAAATGCAATAAGGTTTAATATGGTGGTTGTCGGCTCTTGAATGTCCGACAGGCTGCGCGGCACAATCATTAAGAAATAAAACTCGGACTCCAACCATCTCGAAGGTAGCTCGATGTCTGTGTACCGATTGTGCCGTCGAAGTTCGTGTTCGGATCCAAGGCTGAGTACGAATTCATATGCTGAACGATGAACAAAGTTCAGATCCATATGTTGGTAACGGATCAAACTCTTCGCATAAGCTGGGGCGTTGCGCGGAATGAGTGTGGAGTTCAGTGGTTCTTCATTTGAGATCCACCAGGCTTGCTGGATATATGACTCCAGGCAGACGTAGTCTGTTCTGTCTGGGTCGATTTGGAAAGGTTCGGGATAACGATGGAGAAGTACTTCGGGACCATCGTAATCATGAGGTCTCCTCGATATATCAATTAGCCCGCAACTCTGGCCTAGTATCTGCTTCATTGCTTTCTCACACGTCGCTACAAAGCTGTCTCCCGATATAGGCTTACTTAGATTCGGGTATGCTGCCACTCTAGCAACAGAAAGGGTAGGTAGCCCAAGCCTTGTGTGTGCATCTATAAGAAAGAGGATGGATGCAAGTGATTCGTAGTATATGGGATCAATTTTGGAAAACATCTCGCTAAATAAATCGTTTAGTTCACGCGGCATTTCTGCCAATCGCCGCTGAAGAAGGGTCTCGTGATCGTAGTTCTCAAGCCCTTTCTTGATGGACTGAGTAACCACGGAAGCCCAAAGAAAGACTCCTTCGGATTTCCCTACAATGGAGTCCACCAGACCCTGGATCTCGCGGTTCTTTTTGTATTGCGACAATTGTGCTGAAACGAAGGTCTTGATGTCATCCTCATTAAGATCTTGTAATCTCAGTTGTGCACAGGTGCTAAGCCTTCGGACAAGTCCTGTCTCAGGACGGCTCGAAACACATAATTTGATGTTCTTGAAGTCCTGGATCCCCATCACTAGATCCATGAGCACATCGGATTCGCCCTCGAATTCATCAAGGCCATCTATGAATATGCAAAGACAGTCCTTCGATAGATCGCAAAGGACGGCGTGTATGGCAGACCTAAGACGTGTTTCCGTCCAATGTGGTATTCGTCCCACGGCTAAACCGAGCTTCATGAAACATGTTCCCGCTGCCCTTGGAATCTCCTTGCAAACTTGATATAGCAGAGATCGCATCAAGCCTATCAGGGATTTTTGCATATCCGAGCCTGCCTTCCAAAAAAAGAAGGAAAACGTATAGAGAGGTCTATTTCCAGCCCAGTCTTTTAAGAGAGTCATTGTCTGGTCATGACCTGCAAGGTGAACCATGAGAGTGCTCTTCCCAGATCCGGCTTTGCCATTGACCCAATACACTGCATCCTCGGATTTGAGCCACGTAGATATGTCAGACCATACGATTTTGTGATCCTTCGGAGGATCAAAAAGCCACTTGAAAGTATCGTGCCATGGCCTTTTTATCATTTCCTGGCGCACTGTGATGTCTGGGAAGAAGAGGCTGCGTAGAAGCTCAGTACGGCTATTTGTGTCATTCATATAGGCTTTGTAATCTACGAAGTGTTGGCTTATGTCATTCCGCAGTGTGTCGTTGCCGGTATAGATTGTTTCTTCGACGGTTCGGATGTTCTGCTGAAGTTGTCCAATATCGCTACGCAACTCTCGATGATGTGTTGAATCGACCGAGTCCTTCGCACGTTGAGAGTTTTCGAGCTCCGTGAAACGCTTGCGAAAATCAACATGTACCATAGAGACTTTGTCTTCTAGACTCATGGTCAGATTATCGATTCGTGTCCTGTTTAATTATGAGCTTGTGTTCTGTTACTTGATAGTTGCTAATGTCTGACAGAATCTCTGGAAGCAGTGCGTTGCTCAAATCTGCCAGACTTTTATTTAGCCTCTCTTCTAGGTTCGCAATCGTTCCTTGCTCTTTAAGAACAGACAAAGTGCGCTTGGCATTACCAAAAAAGCTTTTTCTGCCAGACTTCCGTATTTTCTCCAATAGGTCCAAAAGCTCTTCAGTACGAGCACAGCAGTCTTCCGTGAGTCTTGTGATAGCAGCCTCACTCTTCGGATTCTTCAACGATAACGATTTAATCTCGCAGCTAAGGTCTTTCACATTCTGCGCTCGTCGCTTGAGTGCATCATTGCATTTCGTCGACCCATCCTTGGAGTCGCATATATCTTGACAAACTTTCACGGTCTCCAAGCCAAATTTAAAGAATTGTACGCACGCAGCAGCAACACTGAGCGCAGATATAGGATCCATAGCCTCGAAGAAAGGTCCCTTAGCTGGACTCTCATGGTTGAAAAAGGCTTGGAAACTCAATTGCAAGAGCAGGGCGGGGCATTAGGCTGAGCACTTCGCTGACATCCTGTCACCTAGTGCATGACACCTTGTTCGATTGGAGTGATCTCGTCTTGTCTCAACTGTAGGTCTGATTGGCTGTTAGAGTGAGGCACAGTTGCATACATGTGATTGACAATAGGTATTGCAGTTCCTTCGGGTATGGAGGCCTATCATGTCTACCTATAGGTAATGACGTAGATGTCTTCATCATCTAGATCCTGTACTTGTCATGTGGACGGCATTGATACAGTCTTGATGCAGTCTTGATGTATGAAAGTCAAAGAACGTAGCGGGAATCAGTCGAAAGAAGACTAAAATATTCATGGATGCCTTAGGCATTATTAGGCTAAATTTCGGTAGTTCCCGAGGAAGCCTCCGACACTCATTATTCTCCTGTACACGCTATCTGCAACTTAAAGACGTCAAGGTACTGTTTGCTGAGTCCCTGGTGTCATTTTGGCGTTATCTGATGACTTCAGCAGTCAATAGTCCCTAGGCGGTATTAAAAAGAGCTATGCTCGCCACTTTCATATTGTTCTTGCACATCTATACTGCGACACGCCCTCTCGTCACCACTCTATACTATATCGTATATGCCTTTATCTAGGGCTCTAGAAACTTTTCACATGACCCCATCTATCCAAAAAGTACGACATGCCTACAGTTGTCTTCTAGCTCTTTCGCCTGCCATATAGACGCGCTAGTCTCATAACGCTCCCGTGATTGCGAATCATCTCTTCTCTTTTTAATTGTCTGTAGCCTCGAATTCTGAGAATGTCATTGTTTATGTATCTTGGGTCGAGGTAGGCTCAGTCGCCCCAAAAGCAGGATACTGGACAGTCTGGTACATTGTTGAGCCGCAATACCACACGACGTTGGACGATCCCTGGTTGGGTCCTATACTGAACTTTAGTTCATGTAATTTGGTAAAAGGGAGGCATATGCTAGGCCTAGCTTCTTCTGCGTTACAACAAATAGGTGCTGAAGCGCTAGTGGAGGACTCACTTGATCGCCGTTGCTCATTCGATGTCTCTTCTATACGTTGTAACGTATCCTATCTATAAGCCTGAAGTACTGCTTTGTTCAGAGACGGTAAGCTTGATCATGGCCGTAGTATCAAAATCGTCTGTTCGAAGTCCTCAGACCGGGAGAAGAATCTAACACTCTTGATTCGTTTCAATGCTACCATCTCAGAGCATACAGTACTCGTGTCTTCTGTTTTGGACATACTGCTGCGTGGGCTTTACGCTAGGAAGGTGAGTAAAGGTGTTCCTAAGTAGGTCAGCATTCTGTACTTTGTTGTGGATCTGACGACAGATAAGGAGCAACTGTTCGCCTAGCTTTGGCTCTGGTTGACTGGGGCAACGCGACGTGAATAATAGATATGAAAGTTCGATCGTCGGGTATGGTAAATACATATCGATAAGCTCAGAGTCTTCGAAGTCTGGCAGCGCCATGCTGTTTGACCAGGGTGGGTTCAGCATTAATCTTTCCGCATAGTCAGGATTGTTCGATTGTAGGCCTACAGCGTGTAAGTATCTAAAGTTGCTTTGATACCTGTCCTTCATTTCGACTTGTTCTGGGTCCACAAGACTTCAAGAAAAGATGTAGAGTTGCGAATACAGGTACAGGTGTCTAGTCCAAGGCGCTTAAGGGGGTCCTAGACTTCAGGAATATTGTCCATCAGAAGAGACCGGATTTCGAGATCGGAAAATGGCGCCGGAGTGAGCAAGAGAAGTTGAGCGTGGCTCTCTGTAAAACTGTGGGGCCAATCCTTTATGATTGCTCAATTCAGCAGTGACTGCTTAACATTAGTAGAGGGCGAAGATTAGGACTATATAATAGAGTCACTGACGAATAACTTTACAGATGAAGCTGGAAACTATCAATGGTGGGTAGAAGGGATGTTCGCTATGGCACTAAGTGATCATAACCTAGATTCCGTTACTAGAGCGAAGAATACGATGAAGTCATTTATGCATGTACCCTCCACCGCTCTAGTTCATCAGAATGCCCCCCCCTCAAAGGACTTTCAAAGAACTTCCAAAATTATTTTTCAAAGATACATAGTTCCGCCCGTATAAAGCTTAAAGCCCTCGGCCACTAGGTTGATAATCTGCTGTTCAGGTCCTTTGTTGACGCGATCGTCGAGGACTCGAGACTAGGTAATTAAGCAAGCTGTATACTAGCTAAAAAACGAGCCTAGTGCCTGAGAAGATATATATATATACATCACAAATGCAAATTATAAGTTCATTATTCACAATGAACTTGGCCTTCGGGCAATTGGTCAATTTGGGACAGTATAGAGAAGATTATCATGGCCCCTGCACTAAGGACGACACGCGTAATCAAAGAGATGCCATCAGTTTTTCAGCCTTTCATACTAGGTTCAAGTTTGAACAAGATCGAGTTGCTATCTTGTGAATATGTCCTTCTTGGCATGTGAGAGCATCGCAATACAAAAGGCTACTGCTATGTTTACATGTGTATGATAGGCACAGTGCCTCTTGTGCAGTGAGAAAGCCTAATTGAAAGATGTTAACATACTGACTTATCACCTGAATTAATGATAGCCACTCCTTCATAATTCGAGAGAATCAGTCAATAGGCCTCAACTTTTCCTATAGCCAGCTTCAGATTACCCATGAGACCGTGTCGACTTCAAATGGCTATAAGCTTATATGTTCACATATTGGACAACTGACTGTGTATGTTGCAGTGGCATAATCGAGTAGAGAGGATGTCTTATATGTTCAAACCTGGTCTGAGGACAGCCACCGGCACTTCCGGAACGGAGAATCTGGCAATTGTTTTGCTTCGCTAGCTTAGAAATTCACACAGCCAGCCGCCACAACTGAAAACACTTCAACGTTGTAGTGGCCTCTTCCTTCACACCTTCACACCTTCACCAGACCACCCCAAACCACAACAGGATCTCAGATCCTATCTAGCTCAACATGAGTAGGTTATACCCTGCCTCTTGATCCTGTTTCTTGTTACTGGGGATGCTATCTCCTATTTCTCCTTTCAGTGGATCGGATGCTGAGGATGTCCATCTGCCATTTTCTCAATTTTGACTAACAACTACCGTTCACATAGCCCACAGAGTATACTTCAAGGCTGCAACGGGCATCAAGCAGTACTTTGGGCAGAGCCCATTCTCCGTTCCAGATGCCTCCCCGCGAGATCAAACACTACCTTCAGAGCCACTGATAGGCCAGTTTGATGGTGCGAACGACAAGGGGAAAGAACCAGCCAAAGAGGATGATGAGGATCCGCCCCTCCCAAAGACCTCGTTTGATATCCACGTAGATGACTGTGATTTCGAGGAGTGGGCAAGAGCCGGGGGCAATTACGACGAAGAGGTCAGGAAACGCAAGGCGTTTCAATCCAGCTCCAACGGCATGCAAAGCTCGAGGATGGAATCCTCAGCTGCTGGTGACGATGCCCCTGAGCCCATTGAGGCTGGTGCTGCTGGTGCTGCTTTCGCAGCTCGCCTGACATTCCCAGTGAGATCAATGGATCAGAACGAAGATACGCCTGGAACAGAACAGTCTGACACAGAGGCTGACTGGGAGACCACCGACGACAGCGAATCCGACGAAGCACCAGACTATGATGAGAACGAGGATGTGGAGAATGATACACAAGGTTTCGAGGCTGAAGACCTCGAGAATCTACCTCGCCCCGACAATGATGAGGACCGGCTGCCGCTCCAGGCCCTCAATCTACCCGTCCATCAGATGGACGATGAATACGATACTCCAGGACCCTCATCAAGGCACCATGAGTCTGAAGAGTCATGGATGAACCGTCGAGCTCGTTCGGGCCTGTGGTACCACAGGGATGAACAATGAATTCCGTTTGTGAAAAAAGAGTGTATCGACTTGAGATTCTATTTCTCTCATATATACGCCTTAACCCCCCAGCGCGCTTTTCCCGTCAACTGAATTTAAATCATCTCTTTAAGTCTATCTCCTCGCTTTCGCTTTCGCAGTAAGCAGTCATGTACTCCGCCCCTAACAATGTCTCATGTCACAAAGCATGATATCTTAGATGATACAATAAGTTCTCTTTCTTGCGCACCAGAAACCCACAAAGAGTATGCCTTTCTTCCACAGAGTCTCGCTATATTTCGTTCTTTGTAGATCCCAGTGAACAGTACATAGTGTGACATTCTACAATGACACGATTGTCCCTTTCATCTGTCGTGAGGACTCTTATCCACACAGCTGGATGTATTTAAATAACAATGTACTCTTTTGTTCCTTTATTGCGTGGTATTGATTATCCAAAGCTATGAAACTAATTTTTTAGTAACGAGGCCAGCCTGTTATTGCTGTCTGTAAGACTTCTTCATACTGTTCTTGCCTCATGTCCGGTCTTGAAGAACAGTGGAATATACAAGGGTCTCCATAAGACCAGGGTAAGTCACAGGAGACTGACGCAGGACTACAAATTTGCAGTGCTGCTCTTCGACTCGGTATTGTTCAGATGTTATCTGGGGCTACTGGCAAGAGTATGTGTGCGCGAGTCAAGTTCTTCTGTACCTTCTTTCAATATCTCCCTGGTTTTAGTACTCTCGCACTCCACCAACACTATTATATCCAAGGAATCAGGGCACCAGTTTCTCAATCATGAACACGCACGTCCTCCCTTAGGCCCAAACGAACAGACATTGCCCCTGGCCATGGAATCTTTTCCTGCAGATAGCTTCCAACTCTTGAGAAATCCTCTTGTATTGATCCGTTTTGATCCTTGGTTTTGCTATGAGAATTAGCACGAGCTTGCCACGGCACGAAGTCATACTTGAAAAAGATAGCGAGTGGACCTATAGACATAATATGTTATAGGGGGAACGTACTGTGGTATGGTCTGCTAGTAACTCAATAAGATAGAATCTTGCTCAACACTATCCAGCACCCGTTGCATGAACGATAGACTTACATGGCATAGTAAAGCTGTATATCTGGATTGCGAAAAGGAGGACTTGATGGGCTAATCTCTGGGGGATAAAGTAAGCAAAGTGCTGGCATCTAATGGTTATCTCCTTTACGAGAGTAACTTAGTTACTACACCTTCGACGTCTCATACTAGAGAAACCAATCTTATCTGCTAATACCACCGGGTTGAACTTCAAGAAGTCGTATTGTCATGCGTCGACGAAGTGACCAGAAACATCGACCGTCACAAGTCAGTTTGTTGTCATCCAGGAGACTTGTCTGCGACGAGCATTTGTATAGTCTCGGGGAGGAAGAAAGCAGATGACAGGTATAAACATGACGAAGTTTCTGCTCCGAGTCCGGGTGATGGTATATGAGTGCCAGTAACGAATGAGTATTGCTATAGGAAACGCATCTTCGTGGTAGATGACTATATTCCTGTGACACAGAGAACCACACCACGACAGGAATCTATCCCCTTTCAATGAGATTCCACCGATCAGGTTAATCCGCTCCGCCACAATATACCATCGACCACATGCACCAACGACAACACTGACCAATACTGACCAACACATCCACACCCAGCATGTACCCAATGCTCAAAGACCCATCATCATCATCATCATTATGATCAACGACCCAACCGCCTCTCCGACCTCAATCCGAATTATCCCAAATCCTTCCCACCCACCAAACCTCCAATCCCACACACGCCCAAGCCTCCACCAAAACAATGCCCAACCTCACCACCTTCCAACAAATCTTCCTCCTCTACCTCCGCCGCTGGACCTTCCTCACCTGGCACAACATCGCCCACATCTTCAACACCCACTTCGCCCACACCCTCCCGCCCGCCTACCTGGCAGCCTACTTCCGCGTCCTCGGCGAGACGGGCGCGTCCTGCTTCCGCGCCGTCTGCTTCTCCCACGACGCGCGCCTGCAGTACCACTACGTGCTCGAGCAGGCCGAGGAGGTGCGGCGCAAGCACGGCTTGCCGATGGCGCGTGGGTTGCCGGATGCGGATGTGGATGTGGCAGACAGCGTAGACGGCTGGAGCACACACGCGGCAAGCGCGTCGTCGTCATCACCAGCAGCGCTGCCACTACCACCACCGCCATCATCGCCGAAGCAACAACCAGGGCTCCTCGCACACGTAGACTGGCAAGACCTCGTGCTGCGCGGCATATACAGCGACGATTTCAAAGCAGACCAGGCATGGGGCCACTGGACATGGCGCAACTTCCGGCGCGCAACGACGACGGAAACAACGGCCACAGGCCGCCGACAGAACTACGTCGGAGTCGCGGATTTGTATCTCGGGGATTTCTTCCGCGAGCCGGTGCCGGAGTGGTGGCAGGAGAGAAAGCGGGCGGCGGAGAGCTCGCTCGGGGTGAGAGCGGTCCGGGATAGGATGGCGATGATGGTGGTGCAGACGGCGGGGAAAGGGGTGGAGAGCGTGAGGCGGAGGACGTGGCTTTTCGGGGCTCAGAGAGGGGAGATTGCGGAGGAATAAAGGAGATTTTTGACGGAAATGGGGAGCTGTGGTGGTGGGTGCTGGGATGGGTGACTTGGAGGCTTCATGAAACATAATATGTGGTTAGAGAATCGTTTCTTTTTTGGTATAGCCAATGGAGCTTTTACTGGTTTTGTGCAGTTTGGCTCGTCGAGCTCGCGTTCTTGGGATTGGATACTGGCCTTTTAGCTTATGACGGGACCTAGTGTATATTTCTCCGAGGAGAGATACGCAAATGTCATCGGAATTGTCTTTGACACATACTAGATAGCATTCTATAGCCTTCTTAATCCTATAGTATCACATTTTACGTTCTTCGTAGGAATCACCGTACCCCTCACATCTCCATGTCTATTCTCATATCTCTCACTTGAATGGTATCTCATATTTGGACCTAGCCGTGGCTTTTCGGTTTCAAACGGTGTTTCCGAACCTTGAAACGTCACACTGATATCCTACGTTAAGTCTAGTATTTAAAATTTCGTGAATTGTACCGACCTTACTAACAGAGCTTCCACAAATCTGAGCTCTCCACGTAGCCCATCACCTACATGGGCTCAGATATGATGCCTTGTGAAATCAAACAAGGGGCTCGAGATGAGGGCCTATCAACGACCGGCGAGTGAAGCAACAGGACTGAAAGCAAGACACGTATGGGTGGACTTGAACTTGAACCTAGAAACCATGTCCATAACCAGTCCCACGTCACAAGAGCGAACTTGTCATGCTTCAGCACTGATATATTATTTCGCTATGTGAGTGGAGATGAGTGTAACGCTGACTGAGTACGGGCTCCATAGACTCCGTGATCCCTTACACCCCAGAACGCCTTTGAAGACAAACCGCAACAAGAGCGCCATGCTCCATCATCGAAGCTTTCACACACCATGCTCAATGTTATTCGTTATGAGCTCTGTAACGCTTCGTGTGTTTGTTGAAACCATATCTTAAATCGTCCCCATGACCATAGGATGCATCTGAGGTATCCTTTACACAACGTATAAAGCAATCTGAAATGAAAATCGTGATGTGGCATTCATTGCGGGAGCATGTTCTTTATCTCTTCATCGGTGAGAATGATGTCCTTGACTGGCTCCTGTTTGCGCTCCAGGTCACCATAGTCGTGGTCGTGGTATGATGGGAGGAAGATATCTGCACAGCTCACCGTTAGATGCTTGCAAAACTGATGTAAATGCGAGGCTCGGTACTCACCAGGGTTCCAGTCAAAGCCTTGTGATGCCTTGACGCACGATATCTGAAATTGCTCGTCAGTATCATTTGATTCGGAGTATGGCTCAACTGTGCTTACCAGCCGTGGTGCATCTGGTTGCCCAATGTTGATAACAATGTGCTCGGTTTTGGAGATCGACTCGCCTGGCAGTAATTAGTTCTCAGTTCTGACTGTAATTACCGCATTCTCGCGCTTGCCATGACATACTTAACAATGATGGTCTCCGATCTCGGCCGAATATAGCTGCCTGGGGTGGAGTGGTGGGACTGTGTGAGAATGGTGTTCTTTTGTACGAGGATGAAGACGACGACGCGGAGGATGACGAGGAAGACTCGTTAATATGGTAGGTGGAGTGGCTACTCGACTTTCTCTTGCGCCGAGGAATGGGGATAGAGGACGACATGGTGTTCGTCTACCTGTTGAGAACGTTGGGGCCCAGTACTAGAGAACTACCAGCTAGAGTTTGGATTTGGCGACATGAATCAGTGAGAGTCGTGAAAGTAAGTTAATATCTGCGTTTAAGACTCTCTCTCAAGGAAGAGAAATGCACAGTCTGAACGTTCAGCGTTGAGTGAGAGACAAGAGCAAGCCGAAGCTCATGACGTGGGGTAAGCTTGGTTGTTGCGTGGGTGAGTCAGGATGCGGACGTGCTTGACGGATTAGGCAATCCACTAGTGCTAGGCATCGGTAGCAGCTGCCTAGCAGGCCATTATCGCACTTATCGCACGTGAAGAAACGTCAAGGCGCCAGCAAAGCGGGGGCGATAAGAGAATATAGGGAGTCGGGAGGCCAGGGGGAAAACATGGGCATGGATCAATCATTATCAATACATGCTCATGCTCCCTATATTCTGCTTGTTCAACGTTTGACACACCTGGAATCCATAGGTATATCAACTCTAGATTACGCATTGATCGAATGCTCTGCACTAAACCCAGTCAAGTCTACGCATCGAGGTACGTATTGTTCAAGCAGTGTTTGTTTGACGGCTTTCTGGCTTTGAAACATACATATAAATAATTGTACACTGGGGATATCATCTGCGCGAATATACGCCGCCAAGTCCCGCACTCGTTCAATCCCGATCTTCATTTGCATCTGCGTCGCTATCTGCACATTCCGCTGATTATGGACTTCGCAACCCCTTCCCCGGGCCAGCCCGAGCACAAATGGAAACGGGACTATTGGGCTTTTCAAGCCAATGACAAATGAAAAGAAGTAAAAACGCTCTCGGGGATTCTCACCAAGTGCCGTTCATTAGGTGTATGAGTGTCTCCTCAATAAGCCGGGCAGCGCCTTCCATACTATGCCTTCTGTTGTTTCAATGCTTAGTCCACTGACCTGGAGATGCTGCACCATTATCGTTTCTTGTGTCCTGTCCCATGGGTATCTTCCAATCCAATCCAAACAAATTTGCGTCAGTAACAATGAATGAATACATGTACATTCCCGCCACTGACATGGTGTGCGACATGTTCACACGATCTGTCTCTCCCAGTATGGCCACTCTGCATGGGTCTCTGGTCGGTCCAGGCTGATTTACCAGCCCTTTTTTCTCGCAAACCTCTTGTTGAGCAGGGCCAGAACTTTTGTCACATTGAACTGGACATATTCGAGATCTAGATCTTGTTGGTTATCTTTCTGCATTTCCAGAAGATCATCGAGTTTTAGATCCAACTCTAATAGACCGCGATTGCGTCCTGTAGTATGCGTTAGTAGACACTCTTTACGTTGTGGAAATAACCTTACCTTTGTAGTGAAGACTGATGACGAATGTACCGGGTAGAGGACTGGTAAAATTGAAGTAGATGTTGGCTCGTCGGTTCTCCGGTACATTGCTTTTCTGTATGACGCCTTCTTTTTCGAGTTGTTGATGTGTGAACTTGTACGGACCGAGCACTTGATGCTTTTGCGTCTTTCTAGTCTTGCCTTCGGATTGGCTTCGGACGTTGTGTAGATACGACTTGTAGGTCTCTAGCTGACCGATGAGGTATGCGTTGTGATCACGAATGGTTCTGAAGACCTCGTCTAGTTTCTTGGTTTCTTCGACTGTCTTCTCCTTCATCGAACCAAGATGAACCAGCTCCTGTTCCACTTCGTCGCGCAACAGGGCAAATCCATCGTCTTTGTCGATCACACCAAGCTCTTGAAGCTGGCTCAGCAGCTCCATAGTACGAATTCCTTTCTTGACCATGACTGAGTCGTTCTTGGTGGTTGCAGCAGCCTCTGCTATCTTGTCCAGACGGAGTGGTCTCCGAGTGACCGGCGTGTTGGTAGGAAACGAACGGAGAATCATGACAAAGGTCGATTTGGCCTCCATGAAGTAGATCTCTTCCTGTGTGATATCGAGAGCAGCGGTCCAATCATCGAGAGGAGATTCCCACTTGCTGAATAGAGGCAGGTTGATGGCCCTATTATCCTTACGCGGAAGCTGAGCAGGTGCAGGGCCCAGTTCCTGAAGAAGCACACCTAGATGCGAGCTGTCATCTTTTGCTAGCACAGCCACGTGGCGCTCCAGCAATGAGTGCGTAGCGTACACTTCATTAAGAGTAATAGAGAGCTCAAGGTCGCGCTTGGACAAAGCCACGTAATTGTCCATTTCTAGACTCTCGTAAAAGTCTTGTACTTCACAGAGATCCAAAAGAAACTTGTTGATACGGTCTTTGTTTTGCTCAATGAATGGCTGCAGCTTAATCATGTAGGGCTCTTTGGCATATGATGGCTTATTGGCCAGGTTCTGCAGCATCTTGGCAACGTATGTCAGTGTGCGCTTGGGGTTCTCGGCAGGCGTCCCGTCAATTAGCATGTACGACCTTGGTGTAACGATGGCTGGATTGATGAATCGGAGGAAGAAGAAACCGCCAATAAGAGTGCAGATCGTTTGGTCCTGTGCATCGGGGTACTTCCTCTTTGAAAGACTCCTGATCTGCTTACAGATCCATCGGATGCCATAAGGGGTTTCCTCGAGTCCCTTAATAATTGTAGTTAAGAATGAATTGGCAATGTCCATGAGTAGCGTCAGGCGTGGTGCGATGATCTGTTGAACGGTTACGTTATCTGCAGCTTCTTCGGCAGTGACACCACGGGGAAGAGATGGAGGCAATTTGCCCTCGCTCTCTTCCATGTCCTTGCACATCTTTTCATAAACCTTGAGAGGATTGATCTCGAGATCCAAGTCCTTAGTCTCAATGAGATTATTGATCTGTCCTGCGAGGACGATTTTCAGGTAACTCTGGCCAGGACCCCGACGAGTATACGTGGTCATCATTCGCGAAACGGGAGTGTTGGCGCGTAGAAGAGAGGAGTAGTCCGGAGTGTTGTCGAATTGATAGGTGAGCACAGACTGAGGCAAATTTAGCAAATATTAGTGAGGGCACCCTGATTGCTTACTTGGAACATGGTCAAGAGAAGATGTTCTTCTCTGCTCTCATATTGGTTTCCATAGATCGTGAACATGACTGTCTGAAGTAGAGAATCAATCTCAGCCATAGTGACCAGACGACACAGATGTGCGATATGTCTAGGTTCTGATTGTAGCAGGAACAGCAAATTGCCATATTTTTGTGTCTTGTCGTCGTTCGGGAAGAAGCCTTCTTGCAGTTCGGCCGCTTCGTCGAGATGACTGGCAACCTCGTTTTGTTCCTCCAAAGCCATGCGATTCTGAATTAGCAAGGCAATTCTCGAGTCAAGGTATCGCACGTCCTTTTCGAGAACGAAGTTCTTTTTCGACTGGGAAGAAATTTTCGCCTTCAGGTCGCGAAGGACTTTTTGAGCTATACTTTTTGTCAGTATGACCAGCGTGGAGCCAATATGAACGCTGAGTGTAGGACCATACCCTTTGCCAGGTCATCTTCAATCTCCAGCTCCTTATCTTTTGCAGACATGGACAAGTACAAAGCGGTCACGGAGTACCGCTTTGACTGCCGCACTGAACGCTGACCATCATGTGAAGACATTGTGTTCTGACGGGTAACTGGTTGAAAGGAAGAAGATGAAGAGGTGGAGGCTCTTGACGGGGCGTGGAGCATGGCGACGGACATTGCGCGCCTCTGAAAATTGGTAGTCTATTGCTGATTGTTACTGACACGAGCTCCCAATATAATTGACATATGCCTTGTTAAGCGCGAAGGAGCAATAAGTCGTCGGTAGACAAAGGGACCGCCACGGTGGTGCAACTCAGGTACCAGTGTAACGAGGATAGATGCGCCGAGGGAGCTGCGAGGAAGATGCAGTGATCTAAATCGGCAGACGAGTTTGATTCTTTGTTGACAGTATGAATTGTGTGTGCGGGATTTCGTTCGCCGGCTTCACCGGGACCGTCAAACGGTGGTCTGCGCTTGGGGTTTAGAGAGCCGTACGAGCAAAGCTTACCAGAAGCGTATGCAGGATAGCGGCGTAGGTAAGGCTTGGGCGTGCGTACGTGTGCGCAGGTGTTTGGAGGTTTGGCTTGTGCGGTTCGAGCCTGAAACAAGAGGAGGATGAGTTGAGGTGAGTTGAGGTCGGCGGGATACGGGGTGTGCGACAGGACAGCCTGAATGGTGGGCGGGAGATTAGAGGAGGAATTGAGGTGGCATTCCAGAAGGTGAGGAAAAGCCAATGACCAGCAGCAACAGGTCAATCAGAGAGTTGAATAAGGCGTAAGAAGTGGAAGAGAGAAGGTTGTGGTGTGGATTCGCGGAGAAGGAGAGGTAGAGGGACTGGGTTTGACGATAGATGGTTGTGATGGATGGCGGTTGGTGCTTGTGGTGGTGGTGGAGGTGGTAGTGGTAGTGGTAATGGTAGTAGTGGAGTAGTCGTAAGGGGCAGGGCCGGGCAGGGCCTAGGAGGAGGGCAAGTCAGGCAAAAGGTCATCAAGCGTGCAACAGTGCAGCAGCAGCAGCTAAGGAAAAAGTAGGCGATAAGCGGGGGAATGAAAGAAAAAGAATGGGTGGTGGGTGGTGGTGTGGCGGGCAACGGGCAACGGGCAACGGGCGAGCAAAGCATGGATGGCCGGGGGGACGTACGTGGGCATGGGCATGGGCAAAGCATGGGCAGCAACCAGCTCCAGACATACCAATTATCATTTCACGAGTGGGCAAAACAGTTTCAGAACTCAATACCAGCCTAGCCAAGTCGCTAAATCTCCCTATTAGCCGCCATTCCACCATCTTGACCCCTGATCGGCGGCGCTCTCTACTTTCGTCTCATCTGAAAAGAATGCGCCATACAGTCAGTCTGTCAGACATGGCTTGGGAGAATGTTTGCAGTCGGAGATACACTTTACACAGTATCTTCATCAAGAATGTTGCAGCGACCAGACCCATCCACGACTCCTCAGCTGCCTCTGTCGCATCGGTTACCGGTTACCATCTAATTATTGCCAATTACAACGAGACCGGCCAGCACAGGTGAGCAGGCAAGCACACGCACGCACACTATTGTTTGAAGATTCATCATTCATCTGCCACGGACCCGCCCAGCAATCTGCACTTTTGGCCATGGATGATGGTCCCATCTGTTCTCTCTTTTTCCTTTGGTAGCATCGCCTCCCCCTTCCTCTCACATATTTTCTTTACCTCTCGTCAATCGAGCACGGATACCCGTTGAGCTCGTGCTAGTGTGCCCCGGCTTGTCGTTTAATCGCCTATGCAGAGGTCCACATGCGTAGTTGGGTATTATACAATAGTACAGAGCACTTGTAACTAATGGCTATAGGCGCCAGCCCAGAACCAGGGCCAGGTACCCGTGCCAGTCCCAATGTTCCCTGCACCTGCGTCGCTTTTTCGTTCTCGCCCGCTTTACTGCCGCGGGACCTCTAAAATATCAATTAGCTAGTGCCTCAGTACAGTACGCTACAAAACAATGATGAGATGGTAATGTCAAAGGATCAAGGAGTAAACTGCCTTACTGTTCGATGTTCAGACGCTCAAGTACTGCCCACACAGCTTTGAAGTACATAAAGCCTCCTCTATACCCTCTAGACACATCCTGCAGCTGCTGTACTACTCTCGCATGTTGACAGTCACAGTCATACCTCCACAGATCTCGGCAATATCGGTAGGTTTCCTTAGCAAAGGGTTCGGTTCAACAGTCGCCCGTAACTAGACCACGCGGCCTTGTCTCCCACAACCTTTCGGACTCCAGCTTATCCAGCGCCATTCGAAAAGCTGGGTGGTGTGTTCTTGGTCAGCCACTGCATCTACTGCCAGCCCTACCTAGGTATCGCGTCACATGCCTGATCGCAATGGCCCCTTTTGGGCTCCCGTCTTTGCCGTGGCTGCTTTCAACTTTCTGCTCTGCCGTTGCTAGCTTTATACACTTGACAGGAACCAGTCTGGCTTGCGATGCCAGCTGATGCGCCACAAGCCCTTGAACCGTAACATTGTGTCTTAGCCTGTCGTGCCTGACGTCGACTTGTCTTTTAGCCTCTGAGTTTCTTTTTCATCTCAATTTGGGCTCTGAGCTAACATAAATGCGTCTTATCCATCATTCCCAGTGCGCAACTTCCACCCGAAGTCACAATCCACTCAACAGATCGCATTCACAGTTCTCCCACAAACGCTGTAGAAGTTCGCTTGGTAAAGAACGAGAGCACTGATCAATTCTCCTATTAGGAATAGCCTCAGCTGTCCCGACAGAATTATCAGTTTATCACCCACGATGTCGTTTCGGGCCGCAGCGCTTCATCCTGGCAACATGTGAACACTTTCATCATCATCATCATCATCTCCATCGTCATCATCATCACTATCGTCACAGGCACCACCATTTCTTTCGTTTCCATCATCCTTTTTGCAGTCTAGCCAGTAGCTAGACCTCGTGGCGGACATTTCCAAGCCTAATTGAGAGCACGGGATACCTGTCTGGTACCTAGGTAGTAACAACTACGCACGCGCTTGGCAACCATATTCCAAAATGGGAATACTAGATGTCGTGACTCGTGGCCAAAGTACTGACTCCCACTACTTTTCGCTACGTTCCACGACAAGCCCTAAGCCTTTCTTCGGCATGCCGCATGCCGTATGCAGGGCCAGCTTGATAGACACACGGACCAATGGTCTTCAGGCTTCAAGATCGTGCGTGCATAGATGCGATTACGTGCACGTCCCTCCTGTATGCATACCTAACCCTATGCAACTAAGTTTCTACCCAATATCCAGCAATGTAGACATGAGAAATCCGACCGCCCAGACTTTGCTCCTCGCGCGACCAATTTCTTTCGATACGGATTTTCGCAAAATACCCCGGCAATCGAAACTCATTACGCTAAGCCACCACCTGAAACAACACCTAGGAGCTTTCGAAGCCGATCTCCATAAGACAGGAACAAGATTCAACCACTGGGGAAAAAGATGGAGATCGCCAACTTTAATGCTGGTCATGTCGTAGACCTCAGCTTCCCGGAGCGCGTGACTTTCCCCATGCCATCGAAAAGGCAGTACCCCCATGGGGTTTCATTGTCCTGATCTACGCATCGAGCACAGCTTACATGCAGCCTGTCTCTGCGTCCGCCCATCTTCCGAACCTCAAGATATGCGCATATCAAGTGCAGAGATGTGATGCAGTGAAGTTTCCGGGGTACACCGTATCCGGAATGTATAGATTACGACTTCTCCACGTTCTTGCGATTAGAGCATATCAGACGTCTGGCTTTCATGGCCTTTCCGTATACCTCCACCCTCTAGGTAATACCTACCTCCTTACCTAGGCAGGTCTAACGTCAAAGTCTTGGCACTTCACCCGCATACACCTTACCCAAAGAAAATATTCCTTAATCCAACCTTCGACCCACCAACACGATTCGGAATGTACACACATCCAAACGCAACACAGCATTCTCGCATCGCGATCACGTTACACCAGGCGCCGACCACCCTCAGCACTCTCACCACGCACCGCATCGCCGTTCTCGCTCATCGGCTCTGCCCTCCACCCCCGCAAGCCTCGACAATATCCTCATCCAGTCGTATCGAGCAGCATACAAAAAAAAGCCACGAGATTGCGCAGTGTACCACTCTTGCGCACGAGACGAGGCCAGCGACATGTCTAGGGAGGGGGGGTGTGGCTCGTCGCGATGTCCTCGGGTTTCTAACAAAGGAAAGGCAAGGTGCGTAGATCTACATTGAGTCGCGACCGCATACTATATGTGCACCTTTGCAAGTCATCCGCACTACTGATGCCTGCGCGGATTCCTGGATTGCCATGCTGCTGCTGCTGCTGCTACTACTACTACTACTGAACTACTACTGCTACTGCTACTGCTGTTAGGTAGCATTCGCAAACACCACTTAATCTCGTTCCCGAGCCAGCACACAATCACCTACTACATCCTCGTGCTGTGCTTGTCCCTGTCTGCACATATATACATATATAACACATAGACAGAGCACCACACAAACTGCACCTCCCCCTCTACTTCTGTACAGAGAGTAGAGTAGATTAGACGATTAGAGTCCCATGCAGATAATCCCAATCCTATGTATACATGGATACATCCATCCATCCATCTGCTGATCTCACACGGCGCTGCCGCCGTGCCGTGCCGTGCCCGAACCCAACGCACCCCAGCCATCGCATTGCACACACACACACTCTCTCTCTCTCTCTCAATTTCTCACCTTCTCACTCTCCACACATAGCCCCAATGCATGCAGGTAACATGCAAGCATGACAAGCTGACAAGGAAAAATCGGCATCGATAACGACGCCGCCTGCTGCGAGATAAGCGACATCGGGCGGGAGGGGGAAAGGCCCGTGCGAGATCTGATCGAGAGGGTGGATCGACGAATACGATTGCCAACCAACCCGTGAGATCAGCACTAGGGGGAGGGGGAGATGAGGGGAAGGGGGGAATATCGAAAGAAACGGGGGTGTTTGGATGTTTTGAATAGCAGACCAGGTGTATTATTATGCTGTGTGAGTATTGTTATAGGTATACCTGCACTTTTGGCGGATATAGGTGCCAAGGTGGAAGGATGGGAGGGGCACGTATATCAAAGTACGTGCAGGCGCGATAAACCCGCACGTAATATTATGATATAGCCTCTACTACGTGCGTACGTACGTGTGTATGTGAAGGTTGAAAAGCTGGCGGGGGGTGTTAGGGTGGAAGTGTATATAGGTAATAATATGGCATGCACCTACAGTCTAGCTAGAACAAAGAAAAAAGAGAAAAGAAAGAAAAAGAAAACCCCGTCTTTCTCTACTCCACAAACAAACAAGAACTTCCCAAAAGGAGAAATTGAAAATTGACTCATAACACAATAATATGGAAGGGGAAACAGAGTCGTTACATTCGTGAAAAGTCGTTCGCATGTCTCAACAAGACCCACCGTGCCAGCCAGCCCTTGGCGTTCCCGAGGGATCTGAGAGCTGAGATCTAAGCACCGCTGAACGGGATCGATTAACTTGCGTTCGTCATCATCTTTGCATCTTGACCTCCACATAATTCACCAGTAACGGAGCAGGTAAGGTACGATTGACTCATCGCCGCGGACAAACATCGAGAGTCGCACGGAAAAGCATAAACATAAACACTTCCATTGGCGTCGGTGCCCTCTCCGTACCGCCATCAGCAAAGCATCACAAAAGCAAACAAGGCCTGCATTACATGAACACTCGAGGCCTATATATCGAGGACTTATATGACCAAAGGCAGTCGAGACAGATGGGATCGCAGGCACAACCATGCCATGTGTCCGCGGATCGAGGCGATCGGTATGGAGTGGGCCGCCCGGTTCGCCTCCACGATCCTGGTGTCTTGATCCTAGCAAGTGGTCCTGGCGGGCGGCTGCCCCACTCTCTAAACATATGGCTTTTTCCCGTCCACCTAGAGCGGCGAGCTCATCATGGACGTGTGACGCGAAGGGACTTGCTGTACAATGAGGCTGATAAATGCGTCTGAAGCAAAAAAATAAAAAAAAGCAAGGTGTTAAGATGAAGGCGTATGTGAATAGTGCGTTGGTATCGCCGTCCAGTGCACGAAGAATTCGTTATAGAGAAAGCTCGGTGTTCGTATAGGCTACTCAAACGCCTTAGCCGTATAGTTAGATGAGATCGGCTCGTTGACGAGTCGCAAAGGTCAACTCGCCGGACGGCAGTGACTAGCCAATGCAAGGCTAGCGAATGAGCGCCGCGAGGACACTCATGAGACCAAAATATCTATCAGACGTCAGCTATCAGATATATTGAGCATTGGAACTCATCAATGCATACATTGAGCCACAGATCGCCCAGTCTCGATGCGCCATACAGGCGTGGAGCCGTGTGAGGCTTATGAGCGACGCTATTGCCAGTGCTGTGGCAGCTAAGGCGATCATTCGGGCGACCGTTCCTGGGATGAAGACGATGGCGAAGAGAGGGACTAAGAAAGCGAACGGAGACACGAACATGGCTGGATGTATAGAGTCCCAAGCGGGTGATAGACTGGCTGTTTCAGGGGCATGGTGAAGTTGCGTTGCCTGTGTTGTTGTGGTATTTATATTGAGCAAATCATCTTTTTTCGTGAGGAATTGCGTCTCTATCTTGTCGACTGGAGTATGCTGCTCTAGCCAGGAAGTGAAATCATTGATGTCGTCTGTCTTCGGGCCTTCGATGGCTTTGACCGAGTGGAAAGAGGACAGCGCTTGGTCTGAGACGAGGTTAGGTTTACAGATATCAACAGCTAAGGATCGTACTATATTGTCCCAGCTTCACGTAGACCTTCCCCAATATTTCGGTTCTTCGATAGTGTAGATCGTTACCATAACGCGCATCGGCACGCCTTGAGGCAGGTTGTATGCTGCCGTCTCTTCCACGGGGCGCCATCTGCGCAATGCTCTCGTCTAGAAACCGAAGCTCCTCCTCTAGTTCAGTGATTTCGTCTTGGAGGTGTAGCAGGATTCGGTGGTTGAGATGTTCAAACTTCCGATACATAGGTGGTATGCTTTTCTTGTCATCATTTGCATCCTTGGGTTTTTCTGTCATTCGATGCGCTATTAATTCATATCCAGTAATAGTCTCCCTACTTCTGTCAATAACTTCCGGAGGGGGAAAAGGTGATGGTTGATGTATCTGTGTGTACTGTGGCAAAACGGGTACAGGGGGAGGATTCGGTTGTGGATGATACAATGGCACTGGTGATAATCCATATCGTGATGGTGGTTCCATGTACTGGAAAGGCGATACAAAGGGGACAGGTGGACGTGGCGACATAGTCCCTGGCGCATAGAATCGAGAATCATGCTGCGGTTGCGGGCTTGGACTGTGTAGCATGTGATGCCTTATTTGTTCCTCCTGGGCTCTTAAGCGGGCAGAATGGTCATGCTCGACATCGGAAGGACCAGGTGCTGCATTGTTGCTGCCGTAGCGGAATGGCTCTAAGCCTGTGCTGTCTTGGACCTGGTCCTCATAGGGTGCTTTCGCTGCTTCGTTGTGTTCACTCCCTTGTTCACGGCACTCGTCATCTCCGTCCCCATTTCCTTCATCATCATTGTCACTAGATTCATCACTGCTACTATCGCTAGCATCATCTGCCGGCTGTTCCGGAGCTCCAGATGCAATCAATGGTGTACCAGGAACACCCGGACTGCTGGCCTTCACAGAAATTTCGGGATGGAGATTATGATCATCTCGCTCAACATCTTTGTCATCTGCTGTTTCGAGATGTATGGATGCTGGTGGGGAAGGATATGACCCCATTTGATCTTTCCAATGTGAGATTGGATCTTGTCGCTGCTTCACTTGGTCGAAAGGTGGAGAAGAGACGTCACTAGCCATTCCGGACACGTCGTAATTGGAAGTATTAAAAGATGGGTCATGCATATACTGAAACACGCTTGAGGCGTCGTAGCTAGGCTTTCGTTTCCTTTGACTACTTTGTGGTTCGTCTGAGTCAACGCTGCTCGACTTCCGATATTTTTTCCGTCTGCGCTTAGATACTCCAGCCTTGTCGTAAGACTTCTGAGTGATTGTTGAATTGCTTCCACTAGATGTTCCTGAAGTTGCGGTCAAACTTGAGAAGATTGATGTCAGGGATGGATTTGAATGTATTAGTCCGGCTAGGTCATTTGCATGTTTCTCGAGAGTAGTTCGGTGTGTACGAGAGGGTCGCCTCGATACAAGACTTCCTTCTTCGACCCCCCGTGTTCTCGCCGACTGTATAGACTTTCCTTGTGTCTTGTATGGGCGGGCACGTCGCTGGCGCTCTGGATCGCCTTCTCTACCCTCCAAGATTCGTCCTAATCGCGGGAAGAACCCTCCTGAGTATTTTTCGCTGTTCGATCTTGACGAGTATTTCCGGTCTGAGTGAGTCTTGCGGGAAACGATCGGCTCCGTTAATGATCGTGAAGCGCGACCACCAGGACGCGTCTTATTTGGTGCTATTTTATCGCCCGAGGAGCGTGACGGGCGAGTACATTCGTGAGAAGCTTCAACTGGGTCAGACCGGCTCTTTGGCCTCGATGATCTCTCTCGAAGGTTGGCGGTGTGTGACTGGGCGTCCCGATTATATCTTTTAGCTCCTTCGTTTGATGGGCCTACGTCAGAGTCAATTTTGAGCGAGCACGGACGGTTTGATGCAATGCTAGAACTCTCATCCTATGTGGTGGGGAAAGAACGTGTTAGCAATCGAAGGGCAGGAGATAAAAGTGAGTAAAACCGCTACTCTTGAACATACCATACCGAGGAGGCCGCGTGAGGATAAAGCCTTGCAGCGCTTTGGTGCCAAGCTCGTCGACGAAGTTCATTTGGGTTGGACGCTGGCGACAGCGCAACATGCAACTAGCCGTAAGCGACAGCAGGCTGCTTGGAGGTAGTATAGATGGTTTCTGAGTCGCGAGTAGAAGTTGTCATGCCGGCTAAGGAGGATCGCAATAATAACGCCGCCAGCAAAGGCTGTACCACGGCATAGGCTTTGGGACGGCTACTTTCTTCTGGAGTTTGTTGTCAGGGATGATGGCAGCACGGGTGTGCGTTGGCGGCCAGATAGTAAGGTTTGCCAATTGGAAGCCGACTTCTCCCTTGGGACTTCGGATCGAGCGTCGATTGCATAAGTGGTGACCACCGTTCTTTAATTGTGCGTTCAGAAGCGGACAGTTGGCCGTTGCACATTGGAAGAGCTTGATAACTTTGCATGTCGCATGAAGGGGGGTTTGAATCATTGATGGATCGGAGGGGAAGGCCGCCAGTCAAGGTCGGGTCCTGGTTGGGGAACGAGTCGCGCGAGTGCGGGACCAACGCCCCCAAAATCCCAAGCCTCCGTTCGTCCTCTGACTGTTATGTGGCTGCCACGCATCCTGGACCATTGGCCGTGGCGTCAAAGTATATGTCCATGTCAATGTTCTCCAGTCTCGAAGTGTGGTGTTCTGTCATGGAGCAGAATAACATGCCCTTTCAACGTGGTCATTGCCGGCTGGCGTAGCGTCTCACAAAGATTCAGGACTAAAGTCAGTAGGTCGATTCAAGGTTAGCATGAAGAAGATGACACTGAGTGGGCTTAGTACTTTCGCACCCTTATGTCATATCTGCTTCACATATTGCTCCATCGCTCATGTGCATTCAATGAGATTAATGTATGTGTCTCCTGATCGTCAACATTCCTCTCGTGCTGTGTGGCATCCATGTGGCTCGTGACATGGTTCCTACGTTTAGCGGTAGGATGCCACTGAATGTTGCGATCTGGAGGAGGACAAGATCGCTTCTGCCTCACTCGGGCTTGAGAACACACCTCCAACGACAATGCGATTCGAGGCTTGTCTTCTGTAACCTGGAATAGTGAATTTGTAGAGATAATGACTCTTGTTCAACGGGAACGATTACACCACTGGGTCCGGTGATGATAGCATTGATGATACATTTTTACATCAGATAATGTCGGCTTGCTCTCAACAACCGTCATAAAGCTTCTCTGTCCTTCTATCGATGTTGTCGCTTCTCCAAGATGATATGATTTACAGAGGAGTTCCTTCGTTCTTCGCTTCTTCCAATCCATGGACGCATCTATTCCTCCTCGTCATCATCGCCGCCTTCTGCTCTTGCCATCACGATGGGCTTGACATCTTGCCATTGGCGCTGTATAATTGTCAGTTCATGAGCCATAATCAATGCAAAATCGTGTCCCATGTCGTGCGTTGGTCTTCGGACGATGATCTGAATATACTATGGCACCTTCTTCTGTTTTCGATGATTGTATATGGACATTGCCCTCGTTGCGGTTGGATTCATTACGATGAGGACAGCCGCAGCGCAAGAACGTATTTTGGGTAGTTGGTTGATGACATGACTGGGCGCACTCACCCCTCGGTTTATTGCGCTCCAAAGGCGCTCTGATCCGGTGTCAAAAGCTAGCTGGATTCCAAAAGCAGTGGCAAAGACCGTGAACAGCATGGTGGTGTTGCGTCTGAAAAGACTGTTGTAGATGGTGTTAGAGAGCTGTTGAGAGGATATTAGCTGCGAGGCCTGTTTGATTTCTGAGATGGCTGAAGGCATCGCATTGGCACTTACAGGCATCTTGAGCAAGGAAGCAACCAGGTCTGGACTGTATGGGAGTGCAAAGCAAGGCCTGGATGTCAATTACGAGTATGAAAACTGAGACGAAGTCATAGACTTGAGGTGAGGTTTCGTTGCGACCCGGAACGCTCGGGCCACTCTCGTGCTTCGTGCTTTGAAAACCAGTCTTCTTGTCTTCTGGTTGGTCAGTCTTCCGGCTCATTCTTTTCTCTCTGAGCCTTATAGTATCGAGCTATGTACACCATCCGCCCATTTGGGAAGCCATAGACCTTGTACTCATTGAAACGCCTCCTTGATACCATACAACTTTCGGGGCGCCTTCCGACACGCCTGACGTGTGCCCAACATGCCCAGCGAGGCATCCACTTCTGAAGACTGCGTGTCGAAATCAGGCATAGCAACCGACACACAAACAGGCCAGCGTCACATTCCCTCCAGTACACGAGCAGATGGATCAGTGCGCAAAGAGATTCGAGTAAGACCAGGCTACCGGCCCCCGGAGGATGTAGAGGTGTACAAGAACAGGACCGCTGAGGCATGGAAAAATCGAGGCAAAGGCGGTGTTCCAGGCGCAGAGCCAGTCAAGAATGACAACGTAGACCAAAGTGCATCGAGCACAAAGAATGCTAAGCGGAGGGAAGCTCGAAAGAAGGCTGCAGATAAAGCTAGGGAGGCAGGGTTGGACCAGTCGCTGGCCAATACTGCAGACCATGCGACCGGAACTGCAGTTCCGGTCGTAAATCAGGGGGAAATCATCGATGCTGAAGAGCAGAGAGCCAAAGATGCAAAGAAACTCGCTAAGAAACTTCGACAAGCAAGAGAACTGAAGGATAAGAAGGATAAAGGCGACCAGTTGTTACCGGAACAGTTTGAGAAGGTCATTCGTATCAACGAACTCATTCGACAACTTAATGCTCTAGGATTCGATGCAGAGGGTGAGAAGAAGGCCGAGGACTGAGCGACCGAACTGCTGAAAGTCTCCACTGATCTAGACATTGATCAAGGTCACTCTGCTTCAACGACTCAAACACCGGAGAAACCAACTATTCTATAGAGAAGTTGGTTCCAAGCTACCCTCTTTGGCGGCTATATAGTCTCCCCGCACGGCTCTATACATGTGCACCAAAGTCACGACCGGATGTCAATCTTTACAACAACTCCCTGCCTTGTTCTAGTTTCGTTCAGACCCATAGCTGATACCGTGCGCTGGCATAATCCTTCATCGACTTCGACGCTTACATTAATCCGCTCTTCGGGCATTATCTCAGTGCTATGAACCATGGATGTCTGACTGTCTCGCGGAACTGATTCGGTAAATCGTTTGAACAAGCTTTTTTTCGTTTGCCTCACAAGTGCATTTGCTCTCACATCACGGGCCGAACAAGGGCTTTGCGTCTGCACTCGTGGTGAGGAGAGATGGTCGAATAATGCTCTTTGGAGATCTTCTGTCACTCCGGTTTGTTTCCAGAAGCCAGCCTGGTTCATTATGCCCTCAAGTTGGATAATTCTGACATGATCATCGATTGAAAAGCCTACCAAATCGACTCTTGGGATTACTGGTTCGAGCTCGCTTTCTGCGTGACATTTTAGACATTGGACCGCACGATCACTTAGTATACTCACCGAATCGATACTCCTCCACTTCCGTTTTAGCAGAATTGGCGGGAAGTAATAATACCAGGACTGTTCTCGCAATGCCCATATCTGTTTGCTCTTTCACCTCAGGGCAGATGTGCTGCTCGACGATAGAACGAATGTGCTGCGACCGTACCATTTCCAATCGGTCAATGATCCTTTGTTCTTGTGGCACTTTTTCTCTCGCATTCTCATCGACAGAGCTAGCAATGGTCTCCTCGTACGAGGGCAGGAACTCAGCTTTTGGCATGATACGGTCGTCGTGGGGTATGTTCGTCGAAGCTGCAATGTTCTGGCCCGCGTAAGGAAAGTATAGCGGCGACTATGAAGCTGGACGCCTGGAATGTACAACGTCTATGCAAGCTTGTTCAGCCTTGGCTGAGATCGAGGCAGCCCTGAAGGATTCAAGTGACACAGCACCTCGCGACAAACCAGGTGAAGGATTTCGCAACTTTACAGACTTGATGTCACGGATCGAAAACACCAGCGCACAGGGCTCGCACTTACCACAGGGGGCTGACCGGAAGGAAGATACGTGTTGTGTGAATGGATATTCTGTTGCGCACGTACAGGTTCATCATACCTATCATTTCAACCTCATGGTTAATATCTAAGCTAGCCGCAGCGTAGCGGAGAGTGGCTATGCAGATCAGGCTGGCTTCAACCACGTTAGAAATGAAGGCGATGCAGTCCATTGGCCACTCCAAAGCGAACACGATACGCTTTCTTATCCACGTTCCAAGTTCTTCGGCTACTTTCCACTGGTTGACACCGCCCAGTAGTCACAAGTCTATATCTATGACCCTTAAAGGATCAGCCATTAGACCGGTTCAACAGCGCGGTTAGGAATATTGCCACAACTGTAGTCCTAAGCTGACGATCCCTCTCTCTGCCCTCGCGCTTGATCCATAGTCATGACTATTGCGGACCTTGGACTATACAAACAGCATCAGCATCCGGCGAGGTTGATAGACAAGGAAGAAGGCTGGGGCAAGTCACGAGGCGGTGCATGAGGCTGAAAGCATGACCGTGGCCCCACTCTAGAGCAGCCCAAGAATGGCGCTAGAACCCAAGTCCCTAGGATTCTGCCACCATCACTGATTGTGGGACATGCAGCCATGCTTAGAACTTGTGCACCGGGAACACGCGGGTCAAGCACGGAGTAGAAGGGCTATGTTCGCCTCGCCAGTGCCTGTTTCAATCGGTCTTGAAGTAACGAGGCTGAACCGTACCGGATCTGGCATCTTTTTCACCATGAGTGTCATATAAAATAATTATAGGGATCTCGTTGTCGCGATCTCCTGGCAAGAGCATCCACTGATCCTCCAAAGAACCGCCAGTGTGGACTTTTATATACTTTGACCTCGTCAGGATATCTATTGCCTTCCGAATAACACTAACTTTTCGTTTATTCTGTGCTTTTTATTTCTATCATATTTCGACTATCAAGGTTACACGACGTACTACCCACGCCCAAAATGTGGTTTCATGTAGCAGAACCCAACTCCTACCTCGTCATTACTGGCGCTGGTATCTCCAAAGTCAAGTTGGAGAAAAAAGCTTTGGTGTTGCCTTTCCAGAAGGTCTCCAAGATCTCTATCACACCATTTGACTTCTCGATGTCACTCCACGCCATGACTGTCGAAAAACTGCGGTTCTCGCTACCGGCAGTTTTCACCATCGGTCCGGATGACAGTGTAGAGTCTTTGACTAAATACGCGGTGCTTCTGACTGGACAATCCGATGGTCGCCCTACTCCTGCGGCGTCAAAAGGCGCTGTTACTCCAGGCAGTAATCACGTCCAGGACATCGTAAAGGGCATCATCGAGGGAGAGACTCGAAGTATAGTCTCAACTATGACCATGGAAGAGTTGTTCCGTGAGCGCAAAGTCTTCAAGCAAAAGGTTATCGAGAGTGTGCAGGTCGAACTTTCTCAATTCGGACTTCGTATCTACAACGCAAACGTCAAGGAGCTTCAAGATACCCCTGGGTCCGAGTACTTTGCCTACCTTTCCCGCAAAGCCCACGAAGGTGCCCTCAATCAAGCCAAGATCGATGTCGCTCACGCTCGTATGATGGGTGAGGTTGGTGAAGCAGAGAAGCAAGGCAAGACCAAGCAAGAGGTTGCCAAAATTCATGCCGCTACCGCCGTTCTCGAGACCGAGCGCAAAGCCGAAAAAGCCAGTGCAGATGCCAAACTTACTGATAAGGAGATTACGATCGAAAAGGAACTCAGTCTTGCACGCATAAATGCCAAGCGTGCCGCTGAACAACGCGATATTGACCTGCAGAAAGACGTCGAGAAGAAGCGTGCCGACATGGAACTGGAGCGTCTCCGCGCGACTACCGTCACTAAAGCCAAAATTGCCCGTGAGTCCGAACAACAAAAGGCCGACGCGGACCTTTACACCAAAGAACGCCAGGCCGACGCCGTTCAATATCAGCAAGAAGTCGACGCTAAGGCGACACTTTTCCGCGAAACAAAGAACGCCGAGGCCAACTTTATCGTTACGCAAAAGGATGCCGACGCAGCTTTCTATGCCAAAAAACAGCAGGCCGAAGCCGACTTTTACACTCGCGAACGTGCCGCCGAGGCCAACTTTATTTCGGCGAAGAAGGAAGCCGACGGGCTGCGCGAGATGGCGAGTGCGTACACGGAGCTCGCTACAGCATTCGGTGGACCTCAAGGTGTACTGCAGTACATGATGTTGCAAAATGGCACGTACGAGAAGCTAGCGCACGAAAATGCGAATGCAATCCGTGGGATGCAGCCGAAGATCAATGTGTGGAACACGGGTGCTCAGGGAGGTGAGGGCGCAGATGCGATGGCACCGATCCGGAATCTGTTTCAAACACTGCCGCCATTATTGAGCACAATCAATGACCAGACGGGCATCACGCCGCCAAGTTGGTTGGCAGGGATGCCGGCACAGGGACAACAGCTGCAGCATGGAGACGAGCAGATGGTGAAGAAGACGAAGATTGCTAATGGTGCACGTTGAGAGACATGATGCGACCATCAATCCGATATGAAGCATATGCATTGGTCTGAGATATCATTCTTTTTCACTCTCCTTACGTTGGCCGTATACCCAGTCATATCTCATTTATCTCTTTTCGTATGCAGTATATTACTTTACGTGCTAGATTGGTTATTTTCAAGCATCAATACGAAACACACCGCTATGAATAGTGACTTGTAACATCGATTCTCTTTATCAACAGCTAAGTAGCGCCTCCGCAAGGAGCGAGTAACGTTTACAAACAGCAAGCGGTGCAGCATTCTACCCCACACCAAGGATCACCACAGTTCCCGCGATTTTTCTTGCTCTCCCCTTTCCTGTAGGCCATGGCCTCGGTTGCGGTAGGCTGTGTGCTGCTAGCATTATGGGGGACTGCATATTTCTCTTCGAAAGGAGGGGGTCCGATAGCATGGGTCGCGTCCTCGCTGGGCTTCTCCGGCTTTGTGTCTCGAGTCCAAGCTGGAGGAGGGACTTGTGTAAAGAAGTCTGGGGTTTGTCTTGACTCAGGTGCTTGCGACGTTGGTCCAGCATGCGTGATCGGGGCGCCTGGAGCAGGCAGGGTTGAGATTCGAGACATTGTTCTGTTGCGAGCGTATGTAAGAGCGATGCGTAAGTCTGACTACAGGCTGCGGTATATGAGGGGAAGTTCTCCTGCGTATCTTGATTTGAATATATCTTAGGATCACGACTGGATACCGAACCACTCTTCAGAAATATGTTTATGACATATAGCCCTACTTCAAATTATGACGTCGAAAGGACTCCTCAACTCCAATGCCGCACATGATCAGTCATTTCTGTAGATCACCCAACAGACCGGAATCTACCAATTGCAGCTATTGGCCCTTCTGTATTCAATGCTAAAGCGGTGCAACAATTGAAAAGTCTCTTTACTAACCCAATCAGGCAGCTCATGAACAGCCTATTCCTGCTCAGCCTTGTCCTGCACCACGGAACAGGATTGGGTTCTGCAAGTCGCGACAAAGACCCTTTCAGTCCTCAGGAGTGTAGTCATTGAGCGTAAACCACCCACTGACGCGAGAATTCTATGTGTCTCGAATTACCTGCCTCGAAAAGAGTAATAGTGTTAGCAGACATGTACCTAATATCCACTCTTTCTTCTCCTTCTTCCAACTTTATTTTAGCTGGTCTACTCCATCTGCAACACGAAACCAGCACTACCTATATATCTATAATGCGAATACCCCTCTATTTGTCTGGTGTTTCTAGAGTGTAAGTCGATCTTGCCTTATCGTGATATGTCAATTCTCGCCTGCTGTGTTGAAATCTAGCTTTCGTGCTCTAGATGACACCCACCTAGCCCATCTAGGCAGCTAGGAGTTTTTTGATGGAAGAAGTCACGACTGTGCAATGTCTTCTAGTCTTTGAATCTTAACACTACATTTATCTCCTTCTGAGACCGGAGCTCGACTACGGTAGAGGTACATCCACGATTTTGGTTCTAACAACCGTTATCATTACTTTCTTATCTTATCCTCATGCCAGTCGTTATGCCTTTGGCCGTTAACAAGAAAAGGAAGAATGCTCGTAGCCGGTCACTTGGTCCCACAAACAATGATAAAGTTCGTGTCATAGCCCGAAGGACCCAAGACGCCCTTCGAGACGACGACGAAGATCCAGCTACTGTCAGACATCATGGGCTTTTCTTTGATAGTGCCATCGGGAGAATTCGTCGTAGCAGCTCGAGGCTGATATCTGTGTTTCGTGGTGGCAATGGTATGTTGTTTGCTGTCCTTCCATTGTAGTCATCCTAATACTTTTGCAGCTACCATTGGTCAACATAGCCTAAGGTTATCGCCCACCGCTGAAGATGCCACGGACATTTTTGTACCCTCTGCGGTGTTGAAGGCTCTGTCACAATGTCAAACACCTCCGCCATCCGACACTGAGGAACAACCACATAATGTGAGCAACAAGACCACAAATGAATTGTCAAAGATGAGTTTAGACAATGCACCGATTTGCTCTGAGAAATTACTTCGCTTCGACGGACCTGCTGAGCCAGGTACAACAAGACGTTACTCTACAGTCAACCGCAAGAAGTCAACGCCAGCCCTATCACTGTTGCGTAAACTATCATTCTCACCTGCTACCACTACGGTACATCATCGCCCTCTGGTAAGATCTAGATCCAGTACCTACGCTGAAGCTCCTGGGGGCTTACCGGATCCGACTCCACTGGAACTTCCTCAAATTCCTAAAAATACTCAGTCGAGCTCCCGTTTTACGAGCCCTTCTACATTGCCCACTCCTCCTACATCCCCAACAACCCCCGCCTCCACTGCACCAACGTCAGTCTTTACCGACCCGGTCGCAAGATCGGGCTCCACCACTTCTCGTCTCTACCAACGCGACTCTCCACCAAAACTTCCTTTCCAGGGTCTAGGACCGTTGCAGCTTGGAGAGTCAGCTCCCTTTTGGCTGGATAGCGCTCTCAGCTCACCGGATCCTATGGTCCCTACCATTGCGACTATTGAGAAGATCGCATCAACGAAGGTCTATTTCGAAACACACTACAACTCGATCCTGGCTGAGAATACGTCGCCTAGGTCAATGAGACGCCTTACGTTCGAGCGGGCTCTGAACTTTACAGCTATAACCAACGAAGAGCGTCAGAGACGTCGCGACGACTGGTACCAAGCTGAGAGCAACCATCTCAGACACAATCGTTCCATCAGGGCAAACTCTTATGTTCGACGTACCAGGAAAGGCTTTCCAAGTACCAAATATGAATGTGTCCGTGTACTCGGGAAAGGGAGCTTCGGACTGGTCCGTCTTGTCCGTGAGAAGTCAATATCGTCAAATGATGAATCAGGACGGATTCCTGCAACAGATGGTGCTTCCTCACAGGATATGATCACGCCCGGGTCTTCAGATGATACTTGTATCATTGGTGTGAATGGCTCGTCAACGTCTTCTCAGAAGAAGGTCTATGCGATGAAAGTCATCCGGAAATCAGAGATGCTACGTAACAGTCAAGAGGCCCATCTTCGTGCCGAGCGGGATTTTTTGGTGGCATCGGAAAACTCTCGTTGGGTAGTACCGTTGGTAGCAAGCTTCCAAGATAGCGTTAATCTCTATCTCGTAATGGAGTATATGGTCGGCGGAGACTTCCTGGGTCTGTTACTTCGCGAGGATGTGCTCGATGAGAGTATTACCAAGTGGTACATCGCAGAGATGATATTGTGTATTGAGGAAACCCATAAGATGAGTTGGATACACCGCGATGTCAAACCTGACAACTTCCTGATCACAGCCTCGGGTCATCTCAAAATCTCTGACTTCGGTCTCGCATTCGACGGCCACTGGGCACACAATCAGACCTACTACAATGATCAGCGATATACACTCATCGATCACTTCAACATTGAGGTTCGAGGTGATGACCAAGATATACAGGAAGAACTCAACAAAGTTGGCGTCTTCGCTGATCCCCTGAACGTTCCGAGTCAATCAGGTGTCGAGGAGACAAAGCGTCCCCTACCACCAAAATTGGACTGGCTCAATGGTCGCCATATGCGCAAGTTTGCACGCAGTGTTGTCGGTACTAGTCAGTACATGGCCCCAGAGGTCATCAATGGCGACTGCTACGATGGTCGCTGCGACTGGTGGAGCGTAGGCATCATAATGTATGAATGCATGTACGGTAGCACGCCGTTCTTCAACGAGGACCGCAATCTCACAAAGGAGCGAATTAAGTATCACAAGCACTATCTGCGCTTTCCCAACCGCACGCGCATCGCTCGACCCAATAGTGCTGTAGGCGGCTACTTCCTCGCCGATGTAACTGTCCCAGCCATTGAACTCATGCGTTCCCTCCTCGAAGATAAGGAATGGCGTCTGTCGTCTCCTCGCTACAGATGTAATGACTCGCCACGTTCTCGCGCCCCTGGCCTCCGTTATCCACGCCACATCAATGCTCTTGGACCGCGGCCAGGCTTTGTTTTTGCCAACGACGCCGAAGACATCAAAACTCACGAGTTTTTCTCCGGCATTGACTGGGAAATGCATCATTTGACACGACCCCCTTTTGTGCCTAAAGTCGGCGATCGAGACATCGCCAAGTACTTCGACGACGAAAAAGACATTCTCAGCTCAAACAGCCATGACAGCTCGACAGGTGCCGAAGAGATGGGGCTGACTGCAAATTCGCTTAAACCTTTGGACAATCAGCGTAGAACTCGCTCTGCAGATCACGCTGTTCCCGAAAGCCCTTATCCGCGCTGGAACTTGCCCCAACCCCATGTCGCAGGTGCTCAAGGTAAGCCAGTGAAGCCGCGAAAGGAAAAGAAACGGCCTCGAGATAGGCTACTGCGGGACCCGGCGCTGGCGAAGACCGTTATGGAGATCAGGAAAAGGAACGCGTTCGTTGGATACACCTGGCGAAGTGCAAGACACGGCGCCTTGCTTGGAGGTGGTAATACGAATGGGGTGCTCGTCGCAGGCGAAAGAATGAGTGTTGATGGAATTTGGAGCAGAGTGGATGTCTCTGGGGCCTTGTTCTCCTAGCCTTTAAGAGACATCCATGTTACGAGCATAGCTGACTTTAGCTTTTCCTGCCAAGGCATAAGCAGCGACGTTTGGTCAATGCTTGAATATCATCCTTACCACTTCCCTAGAGAGCAGATCGTGCGGTTGAATCATGGTAAATTTATATGAAATGGTATCGAGTGATATGTCGGCGGACCTACCTTTTCAACAGGTCCCATAAATAATAATACTGATGCCTACTATGACATTAAGAAATGATATCTGTAGCTTTGACTGCCCTGTACGCTCCAACCATTACGTCAAGCTGCATGATACGGAATGCTCAATTGATGGCCCCTTTTATACTCTCCACCCCTACCTCCATTTTGATATTTATCTCCTTCGACTGCAAAGGCAACCTTACGACGAAGCAATATACGTTCCACTTGTAATCTTCTTGGCCCCCTGCACGTTCTTCCACCTCGTCTTCTCCGGCCCTTCGTCCTCATCTGCGAACGGATCAGCCTCAGTGGCCTTTGCGCCATCCTCAACAATCGACGAGACACTAAGACCACTGCCCATCCCAGGAGTTTTATTGTCATCCAGCTCCCATCGCGCCTCTACATTCCCTGGTTTGGCCTCACCGTCTGTGAAGAATCGTACACGGAGCTGTTGCACGGGTGCGTCGGCCGACAGGGTGACGTCGCCAAGACGCCAGTAGATCAGACTGCGATCCTTGGAGAAGTTACCCACAGGCTTGGATTGGGCGTGGGTGGGTTTGCCGGCGGTAGGGTCGAGGCGTAGAACGAGGACAAGGTTGGAGAGGGTGATGGACGAAGTACCGGGCGGAAGAGTAAGTGTGGGGTTGAGACCGTAGCTGAGTAGGGCGGAGGTCTGAGTGGGTTCTGGCTTCCAGGCGGGGGATAGAAGGAGTGGTGAGAAGGAGGACTGATTGGTGGGATTGAGGTGTACCTGGTAGTGGAAGGCAACGGAGGTCTTTGTAATTTTGGAGAGATCGACGTTGTATATGCCGGGATGCTCGGCTTGTTGCTCAATGAATGCTGGATTTGGGGCAACCTTTTCAAGAACAGGAAAGTTCTCCAGGCGGATGCTTTCCTGGCCGAATGGACCTGAGGATATATCCGGCGGATTGTATGCGAGTGCAACCTGGCCAATGACCATTGCTCTGGTAACTTGACCCCGTTCAAACCAGGTGCTGACGGTTTCTACGATGGAAGAGTTGAGCCCAGGCTCATGGAGTTCGGGGTGTCTGACTGTTGTACTAGCTGAACTACTTAATGAGCGTCCTGATCTAATAGATTGTGTGTCAGAGCCAGCTGGATCTTCATTGAGGAAGGGGGGGCGATGCGATATTTTGAAAGGCGAAACTTGGCTCGACGGCATAGGTGGTGAAGTTGGCAAGGAAATCATGGTAGGCGTCGTAGGTTGAGGTACTGCTGCGGAAGGTAGCATTGAGAGTTCCCCAGTTGATTCGTTCATTTGTAGAGTCTGACCCGCAGGTACAAACATGGTATTACGGACGTCGCCGGCTCTTCGTCCGCGTACTGTGCCAGCTTTACGAGACGGCATGCCTATTGCTTGCTAATATGACACAGTTAGCATCAGTGTGATTGAATGAACGCATGTACATACTGCTCGTAATGTGTTAGTAACGTTAGCGATCGCGGCGTTCGCATCGCCATCTTCTTCTTGAATAGGGGCATTTCTTATGTCTACTTTGAACTGCTGCGAAGGAGCGTCTTCGGACCTAGCGAAACATAGTCAATACCTGTATCAAAATGAATTGTAGAAACTAACAATGATAAGCCTGCGGCCTCCTGCTCTGCCTGTGAAATGGCATCTAAGCCGGCCGTTGGTACAGTAAAACCTTCAGAATCCTTGCGTGGCTGTGAGTCGCGTTAGTACGCAATCAATGGAGGAAAATAACGAAGATCATACATCGGTCGCAACTGTGGATGAGGGCGATATGGGTTGCAGAGGTTCTTGCAAGCGTGGAATTGATGTCGTAGTCGCCGCACCATTCGTGAGGGATCCGAGGGCGTCTGTATCATTCTGTAGGCCTAAGCCATTTGGTCTTTCCGTCTTGTCTGGCGGGATGTGTGGCACAACCGGGGATTGGGCTTGTTCTGTACTTGATTCAGGGAGATCTGCTAGTTGGCGCGTTGGTGAGCGTTGCCTCTCGGGAGACTGAGGAGCTTCCTTATCCTTTCGCCTGCCGAACAAGGACGAGGCTAGATTCCCCGAAGACTTCTGCTCCGGAGATGGTCCGCGCTTTTCATAAGGATGTATACTTTGTCGTCGTCGTCCCAGGACTGTGGTGAAACGCTTTAGCCCGGATGGTTTACTGCTAGACTTTGGTTCTTGAACTTGAATAGATTAGTTCAGAGCTCGATATAGTTTATTGCAAACCTACTGGAGCCTTTATGGCTTGAACCATCATCGCGTTGTTCTGGAGTACTTGGTGACATAGGAGGCGCTAAACTCGCGGAAGCGATAGAGCTACCTCCCTGAGGCCGGCTTCTCTGACGCTCAATTCTGGGAATATCGCTTGTGGCTCTAATTGAAAAAGTTTTGATCTCGTCTGCAGTTTCAACATCGAGTAGAACATTTAGGCATTGCTCAGCAGTAGTTCGATTGCGTTCCACCTGATCCACTTCATACGTCTGAAGCTGGGTTAGAGCGTCCCGTAATTTGTTGAGTCTACTCTCGTCTACAGCTTGTAGCTGCTCGAATACGTAAGGGGCTTGAGAATCCCATGCAGCTTGCGCGCTTTCGATTTCACCAGCTACCGAGGAGACTTTGGAGGCTGACGCCTTGCCTCCTTTGTTTTCAAGCTTCTCAGCTTTTTTCTGTGCCGTATCGATCTCTTTCGCCATGGCGGCAAGATTGCCACTTATATTGCCCATGGCTTGGACCTCTCTGTTTGTGCTGACAAATGCGCGTAATGGCAGTTCGACATCGATCTCTATCTTGGTGGCGAGGGTATGATGAGATTCGGCAATGGCTTCTATTGAGCTGATGATCTTGTTCCATGGAGATGTAAACACTCTACCGGTCCAATTAGCTTCATATCGACAAGGGACCTGAAGTCACCATACCCAAGATCCAGAGCCGAATCAGCTGGTAAGCTTTGCGCGAGTCTTCGTAGGCCTAAGACGTATTGCTCTTCGACCCGGCGGCGTTCCTAAGTACTTTAGAGGAGCTTTTGAGACGTGGTCGTGAGATTTTGTTCACCTTTAGCCATTCGGCAATACTAGTATTGACATTGCTAACATGTCTAATGCGATCATTGAGGACGTTCACGGCTTGACTGGGCTGTAGGTTTTCCTGTTCGAAGAGTCAGTGCGGCTCAATGACGCGAGGACGTTACAACGGACCAGCATTGCCGGGTACTCTTTTCTTTGGAGATCCATCGTGAGCGCAATAGTATCGCGAAAGCCAGACAAAGAAAATGGTATTAAAGTCCCATATATCAGAGGGAGTGGTAGACGTAGACCAGTACGTCGTGCATTATGACACGAGAGAAGCTGCCGTGAAGGAGGACGTTAGGGTAGCTGGCCGCTCGGCAAAGACCACGCCGCCGCCGAAGCTGGCCTGGGCCAGGTGCATGACTATAAAATGCCGAGCATCAACAATCACGCTGCCACGTTGACGCAAACTGCGTGACTGATCAAAGAACGCGTACACTGCTCACAGATGTCGTGATTATCTATCAAGGCTCACCAATCTTGAATTGATTTGCTATCGAACCATACAGACAGAACCTCTTAACTCTTGTTCACCAGGCAATAAAAGGTCTATATTTCGAAAACACTCATGGCAACAGCATGGAGAACCGAGTTGAGTTTTTCGGACCGGCTCGCTAACGTCCA
Source organism: Pseudovirgaria hyperparasitica (assembly GCF_010093815.1). Lineage (NCBI taxonomy): Eukaryota > Fungi > Ascomycota > Dothideomycetes > Acrospermales > Acrospermaceae > Pseudovirgaria > Pseudovirgaria hyperparasitica. The sequence continues at coordinate 397,895 of NW_022985567.1, forward strand.
TAAAATGTAGGTCGGCACGCCCGCCTGCCAAAGCTGGTCTAACATTTGTATATAGCAGCTTCACATATCGAGGGGCCAGTTCATCTGCGACGCCTGCCGAAGCGCAGGGTGAAGCTACCTCTGTTGAGACCGCAGCCTTCAATGAAGCTACCTCTGTAGTATGTGGTCAAGCTAAGTTATCTGAGACAAGTGGTGATTGATCAGGCAGATTACCAAGAGAGGTGCTCCGCATTCATCAAGAATTTGAACAGAGATGGGCTTCTTAGCACTCCCAAGGCAAGACAACCAGGCTACAGCTGGTCGGCAAAGCAGACATTGACTCGGGCACGTTTAGAACACACAAGACAACCAGCGGGGTGATACGAGCGTCAAGCTTGATCTTGGCAGTTATAAAGGTGCCACATTTTACGAAAATGGCCTTTTTTCAGCCATCTACAAAGCAACTGCACCAAGTCAGAAACCCCCCGATGCTTCTGAGGTATACAAACCTGGTGCACTAGTTGCCCTGAAGTTGACGAGACCATCTACCATGGGACCACCACACGACTCTCTACGAGAAGCGCGAATCTTAAGGTACGCCCAGGGTCCAGGTATCGTTCCTCTGTGGGATTCATTTCATCGATCAGGGGGCGAGTTTGTCCTTGTGTTTCCGTTCTTGCGTCACGATCTAGAGGAGCTCCTGGTTCAGAGAAACTTGTCCAAGGAACAAGCCGTCTTGATACTGCGAGATGTGTTCACTGCCCTGGCTCATATTCATTCCAAGGGTATTATTCACCGAGATGTAAAACCGAGTAACATTCTGATCAAATCACTCGACGGTCCTGCATACTTGGCAGATTTTGGTATCGCCTGGTCTGAGAGTGATTCTGCGTCTGAGAAAGCAGACAGGAAGATTACTGATGTAGGTACAACCAGCTACAGGCCTCCTGAGCTTCTGTTCGGTCATCAAAGCTATACTTCTGCCTCTGATATGTGGGCAGCCGGATGCGTTGTGGCTGAAGTCGTCAATCATAGCCAAAAACCCCTATTTGAATCTGGTGAGTTGGGCAGCGAATTGACTCTTATTCACAGCATGTTCCAGAAGTTGGGTACACCAACTTTAGATGTTTGGCCTGTAGGTGACGTCAATATTTTCTGTTCCTGACCCAATCTTGACCCTCTCCCAGGAAGCTGCGAAATTTAGAGATTGGGGCAAGATGCAGTTCTTCCGATACCCTCCTCGATCATGGTCTGACTTGCTTCCCCACGCCTCGGAAGTTGAGCGTGATCTTGTGAGGAGATTGGTCTGCTTCGAGAGTGGCCAGCGTCTGAGTGCAGTTGATGTACGAGACCCATGCTAACTATCCATCTGAAGAAGAGGCGCTAATTGACGTCCAGGCCCTGCGTCATCCATATTTCCTGTGAAGCGAACAATAAGTCATGGAAATGGCAGCCGAGTCGTACAGCAATGAATGACACGTGCAATGAAAGGAGAAGGGGATGTGTACATAAGTCTTATAATGCCACCCATATTCGGGCATATAGAAATTAGCAGAAGCGTAACATACTGCAATGATGCGCTGGCAACTCCGAGAGTGCCGGTGATGATTTGAAGGAATTGAGATAGGTACTATACCGTGCCATGCGCTATGCTGGTCACAAATGCAGGGACAGCTAGCAACCAAGGTTGGAAGCACTCGTGGGCCCTTGCTAGCCTCTCTTAGTGGTAGGACGGCCCTGGCTACTTTGCTGGCGGGCCACCTCCCATCGCGGCCCAAGCCATCACAGCGTGCATGCGAAACCCTATGTCTGAACAGTTGCAGAACGCCCATCTCACAGCCCCTTCAACTTCCTGACTGTGCGCCGTGTATGCATTTACGTCAAACGTAGCGCTTCTTCCAGGGGCTCAATCATCTGCCCCTCCTCTCGCTGCGCCTCCGAGTCCTCAGCTGTATCACGGCAGATCAACAAACATTGATGGACAATGGCGTTCAATATTTTCAATAGGAACCGACAAAAGAGCAACCCAGAGCTGGCAAAATCATTGAAGGAGGTGCTCCAACGGTACATAAGCGAGGAGAAGGCAAACCCCAAGGTCTTTCCCACCCCGCACTCAGCCGCTCAGATAGTTGTGCCTAACTGCTGCTTCAGACCGAGGAAGAATTATCTCGGAGTCTTACGCAGATGAAAACGGTTCTCCAAGGCACTACAGGTACGTCTAGTTTGGGAGCAGAGTCTCACTCTCAGTTACCACACAACTGGGCTTACCAAAACCGTCTCTGTCTATTGTCGTCCGTACAGTACTGACATTTGAGCAGAGCTAGAAGTTAGTCCAGACCAGCAGCATGGCCTTATCTCCGCGCTTCTGCAGGAAGATGTCCTCCTCTACCTAGCAAAGAGCATCCATCGGCTGCCCTTCGAGTCGAGGAAAGACACTCAGGTGATCATGTCCAGTGCGTTTCGGTTCAAGCCGCCGAACAGTCCAGATCTCGACCCTATAGCTATAAACTGGGTCGTGAAGCGACGACCAGAAATAATAACGGCACTCTGCTATGGGTACGATCGGAAAGAAAGCGCGATGCCGTGCGGAGGAGTACTGAGGGAAGCCTTGAAGCACGAAGTTGTTGCTGCGATTGTCTTGTATGATGAGCCAAATCCGGATGGTAAACCTCTGGACCTGGCCAACATAAATCTCGATGCTCCAGTGAGCGGAAATGGTGTATTTTGGAACTTCTTCGATTGGATAGATAAGGGAGCTTTCGAAGTCAGCGCCGATGCATTCAACACTTTCAGGGTATATCTTCTCTCGAGATCTAGGGTAACACGCTAATCACAATGTAGGAGCTCTTGACCAAACACAAAGGCTTAGTTGCACGGTATCTACAAGCCAATTTTGACAGTTTTTTTGCCAAGTACAATAAAACATTGGTACAATCGGAAAGCTACGTCACTAAGAGACAATCGATCAAGTTGCTTGGGGAGATATTACTCGACAGATCCAATTACAACATCATGACTAAATATGTCGATATCGGGGAGCACTTAAAGATTATTATGCGGTTGCTGAAAGATGACCGAAAGATGATAAACTACGAAGGTTTCCACGTATTCAAGGTGCCATATGCCCCAAAGACATAACACCAGACTCAAAACTGACTTAAGAAGGTCTTTGTGGCAAATCCGAACAAGTCGATGGAAGTACAGAAGATACTGATTGGCAACCGAGACAAACTTCTCAAGTTTCTTCCCGCATTTCTGCAAGACCGACAGGATGACGACCAGTTTATGGACGAGAAGAGTTTCTTGATCCGGCAGATCGAGCTGCTCCCACCGGCACCAATGCTCACACAGCAGCCGGTAGCACGGAACTATTAGCGATTGTATGTATGTTTGCATTGCGTATGGCGTTTGGGAAGACGGGCACTTAAAACACTGGGAGGAGTTTGAATAGTCAAGCCTTTTGGGCCTTTGAGGGTTCTGGTGGATGGTGCGGGTTTAGGGTCATGGAATAGGTACAAGTAGAAACATACGACGCATATCTCGAGTATTGCATATCAGCACGACATTAAGTGGGCATCGATAAAGATATCTTAGAGCAGCAGAGACTGACTGAATTGGAAGGAGGAGGCTAATCATAAAGCGAGACACATTCTGAAGGACTCCCACGACTGTGTTGGTCGTGGCCCGGGGGTGGATTTACAGGGGTAAGGCTACGACTACTCCACGTTCTAGCCACGTTCCATGGCCGACATGTTCCCAGAGTTGAGCGTGAAGGATATTTCGTCTCTATTCTTGTTCTTGGCTCATAAGCACTGGCATGTTTGATGGAGGGATTATGATGAATCAGCGAACTACTGGAGCACTATAACTCTAGCGGACGGAGTTTCTACGATGCAGTGATATCTCGCATGCATACTTGCACATACGCCTCTCACGATGACATGGACTTTGGGGGGTGGACGAGTTGGGGAAGCTAGCTAGTCGGGAGTGACGGAGTCAAGGGAATTAAGGGAAGGGGAGGGTCGGCGCTTGAGGATCCATGGCTTGTGGGGCCAGGGGTGTGTGTCGTATCATCTCAGCAGCCTGGATGTAACGTATTATAAGAGCGTCAGCGTGAGCATGCATGTACGACTCCATGGTAATAATTACAGTCTGAGGGTTTCCTTTAGAGAGACAAAAGGGGGCTGGTTAGCAGTCATGAGGCGAGCCAAGCGCAGGTGAGGCTATTGCTATACCTACAGCCATGATTTCTCCATTATTGTATAATCATAAGTTATTGTAAGTCCACTGTCGCTGTCAAAGCTGCGGACCAGGGCCCGAGACTGGGCTGGGTCGAGCGGGTCAAGCTCCCGGAATGACGCACCACGCTCCCTCCGCTGACGGTGTGATGTCAGAGGGGCCGCGGAGTATGCTCCACATTCCCATCCACAGCGTCCTCTAAAGCTACGCCTTATGCCATAATTGACAAAAAATTGTGTACGGGGATTTTGGTTGATTCAATGTATATTAGTGCCAGGCGGTTCTGAAGTTTCTTTCAATAGAGTGCATAACTAACGCCGTTGTGCACGATTCGATTTGAACGCAATTACCCCGTCTCGTGTGTTTGCCATCCAAGCTCTGCCTAGAAGGGTTTGCAATGGCATGTAGAGGAATCCTTGGACAGCTGAGGCTGAGCGATAGGCTGAGAAGAAGTCCGATCATGGCTGGAAGAATGCGTTGGTTAATAACAGTGACTACTGTCAACTCGCTTTTGCGTACGCCGTAGCACAAATGAGGCGTCAGGTATCATTCGATAGAGTTTATGCTTTCCAATAGGGGCTCAGTGCTGTCGTGGATACCTACCTGAATACTATTACTTGACTGTGCCGTTGAGTGGCTTCTGGGGCTATCAGAGGCTCTTGGTCGAATCAGGCGCATTACGAAGCTTATTATTCGACAGTCTAACATAGGACATATTTTAGCGAAAAATAGGAAGTATAATGGCTCGATACGATCTCCGGTGTAGTATAGTTGTTCTGCCATACAATCAAACACTCTCGCGCAGCCAGGTGGATATAGGTGAGCAACAACAATGAACTCTTTCTTGGACATGACAGACAGACCTTCGCTGTTATAGTTGGTTTCTGACCATGTCTGCCAAGAATTTGCTTGCCCGTCCCTAGGAAGTGTCCCGTCTGGCTGCACGATGCCTAATTACTACTCCTACCTGGGTAGCTTAATTAGTTAATACTTCCCTCCCCTATCCTATCCTATCCTATGATTCCTATCTCCACGATTCCACGCCCTGTTAAACGAGTGTAAGCGCACCGAACTCTGACTTTGTTATTGCTTGCCCCTTGCCTTCCTTTGCTTCACCACGGCCTCCTGTACTGTGACCTTTCTCTTCGAATCCTGCCACTCTCACCCTCTGCTCTTCACATTCTCCACTGCTGTACGCGTGCTCTCTCGTCGCGAGGCAGGGTCCCTGCTGTCGCTCACCCTACGTCATCGACGGGCGCTAGAGCCACGTTAGCCACGCCCTGGGAACGGTGAACGGTCTGCAAGCATTATTAGGTCTCTCCGTCTGGCTCACTTCTACACACACACACATCTTGTCGCAAAGTATTGTGTACAGCCCAGGCCCGCCCTGCGCTGCACACCATACTACACCATCACCTACAAGGGTTTCCATTCCACACCTCCCACTGCAACCGATTCGGATGCCCCGTCCGTGATCGCTTTCAGTCCTAGCGCTGCTCTGTTCGCCGTGCCTGCTGCTTGCCCGCCGCTCGTTACGTTCCGTCTCGTCTTGTCGCTCTCTCACGTTTCTTCTGATGGGGACACACGTCTCACGTAGCCACACATTTCACTCCTAGATTTGACCGCTATACTGGAGGCGGGCACGTCATGAAGAAGTCCTCCCCTCTTCCTTCGCCTAAGTCCACGAAACCGTCATCTACCCCAGCCAAGCAACGTTCCACCACGACCTTGACTCATAATGCGCAATTCAGCAACCCTCTATCCCACACACAAACTCGACCTCGCTTAAGAAGGGAGGCCAGAAAGAGTAGTAGTCCAGAGGAAATAACATCGCTGCTGGAGCCTACACGCAACAGTCAAGCAAATGCATTGAGCAGTCAGCATGCCACACTTCCAAGGAGCAATATAAGCACCACTTCAGAAAGCGCCGACGAGGATACCGAGGACAGTTTTAGTGGGCCGTTATCAGATGTTAAGGAATATGAGGAGGGTAAATCTCCTGAGCACATCGAAATAGAACGATTGAAGGAAGCATTGTCCGCGAAGATGGCGGCGAACCAGCAAAGAGCAATATCGAGTATGAGCCCTAAGCAAAGTCCAGGTGGGAGAACGCCTGTCAGTGTAGCAGCACGTAGGGTGTCACCCATAAAGGAGGAAATAACAGATATGTCGCCATCTCTAGAGGCATCTTTTAGCAGTCCACCTCCATCGGCTGGGCTGCACACAGCATCAACAGAATCTACAGAATCAGTCAGAACAATCAAAGGAAGTGTACCGCCTACACCAAGTGCATTGCCACTACGGACGCCGTCGTATCCATTTCCATATGTCCCAGGCACTCCTCGAACGTGGTCGTCATCCTTCCATCAACCATTCACCAATCTCTCACCAACAATCGACTCGCTCAACATCAGAGGACAGCCGACAGTACGCGAACAGTTCACGTCAGGGGATAGCACACCTGCGGCCTCCGTCTCGGCATTCCTACCACCTAGTAACGAGATTGAGGATCCGCGATATCCTTCACCAAACCTCTATGATACAATCTTGTTGTTGAATTCTGAACCGGGCCTCGAAGCTTGGTGGTCAACTGTGGTGAAATTATGTCACGAATGGTTTGGCGCCGAAAGAGCTTCACTGTCCGTCCCTGCGGACGCGTCAGATCAGAACGTTCCTTGGACACAGCAAGCTACTTACAATGCCTCAGGCAGACGCATAGCTGCCACAGCCGCGCAAACGTCGAGTTCCATCGCGAAAGCTTCGGACCTATCCATCTCACGCTCACCAGAAGAGGCCACCGACCTTGTCGGAGGCCTAATTCAAGGTGGGAGCAAGAGAAGACCAAAGCTTGAGGCGCGTCACTCTTACGCTGGTCCAGAGCGACAAAGAAAAGATGCGACTTTGGACACAAACAAGGCCGTGAGTCGGCCCGAAAGGCCAGGACCTCCATCACGGACCGCCAGCCATGTTCCCCGGACTTTGACCCGTGGAGAACACCCTTTACGTCATGTGTCTCCCGTATCTTATGATGGCGCGAGATCACCATCGAGGGGAAACACGTTCAGCGATCCAGAATTCTCGAGTCCCGGCGATGCCTCTGATAGGCCTTGTTTGTTGGTATACCCACAGAAACAACCACTGAATGTTGAGCAAGATCCTCTTATCGACGACGCAGGAGTGAACCGTATCTTAGAAAAAGGGAGGCTGGTCACCCTTACCCGTGACTACAGCGTCTCATGGAGCTCTGAATCAAGTCCTGAAGGTCTTAAGAGGAGTCAACTACCGAAGAATGCTCCTGGACAGTCCGCTAGTCTACAGCCACAGCGACAGACAGACGTGAAGGACAAACCTAATCATCCGTCCAGGACAACCAAGCTCGAATCCCATTCGTCCAAGCGTACAGTTCCATATGAAGAATATGAACAGCTGCCGTCATCACCCTGGGCTCAATCACCTCACCCGTCGCCAGCAGTCCAGAATGACCCGAATGAGGATCCTTTCTTTGGTCAAACCAACGTCGACGATACTTTTGACCCTACCAGTGCGTCCGGTGATTATTCAGGGACTGTTCCGGTCGAGGCGATTGGGGTTGATAGGGCCAGTACTATTACCCATGTCCCTTTAATACATCCGCTTTTGTCACAAGTAGTCCATCCATCCGAGACTTCGTCCTTCCACCATACAACGCACACGGATTTACGGAACAGGAGATACAGGCGTTCTTCAAAGGCCTCGATGCCTAATGAGGAGAGTTCAGATCGCAAAGTACCAATAGCTATACTCTCCTTCATGTCGTCTGAGGTGCCTTTCCCACAGAACTGGACCAATTCCTTGAAGCTGTTGGCACCCCATCTGGCGACGACATATTCCAACGCTGCACAGTTCTCAGAAGCGTTTGATCAAGCCCAAAACCTGAGACTTACTCGCTTTCAAATAAGCCAGACTGGTTACACTCCCATGACCAATGATTCCCAGAGTCTTCATAGTTTGTTACGCTTAGATTTGGGATCATATCAAGAAACAACCCCAGGTGAGACGACCAGCCCATCAGACTACTCGGGTCACTCTCGCCCAAGTCCTGGTAGCACCTCAATGGTTGGTACGCCAGGGTGGGACACGTCGATGTATGGTGTCAGTGGTCGACATTCTGTCGTAGGCACTCCGGCCCAAATCAGTAACATGGATGCGATTGACAGCTATTTTGATTCCAAGAAAATAATCATGGGTGCCAAATCATCACAATCGAGTCAGCCAGTATCAAAATCCCCGAGCGTTGATAGAGCATTGTCGCGAAAGAAGCTAACGGAAAGCGGCCCCGTCAATGAAACGGATGATGCCATCACGCCCAAAGATAGCCAGAAATCAGATTATTCTCGTGAGGATCCCCGAAAGCCAGTTCAAGCTCGCGAGGCTGAAAATGTAGGTCCACGAAAACTTGAGGCACAAGGTACTTCATACTTACATGAGAAGAAGCACTCGCTACTTCATTCGTACGGGGCGAATTTCTCTTCGAGCTTCCACCCTTTGCCTACAGCGACTACTCCGCGAACTCCTGGATTAGCTCACAATCGCAAATCATCAGCCTCGGAAATACCAGACTTAGTACAACCATCTTCGACGTTGCTGCGAACCATCATCGACTCCTTACCCGTACAGATATTCACCGCGGCCCCTGCAACAGGTAATCTGACATGGGTGAATTCCAAATTCTTAGTCTATAGAGGACAGAGCCCCAAGCAAGCCTTGCAGGAGCCATGGAATGCCATACATGAAGAGGATCGAGATGGTTACATGGAACAATGGCATAGATCACTTCGTACGGGAGCTCAATTGGCAATTAAAGTTAGACTGCTAAGGTTCGACGGTACATATCGCTGGTTCTTTGTTCGTGCAGCGCCATTAAAGGATAAGCGTCAGAATATAGTACACTGGATGGGAACGAACATGGACTTCCACGATCAACACTTGGCAGAGATGAATTCAGCACGCCAACAAGAGGTAGCTGCTTCGGAGGCCAAGTACCGAGCCCTCGCAAATTCGAGTCCACAAATCGTCTTCGCTGCGACACAAACTAAAGGCGTTATATTCTGCAACTCGCAATGGGTCGTCTTTTCAGGACAAAGCGAGAGCGAGGCCTCTGGCGTGGGTTTCATGAACCACGTTCACCCGGACGATATTTCGAAGTGTCGATTACCTACTTTTGATGAGGATGGATCAGCCGTTATAGATGCCCCAATTACCGTTCATGCAGAGGGCCCAAAGAGTCCCTCGCCACCAGGTTCCGAAGCCTCATCAGAGACCGAGCGGATCACGAGTCCAAGTCCTGGTAATATTACCTCTCCCTCGGTGGCAGGCATCCCACAGGCGAGGCTGTCTAGATTAGCAAGTGCTGGGATAACGAAAATGACCAAAGACCTGGATGGTCGTCCATCGTATGCAACGGAAGTACGCCTACGCTCCAAAGATGGTATCTACCGATGGCATCTCGTGCGCATACTTCTGGCAGAGCCTGTCTTCAAGGACGGCAATGAGGAAGACACTTGGTACGGTACCTGCACAGACATCAACGACCACAAACTACTTGAGGCAACTCTCAAAGAGACAATGGATGCAAAGACAAGATTTCTCAGTAACATGTCTCACGAGATCAGGACACCTCTGAATGGCATTACAGGAATGGTCAATTTTCTTATTGATAGCAGTCTTACTGCTGAACAGATGGAACATATCAACATTATCCGTAGTAGCACAGAAGGCCTTCGCGATCTGATCAACGACATCCTTGATCTGTCAAAGGTCGAGGCTGGCATGATCACGCTTTCGCCACAATGGTTCTCCGTTCGTGAACTCATCGAGGATGTCAACGATTTGACTTCTGGTATGGCGGTCGAGAAGGGTCTTCAATTGAACTACGTCCTTGAACCCGATGTGCCGCACGATTTGAAGGGCGACAAGTTCCGCATACGACAGGTTCTCTTAAACGTCATAGGCAATGCGATCAAATTCACGGATACAGGTGAAGTGTTCATGCAGTGCCGAGTTGCCTCAGATACTTCAGGTGTCGAGCTTCCCAAAGACAACGAAATTCTGCTCCAGTTCCAGGTCATAGACACTGGCAAAGGATTCACGGAGAAAGAAGCAGAATTCTTGTTCAAACGTTTTAGCCAGATTGACGGCAGTAGCACACGACAACACGGTGGCACTGGACTGGGACTTGCCATATCCATGCAGCTTGTTGAGCTACATGGCGGTAAGATGAAGGCTTCGAGTGTTCCTGGCAAAGGCTCAACATTCACTTTCACGGTGAAGTTCCAATTTCCATCGGGCGATGACCGACCAAGTCCAGGTACTGCTCAAGAGCCATACAATTTGCCAACACCATTCACCGATGAACCTCCTCGCATTGAAAAGAAGTTTTCAGTAGCTTATGGTTCTCCAGGCCATCAATTGGTGGAGTCACCAATGTCTCATGCGTCCGAGTCTCCAGCGCCTTCTTCCGCAAGTTCTGATCCCTCAGTGCGGACTATTGATTCTGTTCATTCTCAACGATCATCCGTTTCCTCTTTCAGCGCTGACAAGGCATCACTTAAGCCGATCACTTTGTCAATGCCTGCCGAGATTGCTCGTGCCCGAGGGTCCATACCAGATATTAAACAGCCTCTAGGATCGCCGTTGCCAGCCATCTCCTCTCAGCCACCAATGTACTCTATCCTAGTTGTCTGCCCACTTGAATATAGCAGCCAAGCCACCGTCAAGCATCTGGAGAGCACGCTTCCTACAAGCATCCCGCACCAGATTACAGCCCGTGAGAGTCTCGAGGAGTGCAAACAGATGCTAGGGGGCGAGGATCCTGTCCTTTTCACCCATGTTGTTCTCGTTCTACGCACTGTCCAGGAGAATGTTGAGTTCATTGACCAGGTACTACGTTTCGGCCCGGCACACTCGACTACCACCGTCGTTGTCGTATGCGATTTGACCTTGAAACGAGAAATTATACAAAAGGCCCCCTACCACGATTTTGACAGGCTCAAGATAGACGCTCGTCTTGTTTTCATCTTCAAACCACTCAAGCCGTCTAAAATATCAGCAATCTTTGATCCGAGGAAAGAAAGAGGCATGCTGACGGACCGCTCGCACGATAATGCTCAACAAGTCGCAGTCAGCCAAAAACAGGTATTCGAAGAGTTGAAACGAAGGCTTGGAAACAGGGGCCTGCGTGTTCTCTTGGTCGAAGACAACCAAATCAACCAGACTGTAATCGTTGCAATACCCAACCGATTGGCAAGCATGCTAATGTGTCTATAGGTACTTCTCAAATTCCTTGGTAAGATCGACATTGATGTCGAGACCGTACTCGATGGAGTACAATGCACAGACAAGGTGTTTGCTCATCCTCATGGTTACTATTCCATCATCCTGGTAAGTTTCAAAACACTCATGTCTACACAAGCTTACTTTGTTGTTCTAGTGCGATCTGCACATGCCTAATAAAGATGGGTACCAAACCTGCCGCGAGATCCGCAAGTGGGAGAAGCGCAACAAGTTCCCTTACTTGCCCATTATTGCACTATCGGCCAATGTTCTTGGCGATGTGTACACACAATGCGTGGATGCCGGCTTTAACTCGTACGTCACGAAACCGGTCGATTTCAAAGTTCTCAGTGGCGTCATGAACAAATTTTTGGATCCTGAGGACAAGACGCGCCCAATCGAGTTTATGAAGCCGCTCAAGAAAGGATAACATCCACTCGCGAGCGCAACTTTTGCCATCACCTTTCGTTCTCGAGCACAGTTATCGAGATTATCGCCGTGACTCGGTTCATAATGAATCAACACACTAGATCTCAAAAAGCCTAAACCACAGTATCCCAAACACATATTTTACTGAGCCCCCCCTCCCCCCTCCGCTGATACAGCACATTACTGCATCACAACCGGCGCAATGTTAGCGACGAGGATTCTCATGGTGGCGTTTTGCATAGTACCACACGGTTTTGAATGGTGGTCATGTGCTCAGCAAAGGCAGTTTCTGGCGCACACTTCCATGTTTTTTTCACATGCGTTATGCGAATGGTGTTGTCGGACGGCGGTATTTTGCAACATTCTGCGCATTCGTTTACATGCTCTGTATTCATTCTTCTCCATGAAAGGCTGACAAACCTGGGGGTGGATCTGCGAGGAGAATACAGACCATGACGTTGTATCAGCAGCTCGGGCTGGGGACAGCCGTGCTATTTGCATCATCAGCAATGGAAAGTCGATAGTAAATCACGACTAAGTGCGCTGCTATGACGTTGGAGATGGACATGGATGTATTGTAGTATGCTTTCGTTTCTATATGTATGCTGGGAGATGATCTCCCACCAGCTTTTACCATATCAGGATCTATAAATCCGTGTGATCAGGGGTGATTTATAGGTGGGTCACACGCAATGCGCAAACGGAGGAGCGAGAGGCTTTTGATGTAAATAGTCCATGATTTTGCCATACACAGTAGAGAAGCCAGCGACAACACGCATGCAGAGAATTAAATAGTTTGCTCTGCACAGACCTTGTGCGGCACGAAGTTCGACGTCGTCTGCATAGCTACCTACCTGTTTCGGTTGAAATCGATGCAGAGACCCAATCATAGGCCTTGCACATGACGAACAAAGGCTCTCTTGGGACTCAATACTGTCCTATACGAAGTGAACATCCTCTGGCCTCCCATCCAGGGCCGCATAGGGCTTTGTCCGAGGCGATAGATGCCCCAACAAGGAATATATAGGGCATCTAGACGTTTGGCATTACTCTACAGCCAATCACAGGCTCAGACGACGACGTTTAGCGTGCAGTGTCATGATTGGCCAGCGCTCTTGTGGAAATCTGGCATCAAACCGGGGTCCATAAACTTCCCCATCGATAACGCGAATCAGTTTGTGTTTTCCACTCTTGTAGCTTTGAAGAGCTTTCGTCGCTCCTTTTGTTGTCCTGGTCGTACTTCTATCCTTCTATCCATGTAACAGCACCTAAAGTGCATTGCGTTCTTGTTTATTCTGTCTCTTATACTCCTTCCAGCCTCACGGCGGATCTCTAGGGCACGATGCAACTACTCCATGCGCTCTTGCTTCTATGTCTGTTCTCCCTGGGGCTATGTGCAGAAGATTTCTACAAAGTAAGGCTTCGCATGCTTTACAAGATCCTTATCGCATGTGCTACAGTCCAAACACTAACAATTCGTCCAGATTCTAGGCTTAGACAAAGACGCCTCAGACAAAGAAATCCGCCGCGCATACCGCACCTTGAGCAAGAAGTACCACCCAGACAAGAACCCGTACGCGCTCTCTCCCTCATCACGTCCCTTGACTTCATACTAAACAACCTGCCTCACTCATAGTAACGACGAGACCGCAAAGGACAAATTCACCACAGTCGCCGAAGCCTACGAATGTCTCTCCGACGCCGAGCTCCGCAAAATCTACGACCGCTACGGACACGAGGGCTTGGCACAGCACAAACAAGGTGGCGGTGGCCAGCGTGGCGGTCATGACCCGTTTGATCTCTTCAGCCGCTTCTTCGGCGGCGGCGGACACTTTGGGCACGGCGAGCGACGTGGGCAGAACATGGAAGTCAAGGTATCACTCCCGCTTCGCGACTTCTACAATGGGCGCGACACGCAGTTCAGCATCGAGAAGCAGGCCATCTGCAGCAAATGCGAAGGCAGCGGCAGCGCAGACGGCAAGGTCGAGACGTGCGGCGTCTGTGGCGGGCGCGGCATGCGTATCCAGCGGCACCAGCTCGCGCCAGGCATGTTCCAGCAGGTACAAGCGGTGTGCGACGCGTGCGGCGGTAAGGGACAGCAAATCAAGCACAAGTGCAGCGTGTGCGGTGGTGCGCGTGTCGTGCGCGAGACGGAGACGTTTGAGCTCAATCTCGAGCCCGGCATGCCGGATGGCGTGCGGTTGACGTATGAGAACGAGGCGGACGAGAGCCCGGATTATGTTGCTGGCGATTTGATTGTGCATGTTACGGAGGCGGAACCGAAAATGGACACGAGCGAGGAGGCGTTTAGGACGGATGGCACGTTCTTCCGCAGGCGTGGACATGATTTGTTTTGGAGGGAGGTGCTCAGTCTGCGCGAGGCGTGGATGGGTGAGTGGACGCGCAATATCACGCATTTGGATGGCCATACCGTGTTTCTGTCCCGCGAGCGAGGGCGCGTCGTACAGCCGAACCATGTCGAGATTGTGCCCGGCGAGGGCATGCCGTTCTGGGCACAGGAGATCCCGGAAGAGTCGGAACGGCGCTTTGGCAATCTGCATGTCGAGTACGTGGTTGTGCTGCCAGACCAGATGGAGAAGGGCATGGAGAAGGACTTCCACGGTGTGTGGGACAAGTGGCGGAAGAAGCAAGGTGTTGACTTGCATAAAGACAGTGGAAGACCGGCGCCAAAGGTGCATGACGAGTTGTAGAGTAATGTACAATAGATGTTCACATACAGGGGGCGCGCATTATAGAGGACTTCGGATACCCGGCTAGAGCATTTTCATATCACTTTCCCCGTTTGCAAGGTGAACATACTTCTTCTTACTATGGTATGCTACTGACCTGCAAGTTAGCCCGTCCTCGCCGTCTTCTGAACATCTGGTATCCTCGGCACCTTACCACTCGTCCCGCCATCGCCCCAGAAGCCGTCGCCATCCCATCCTTGCGCATGTTTGTAAGGTGTGGGGCAGATAGACAGATTCCTTCTTCCGTCCTCGACACAGAACCAACGGATCGAGGATGTGGCAGTCATGGTCTTGCTCTCAATGCAAACATGTATGGATCTGGGGAGTAAGAAGCTCCCTATCGAAACACAATACAGCAACAAGTATGAGCTCCCCGCCTCATCGCTGTCCGAAACTCTGACGAGGCCGTAGAATCTGTAGCCTGATCAATCTGGCGCGATGTGCTGGCTGGGTTGTAGGTTCTGTCTATCTATCTGTCAGTCGGCGTGGATTAGAGATGTGCGAGGCTGCGAGCGAGGCATACGAAGGAGAGGGGATACATGCACTGCAACTCAAATAGAGTACTGCATATCAAATAGATTTTGAAACAAACCTTCTTGCAATGCTAGCCTTGTTACGTGTATACGTGTAGGCAACTATTCAGAGTGAACTTGGCGTTGGTGACCAGGAACCGGGGTGTTCTTGTATACCGCAAACAAGAACCGTTCACAATCTTGAATAAACACGCCGTGCCAGCCTCGTCCGGACGATGTCCTTCTTCAACTTGTTCTCGTTGCTATTCGAAATACTCCGTATCTTGTTTGTTGAATCCAAGAAGCTGCTGACCTGTGCTCGCTCTGTTGTGTACCGAAATCCGTTAATCTTTTTCTTGTTACCTATACTCAAAGCACACTGACGACGTTATACTGTCCAACCCTGTGAAAGGGAGAGGATAAATCACAGAATATGTCTATTGAGGCCCTGGATCCATGCCAAGTAAGCCGGCATCCATATCATCATCATCACCATCATACACATTTAAGCAAAACCCTATACTTACATTATTCTTCTCCCTTTCCTCTAGGACGATTGTCTAAGCAGCGCCCAATCACGATACATATGCCAAGAAACAGGCTTCTTCTCCATCTACACAGCGTGTGTGTCTATGTGCGATGATCCGCCGAGCTCGCTCTACTACATCAACGGTGACGCGGCAATGTTGCATTGCGAGACTGACGCACGTACGACGGGGGGAGCTACCACGGTTTTGTCGACCATCGTAATCACACCGACTGGATCCGAGCAGCAACCGAGTACCGTCGTATTCACCTCTATCGAGGGGTTACAGACAGCGCTGTCGACGACACTGTCCTCAGATGGATCAGGTGCGCAGTCGTCTGCAACGAGCACTGTTGCGCACACACAAACGGAAGGCTGTGTCTCCTCAGGCGGCAGAGTAGGCGTAGGCGTAGGTGTGGGACTGGGAATACCGTTGATGTTTGCAGTTTTCGTTGTGGCGTTTTACTTGGGGCGGAAAACGCGCAGAGCGGATGTGTCGGTGGAAACGGAGGCAACTGTGTATAGATATGAGTTGGATGCGGATGAGACGAGGGTTGGTAGGACGGAGGTGGGTGCTGCAAATACGTACCAGGCGGATGCGAATCGGGGGAGTGGAGTTAGGGGTAAGTCATGAGAAGAAGGAATTTCGTGGGTCGGTTGCTGCATATAACGTTGTTATGTCTTATGATTGTTCATATGGGATCTTATGGTTCCAATTCTCCTCTGGAAGGGGGCAAAGTCTCGTCTAATATGTCACTCTCTGGGTCTGATAATAGCCCCTGACATTATCAAGCCCAATGGTAGCATTCAGTATCATCCTGCCAAAGTCATCGATACCATCTAGACGAGCTGTCTGGAAGATATCAGAGAAGGGAGGGTGAGAAGGAAAGAAAGAGGATATGAGAAAGGGAGTGTATGTGTCCATGAGATTAAAGCCCAACACAGGATCGAGTAGTGTAATGTCAAAACAATGAAACTCTTCAAGCCCGAAGTTATCGTATGGGGCGAGAGTTTGGCCTCCTTCAGGATATATTGATACATAAACAAGGGGTAAATAAGCGGATGAGATTCTGCTAAATCGCAGCCATTGCGGTAGTTGCACAGCACAGCGCTGTTCAGACTTGACGCGATCTCTATAGACCTTTCTCCAGTCTTCTCAGTCCTTTCAAGGGGTATGAGGCAGACGACGTTGGAGGAAGCTGAAATACGCACTAGGCCATATTCTGATTCGGCCTAGGCTGGGTGTGTAATACTACAATCAGAAGAGATTTGCTAATGATTATTGAGACAACGAGACTTAGACAGTGGCCAGTCTCATGTGTGACATGTCCAAACCATGACTTTCGATCATCCCATTCCAAGCCAACGCGTCTTCGCAGTCAGAGATTCGTGTTTTCAAGCGTTCGTCTTATCATCCAGTTTCCGCGTTTGTATCCCAAGCTGCTTAGATAGTACAGGACAGTGTCAATCCCTACTTGTTACCCTTCTGTTCAATGAAGAAAACATACTAGGAACCGTCTCTCGTATTCTCGCCAAAGGTGTTCCTGTTTCAACAGCCAGCCAATGAAGAGACCACATCTCTCGCTTTAACACTTCTGCTGGCGGGCTTTTGCCTGAAGACGGAAATCGATAGATGCAGCAGGGGTCAGGCTAATGGCATGCATGTGAGAGCAATGCAGCTTACTTGCATGGAAGAATATGGGGTCTCCCGATCAGACTCTAGAATCGAGACGGCTGAACCGTTAGAAAGGCTGCAACGACGAACAGAGAAGCTCTTAGATGCATTCGAGGTGAGACCAATATTGCTGGTCGCCTAGTAGCTTGACAGCAATGCCGGCTGATAGGCGTGAGATAGGCTTCAAATTGGCGCTGGGTTTTAGGAAAGGCGCAGAAACAAGGCTATCGGGCGGTTCTTCACATTCAAGCATTTCCTACCCTTTTCGCACGCTTTGCTCTCTCGCCAGTTTACTGCACTGGTTTTACCGCATAGTGGTCATGTTGAAAGCAGTTAGAAAGCAGTTAGATCCCATGCAAGTGAATGCTGCTTGGGGGCTTGTTTTAGCGGGACGTTGTGGGGGTGCTAGCTAGGTTCGGTATAGCCTTGTGGGCTGACCGAGGCTTAAATCCGATAGCGTGTAAGGAGGAACAAGTGGGACGCAGCTACGATTGTAATAGCTAAAGCCTGTGGTCCATACAGACGCCAAATAGAGACCGTCGCCGTTGCATGGAAGATGCCACACCGGGAGCTGAGTATAGTGTAGAGTGGTGGGGAACAGTACAAAGCAGCTTCTTGTGCAGCGCTGAACCGGAACCGTCTTGTCTGTTGGAGTACGAATTGCAACGCCTCGAGCGCCGTTGTTGACCCTTAAGTCTTCATAATCCAACATTCCTTTGCTTACTGAGTTGGAAAAAAGGATTTCCACTCGATTTCATTGCGATATATGTACCAACGCGTGTTCTAAGTTACTAAACCTCCACTCGCCGGCGCCTCTCCGCCATCGCGCGGGCCAGAGTCGCCTCACACGAAATGGTGCCCAGCAGGTCCTCAATCACCCTCCTCCTTCTTACAATCACCACACTCCTACTCTGCCTCTCCTCCGCACAAGTCACATTCTCACAACCCGACGACCGCGAAGCCGCACCTACGGCAACTCGCTCCGTGCCTTCAGGCATCAACCCATACACAACAGGCACACCCACCGCGAGCGTCTTCCCAGGCGCTGGCAACTATGTCTACGTCGGCTGCTACAACGAGACGACACCCCTCGACGGATCACCGAGTACACGCGCGCTGAGCGGCTCCGGGAGTAAGATGGTACGTCTTCCTTCTTGCTCTTGCCTCATTGCCAGATTGTCTAACAACAGCAATAGGAGGGCGACGACGCACTTACACCTGAACGCTGCTTCGACTTCTGCGGTGGCGAACAATACGCTGGGCTCGAATATGCACGCGAATGCTGGTGCGCACCGTATCTTAATTCGGCGGCGCAGAAGATCGACGAAAGCTGGTGTGACATGCCGTGTATGGGCGGCGACGAGAGCTGGTGTGGCGGACGCTTGACGTTCGTATCACCATGAGCGTTTAAGAGATAGGACTGGCTAACTATGAGTTTTAGGTTGACGTTATATAATCGGACAAAAGGCGACGAGGACGGTGCTGCGGGGTCTTGGAGAAGAAGCAGTGGAGTTTGGAGTGTGCGATTGGCAGGGTCGTTGACCTTGTTGATGGCTTTGCTATAATCTTGTTGTCGGGTCGAGCGCGTAGATTTATAAAGTTTGTGAGGATTGTTCGGTGTTTCCCCAGGGATGAAAGGGACCCAAGGTACATGACAGCGGAATAGACTCACGGTAGAGGCATTCTCAAAAATGTAGCGTTGCAGAACGAAAGTTCATTAATTACTGCATAACATCAAGCCCAGTGATAACCTTTTGCATAAAGAAGACGTAAACCAACGAAGGCCTCCAAATGCTGAACGCCTAGATGGACATCCTCTTCAATATGTAGAGAAGACCTTTCTTGAAAACTTGGATGTGATGCTACTCCATTAGAGAACCCATCCATGTGAATTGGCAACTCCTCCACACAAGCAATCTTGGTATCAAATCAAACTTCCATGCCCATGAACATCCATCGAGGTGAAACGATATCGATATTCTTCGTCCATTTCTCTAGCGTTGTGGGCTCAAAACCTACCCAACCAAGACTTCTCATCAAAGAGCCGTCTGAAGAATGCGCGCTTCGGTCGAGACACACAATGAGCGTGTCACAAAGCACGCCCGGGACGGAGCAGAGCTCGAGTAAAGCCATGAGCCTATAGCTAACGTAAGCGAAAAGACTATTTTATTTTTATTTTTGAGACTTACCCAGGCTTGAGGTCACTCCCATTCACATCGTCGTTAAAGAAGACAAACATAGCTCTCTCACCATTATCCTCTTCCACAATGAAGCACCTGAAAAGAGCCCCGCCCACGTAGTCGTAGACCTTGCACCAAGCGGTGACAACACCCCGTTGTTCGATCGATCCGAAAGGTTGCAAACCCAACCCATGTTGTGCCCCATGTCGTGTGACACTGACCCCACCAGAGATCTCAGTGTCGTTGTAGTTGATCGCAGATGAATGCTTATCCAGAGCCAGCGAGTCCTGCCATTCCGTATTCCCCTCAACCAGAAATACAGAACGGAGTATCTCACAGAAGAGTCTCTCACACTCTCCCGCAATGGTATAAGTTGCCCCCCTTCTCCGCGCCGTGAAATTAGAGCCGGAGCTCGGTTTCACGGTGGTGGTGGCCGAGAGGGGGGGACTTGAAGGTGGTGAATATATTCCCTGCATACCTTGTTAGCTGTGTGAGGCATGAAGACCTGTACGTGACAACTGTGATGAGCAGTCATGTTCTTGGAGACCATACCGAGCTGACCTCAGGAACGCCAATCGACTCCGCCAGCCCCGGTAGTGGAGTAGTGAAAGCCTTGAAGCAGGCTGGAGCGAGTATCAACGACGTAGCAAGTTGCGAGGATGTTATTCAGACGGGGGCTGGCATCGCGGATGCTGCTACCGCTACTACTACTGCTGCTTCGACTACTACTGGAGGTAGTAATTCGCGCCATAGCTGAGTTTTGCCAGGGTTGCTTCTGTCAATGAATATGTCCAGAGGACTTTGATGGAGCGGACGTCAGTAATTGGAAAGGCACAGGCTTGAGAGACGGATTGCGAGAAGCGATGGTGGAAGCGTGGTAGACTTGACGAGAAAGAGTAGGCGGTCAGAGCAGGAGAGTGGTATTAAGTGGTCTGGACGACGGTCTAAGACTAGCTAGAGCCTAGCGTAAAGGTTTTCGTGACCTCGTAATTAGTGGAGTGGGGCCCGGCTGGCTGTGCCCGGATGGCAATGCGCGGGGCCTCGGGGACGACCTGCAAACATAGTAATCGTACGTACACACTCTACATAATTGTTCAATGAGGACAAAAGACAAAGTACTAGATTTTCAAAGACTTCAGCTCTGCCAGCCAGTGAAACTTTCGTCATATCTTGAGTCAAAGAGCTCTTTATGCGCACATGCCTGGTTTCATTGATCTGATAAAGCCCGAGAGTAATGCACGTGCGGTGTGGTAATATTGCGTATGCAATTACTGGTTTTCACTGCTTACCAAGGATGGCCAATGTGAGCACGTGACCGAGCATATTGCACCTGCTTAGGTCTGCCCGCCGCCCGCCTAGTCGTTCCTTATTAATCCAGCCACGTCCTTTACACTCTTCAACTTACCTGCGCAAACTCTCGTCAGCCCATCTGCAACTACCTGATCTCTGACATTCTGATTTTTATTAAATCTGGCTCACATCTACTCTTCACTTTTCTTCGTATATCCGCTTTCTTGAAAACTTGTGTAGGGAACACTTGTAGGTGTCGGCTGGGGTCGCCAACGGTCGGCTTTGCAAGATGGCATCGTCGGTTTATTTCAAGTTTAGAAATGACAAAGAGCCTTCATTAATCACATTCGATGGCACAAGCATTACAGTCTTCGATCTAAAGCGTGACATCATCCAAGCTAGAGCTCTCGGTGATGGTACTGACTTCGACCTCATCATCTCCAATGCGGACACAAAAGAAGAATACAACGATGATACCACTATGATACCTCGTGCGACAACCGTCGTCGCCCGTCGAGCTCCAGCTTCAAAGCCTGGACACGGCAAAGCAGCCCGCTATGTGTCGGGAAAGATGCCAATCACCTCTCGCCACAACCCTCGAACCGAATCATCGACCCTCGCAAAACCAGCAGTACAGTCATCAGCCCCGGCTGGCAGGGAACCACAAACAGAGCAAGAGAGGATTGATGCCATGTTTCAAAGTAGTGCGAATCAATGGGAACAACAAAAACAGCAAATGGCTACGGCTAAGCCTGTTCGGCCCGGTTTTAAACCCAAACAGATTACCGTTCCCGAGCATGAACCTCCTGTAGGGTATGTCTGCTATCGATGCCATCAAAAGGGACATTGGATTCAGGCATGTCCAACAAATGACGATCCAAACTTTGAAAACAAGCCACGCATTAAAAGGACTACCGGCATCCCTCGATCTTTCCTAAAGACCGTTGAGAAGCCAACGGCCCTTGCTAACGATGGATTTACGGATGACACCAAGCAACCGGCAGGTGTGATGATTAATGCGGAGGGCGAGTATGTGATCGCAGAGCCAGACAAAGCAGCTTGGGAGCAGTACCAGGCAAAGGCGAAGGCTACTCAGGCCCAGCAGGAAGCTGCGGCCAAGGGTAACCAGGAGTTACGAGACCGTGGTTTGGAATGTCCTCTAGACATGCGTATGTTTGTTGATCCCAAGAAGACGCCCTGTTGTGGCCATACCTATTGTATCGATTGTATTGAGAATGCACTTTTGGATTCTGACTTCGTGTGCCCTAATTGCTCGACACCAGGGGTCTTGCTCGACAATCTTGTTGCTGATGACGATATGGCAAAACGTATCCGTGAGTATGAAGATGAAAAGTCGCAGGCCAAAAAAGACGAAGTAGCGGCGTCGTCGGCAGCAACTGCAGCAGCCACTACGGCTAAAAGCCCTAAGCCTGACTCAGAGGATACAATCAAAAATCAGAATTCAGAATTCAAGCCTGAAAAATCATCGTCCAAGTCTCCGTCGCCGGCACCTACTTCAAAGCCTGCGAACGAGACCTCTCCTGAGGGCGATGCGCCAGCAGCCACGGGAGACCCTTCGTCTAACAAAAGATCTGCCGAAGAAGAGCTCGAGAATAATAGGATCCCTTCTGCTCCCGCTGCCATGCGAAAACAACTAGAACAACAAAAAGCCGCTGAAGAGGCTGCCGCAAAAGCAAACGACCCCACCAACCAGTTTATTGAGCAAATGGACAACCTAGACCAGATGATGAAGAACGGTCAGCCAAACATGCCGTTCTCGAATATGGGCTTCCCAAATCAAATGGCCATGATGAGTCAGATGGGCATGGGCATGGGCATGGGCATGGGCTTGCCAATGGGTAATGGAATGGGTATGATGACTGGCATGATGGGCATGTCGAATGGTATGACTCCCATGATGCAACAAAATGGCAGTTGGGGAAACATGAATGGCATGGGTGGAGTATATCAGCAAAATGGGATGTTCAACAATTACAACAGTGGCCGTAACATGAACGGCTACGGCGGTAATCAGCAATGGCAGGGCCATCAGCAACATGCTTCCGGCCCTTCAGGATGGAACCAGAATAGTACACACCAGAACGGTTTCCCAAATCAACAACGAACTTTCTTTTCTGAGCCGCTTGGAAATGAAGAAGACAATGCGTATTTCCGTAAACCAGTTAACCCTCATCGTCATCAGAGTCGCCAAAGACGAACGCAGCGGCCCAGCGATTTCAAAGAATTATGAACACATCACCAGCATATCACCATATCACCACATAATGAAGAAACTATAACTTACTGGGGCACGCCTAAGCCTATCGGAAGCAGACATCACAGTGCTGTACTGATTGTCTGCACTTCTGGCGAAGGGGGGCTCTTTGTATATCATAGCGTTGGAGTTGGCGGCGTCTGCTTCTTTGCATTTATTGAAGCGTACAAACGATAGCTAAGGTTTCGATCGGTCTTCGTTAGGATCTGCGGTGCTTCTTGGGATAGGGACATATTGCTATACACTACTATTAAGCTGTTGCATTGGGATTCGGAGTCTGGTACTGTTGGATGGCTGAAGACCCTGGATCATATTGATATCTCCCTCGGAACTTGTAAAGTAGTACTGGACAGGGTCGGGAAGTACATTCGGTGATAAGTCCTATAGATCAAGAAGTGCTTACCTTATTCTCTTATGACGTGTGCTATTTGTCGTTCCAAACATCGTGTTTAGAGTCTAGACTTTGAAGGATAACTTCTGCCATTCGTGATAGATAGAGAGCAGCTAAGCCACTTACTTATAAAGCCTGCCATTATCCCTATTTCATCGCACTCGGGTTGCTCCTTATACGTGAACTGATTAGCTCTTTCTTTAGCTATATAGATGGATGTTTGTGGGGGTCAGGTACTCAGATCGTGGGGATCTCGGACCCCTCGCCCCACTAACAGAAGGACGGCTCCAGGGCTCTGTGTCTATCTATGCAGTACCATTCACACCGATAACATTCACAAGATACGAAATCGTCAGGTCGAAGTCACCTTTCAGCCAGCGGGTGGCCGGCCCACTGTCGCGCATCTCTTCAGTCGTGTACGATCGTTCCAGCGAAGTCGCTGCATCTCGCCACCAATTCCGTCGTGGACGCCTTTCACGTCTCCTGCCATATCATACAACTTATTGATCACATCTACAGACCTGGCATTATGCTTGTGTCGCAGCATGAGCAGGTTCTATGTAGGCAGCTCAGAGATTTCCCTCGGCGTTTTCACAACCGGTACAACGATGATTCAAGCTCTGCGCTCCTAGAACTGTTCTTTCGATCACTCACCGGTTTCAAAGACGAATACCTTCCCTACTTCTTTCCCAACGGCGTCCCACGCTCGACACAAGAACAATGGAGCTTAAAATTGGCACAAGGTGCAGTGGAGGGTGCTGAATACACCGAAGCTGCAAGAGGCCATCCGTGTGGTCATATCTTCAAATCTGGAGAGGCTACATACAGGTGTAAGACATGCACTGTAGACGAAACCTGCGTGATCTGTACCAGGTGTTTCGATGCTTCAGATCATGAGGGACACACCGTTTACGTGTCAATATCACCGGGCAATGCGGGATGTTGTGACTGCGGCGATGATGAGGCTTGGATACGACCCGTGCATTGCAACATACATACAATCGGGGCAGAAAGTATATCTCATGCAGCAGGAAAGATCAAGGAGGGATCACCACTACCCGAAGATCTTCAGGAGTATATCAGAACCACTATCTCAAAGATTTTTGATTACTTTTGCGATGTGTTTTCTTGTTCGCCCGAGCAGCTACGACTTGCGAAGACTGAAGAAAGTATCAGACAAGACGAGCACTCGTCTCGATTGCATTCGAAATGGTACGGTGAATTAGACACAGACGAAGATGATCAGGAGTATGCCTTAGTTCTGTGGAATGACGAGAAGCATACGATTGGAGATGTTGAGAACCAGGTCGCCAGAGCGTGCAAACAGAGGAAAGATTTCGGGCGACAAAAGGCCAACGAAGTTAATTATGTTGGTCGAAGTGTCGTAATATTTGATACGAACATTCCAAAGTTACTCAAGATGGCAAAGATCATCGAAGAGATCAAACTTACGGTCACTATCAGATCCGCAAGAGACACTTTCAGAGAGCAGATGTGTGGTACCATCATCGAGTGGATTTCAGACATTGCTGGATGCAGTGTAGGGCCTGACCACCAGATACTGCGCAACATCCTTTGTGAGGAGATGCTGAAAGCCTGGCGGGTCGGGAGCGAAGCGCATCATAGTAGAATCGGGACAGACGGACTTGATGATCACGAAGTGGAGGACTATCAAGAAGATCTCCTATTTAGTCGGCTGTTAGACATGCGCAACAGAGGGGCCAGAGCAACCGCCCCTGGGCCTGATGCTGACCTTGAGGACGCCAACGATAACGAAGACGACGCCGACAATGAATGGGAGGAAGAATTGGACCAAGATGAAATGGACATCGAATTTGCGCCTGCCCGGGATGTAGATGGCGATGTAGAGATGGACACGTCCGATGTTCCCGACGATGAGCTAGAAGCTTCAGAAGCAACTATTGCTGGATATCCGCCACCGCCACCACCACCACCTCCTCCAGCAGTGCGACGGCACGATGCACTAACTACTCCTGGGGATTCTGAGGGTGAACCTATGGTAGTCTCTTCAAGCCATGTGGGCGAAACCCTCGACATCCCTAAGACACCAAAGATCCGCCAGAAGAAAAGACCACCACGAGCACTTCGACATTGGTTGGAAGTACCTGAAGGTTACAAGAAGAAAAAGGGCGCAGTACCTATTCACGAAGACCTATGGGAGCGTGTCCGGCTGGATTGGATGATTCTCTATGACCTAAGGATGTGGAAGAAGGCCCGTGTTGACCTTCGCGACGTCTTCATCAGTACGGTAGTGACAATACCATACTTTAAGAGAGTATTAGGCCTCAGGTTTGCTGGACTGTATACAACTTTAGCACAGTTGTATCTGATTGCAGATCGGGAGCCAGATCATTCAATCATAAATCTCTCACTGCAAATGCTGACCACACCCTCTATTACGGCAGAAGTTGTCGACCGGGGCAACTTCTTGACAAATCTTATGGCAATTCTTTACACTTTCTTGACTTCACGCCAGGTGGGATACCCGCAAGAGGTTAACCCAATGGCGACACTGGCCTTTCAAGAAGGAGCAGTGACTAACCGAAGGATGTATCACTTTTTCCTGGACATGAAATATCTCCTGGGGTCAGACCTTATAAAGGAGAGGCTGCGCGAAGAGCCACGATACTTACTACAATTCCTGGACCTGGTCAAACTGCACCAAGGCATCTGTCCAAATCTTCGAGCAGTAGGCGAGCACATCGAGTACGAAAACGACCAGTGGATCAGCGCATCGCTTATCACAAGAGAGATCAACAGGCTTTGCCGACATTTCTCTGAAGCCTTCGTGTGGTCTATCGATGGGAACAATTCAAGTATATACCGAGCCATTAGGGACACCGCGAAACTGGTAATCATACATTCAACTGCATCCGAGCGAAAACGTTTCCAAGCAGCGGAGATCAAGAAACCAATTCAGTTCAAGACCCTCTCCAAGTTTGAGTTCGAGTATAGCCCAAGCGATCCTCTCAAAGTCGTTGAATTCGTTGTGTCCAAGGAAGCCATGAGCTTTCATCACGCGCTACATTATACCCTGTCCTGGATGATTGATCGTGGCAAGAGCATGTCTCGTGATCAATTAGTGAGCTTGCTATCATTTTCGGCGTCGCAATTGAAGGAGCCGCCTGTTCCACTCCGAGCTCAAATACCGGAACTAGATGCTGATGACTATCTTTTGTGTCTCTTCGATTTTCCACTGAGAGTGTGTGCATGGCTCGCCCAAATGCGTGCAAACACATGGATTCGAAATGGAGTTACTCTTCGGCATCAAATGTCTACCTACCGAGGGGTTGTTCAAAGAGACGTCGCATTTCAACGAGATATATTCCTGCTGCAAGTTGGACTTGTAATCTGTCCCAAAACTCGGTTTTTGGCTTCAATAGTGGACAGATTCGGCCTGTCAAATTGGATTCGAGGCTCATACAGTGACGTTCAGAGCTTCGAGGAACAACAACAGCTGGACATTGTGGAGGACTTCGTACACCTGCTGATCATTCTGCTCAGTGAGCGGACATCATTACTACCGATTGAAGAAGAACCTGGATCACATCTCATATCCATCCGCAGAGACATTGCCCATATACTTTGTTTCAAGCCTTTACCACACTCGGATTTGTCCGCAAGATTACCAGATAAAACCCAGGATCTGGACGAGTTCCCAGGGGTACTCAGGGAGATGACTACGTTCCGTCCGCCCGAGGGTGTATCAGACACAGGAACATTCATGCTCAAGGAGCAGTATTTTGAGGATATCGATCCTTATATAGCACAGTACAGTCGGAATCAACGCGAGGAAGCCGAAGCTCTGTACAAGAAGCACATGGCGAAAAAGACAGGACAATCACCATCCGATATAGTTTATGAACCCAAACTCCGGCCTATCCGTCAAGGAATCTTCAAAGATATCGCTGGATTCACGAGAGTACCGCTGTTCATACAAATCATCTACTATCTTCTCAATTATGCTTTGGAGTCATCAAAGCACCACCCGAGCATTCCAGCGACTAGAGTTGAAGCATACCTTCAATTTATTCTGCAACTAGTTTTGGTCGCTATTCCAGATGAAGAAAATGCTCGCAATGAAGGTCTTGACGGCATGCAATGTTCATTTGCGTATAATTTGATCCGATGCCAATCAAGACAAGGTCGGCTAGTTATAGGACTGTTACACAGTCTTTCTGAAATGGATGAGTTCAAGACTTGTGAGCCAAAAATAAAAACCATCATGCGCCGACTTCAACACCGAGAACCGAAAGCTTTCGCCGAAGCGTTAAAGGTGATCGACGTTTCTGCGGAAAGAATGGATACTAGTTCCCCTGCTCCAAGTACTGAAGACAAGGAACTAAAAAAGAAGCAAGCCCTAGAAAGACAAGCCAGAGTCATGGCTTCCTTCAAAGAGCAGCAGACAAACTTTATGGCTAACCAAGCTTTTGAATGGGGCG
Source organism: Pseudovirgaria hyperparasitica (assembly GCF_010093815.1). Taxonomy (NCBI): domain Eukaryota; kingdom Fungi; phylum Ascomycota; class Dothideomycetes; order Acrospermales; family Acrospermaceae; genus Pseudovirgaria; species Pseudovirgaria hyperparasitica. The sequence goes on from NW_022985567.1 coordinate 425,915, forward strand.
ACGATGAAGATGACTACAGCGACCTTGAAGCCGAGCTTGCTACACCTATGCCGGAGGAAGAGAAGCTTTGGAAATACCCATCTGGAACTTGCATCTTGTGCCAAGAGGAGACTAGTGATCAACGACTTTACGGTACCTTTGCTTTCATCACAGATAGTCATATCTTAAGGCAGACAGACATTCGTGACAGTGACTGGGTTACTGAAGCTTTTGAAACACCAACCAGTCTCGATAGGTCGGCGGATCAGATTCGTCCTTTTGGTGTGTCTGGGAAGAATAGGAAAATGGTGACAAAGGTTACTTTTGACGGCCGTGAGACCATCACAGAACGGCAGGACTTGGGAAAGGGCTTTCCGGCGAAGATGACAAAACCAGGTCCCATATCTCATGGTTGCGGACACATAATGCATTACCACTGCTTCGAAGTTTACGTACAAGCTACTCAGCGAAGACATGCGAATCAGATTGCCCGTGCCCATCCTGAGAGGCCAGACAGCAAAGAATTTTTATGTCCACTATGCAAAGCTCTAGGAAACGCCTTTCTACCCATCATTTGGAAAGGTAAATCTGAGTCATATCCGGCGGTACTCAAACAGAATCGTAGCGCTACGTTTGAGAATTGGCTTGCCACAGATGTTGCATTGCATGTAGCAAAGATTGACAAAAGCCCGGAACATAGCCCATCGAATGCGCAAACGTTGGCCAGACTACGACAGATATTCGTCGATTTTGGGACGCAGCATTTGATCCAACCGCTTGCTTCGAAACTTCCAGAAATAAACCGTCTGTCATTACTGACACTTCCACCAATAACTGCTGCAGGACAAATACCAAGTACATTACCTCGTATCGCATCTCCGCCACACTTCGCGGCAACAGCAGCTCTCGATGACACAGGAAACCAGGCTACAATCAATCCTGAAGCCTCGAACGGTCCCCAACTTCAACCAATTCCTATATTAGAGCTCGTCCGGATATATCAGCGCCTTCGTGATACGATGAAAGTCAACAATTTGTCTTCTAGATATGTGTACAATCCATCGCCATTAGCAGCACGGGAGGATCTCATTTACACAGACACACTGTCCAAATGCCTAGGCTTCACCATATCAGCCACAGAAATTGCGCAGCGGGGTGTAGAGGCAGAAGTTGGAACCACTCTACTGGATAGAATATCGCCTCAGACTCTCACGCATATTCGCATTCTATCTGAGACTGTGACTTCGTATATGGCGATCGGTAGTCTCCGAAACCAAGGTCTGTCGAACACGTGCCAAGAGTTTCTGGACACTCGAACTCGACAGTTTCAACAACTTTTCAACGGACATCCGAGGATGTCGACGATAATTCCCTCGCTCGAATACGATCTCAAACCCTTTGAGTCTATTCTATCGCAAGATACCTTCATTTTCTTCACGGAGTGCGCCACTTGCGTAGTGCCAGCCCTGCAACTCGACATTCAGCATGTTATGCGGATATGTTACATTGCTGAGCTTGTCCGGGTGGTCATCTCCTTCTTTCGTGTGCACGGTAGTGCGAGCACTATGCCAAAGGTATCTGAACTTAAGAGAAGTGATCAAACCCAGGAGCGTAATATGCGAATATTTATACGAAGCATAATTATCACTGCAAAAAGCACCCCTGGCAGAGATTCGATAGAGGCCCATCATGAGCAAGAATCGATACTTGAGGGTGATATACCGATGAACCAAGTCGACCTTTATTTCCTACATAAAGCCATGCTGGCATATGCGCTCCCATTCCTGCGCAAGGCCGTCATACTCATGCACGCTCGCTACGGCGTCGACTTCCCTAACACAGGCCTCTCGCAAACTACAATGACTGAGCATCAGCGCCTGACTCTTGCTCTTAAACTCCCTTCCCTCGACGAGATTTTTGAGACTTTCGCGTCCTCATCCGAGGGTGGCAGTGTCTTGCGCTCCATGGTCCGCGGCTGGATCTCACACCTAATGTGGTCTCACAGCAACACCCACCTCTCTCCTGACACCATCATGCTATCACATCCCGCCATTTTCGAGTTGGTCGGCCTGCCAAAGAACTACGATACCCTGACAGACGAAGCCATCCGACGTAGATGCCCAACAACCGGCAGGGACCTCACCGATCCGGCAGTGTGTCTTTTCTGCGGCGAGATCTTCTGCAGCCAGGGCGTGTGCTGCATGCAGGATAAACAGGGCGGCTGTGCCTTGCACCAGAAGAAGTACGTGAAAACCTATACATTAACATCCTAGTATGACAGTGTGGCTAATGCATTGACAGATGTGGCGGCAACGTGGGCATGTATATCAACATCCGCAAGGGCATGGTGCTTTTCATGAATCAGATCCGCGGCTGCTGGGTTCCGGCCCCCTATCTCGACATTTATGGCGAGACAGACCCGACGTTGCGGCGTCACCACCAGTTGTTCTTGAATCAGAAACGATATGATGCACTCTTGAGGTCTGTGTGGTTGGGTCATGGGATCCAAACAATGATTGCTAGAAGGCTGGACGCGGAAGTGAATAATGGGGGTTGGGAAACGCTTTGAAGTGTTGGGACTGTTTCAGTGACCGAGATTAATCTGAGAATGGAGTGTGCTTACAGCCATTGTTACGGGTCCATGACACAGCATAATTGTATTCGTAATGATAATCGCGGTCATATACATATATTCAATTTGATTATTATGAATCGTTAGGTCAAGTATCAACAGAGCCGGACGGACAAGTCGTGCGGATAATTTCGTGCGAATTATCCGCACGAATCCTCCTAATAGGACATTCAAGATATTGGTCACCGTCCTCCACAGATGTCTGTGTCTAGATTCATGGGGACTATGATGAACATGATTTTCATTGATTGTTTTTGAGCCTAGGAACACCCCGAAGGAAACAATCATAATGTACCAGAACCCGTGAATGCAAATTTACTTTATCGCCTTTGGTATCTAAGCCTCTGACTCAAAAGCAGTGGGGAAGCGCCTCATGTTGGACTCAAGGTTACCCTTGTTCCTCAGGAACTGAACGTATGCACCATCGACCTTGACACGACCCGCCTTGCGCTCCTCGACATATTGGTCACGGTTGAGCTTGGTGAAACCCCATTTCTTGGAAACGATAATCTTCTGGCGACCGGGGAACTTGTACTGGCAGCGACGGAGAGCCTCGAGAGCGGTGGCACGATTGGTATCCTTGGTGCGGACGGACAGGAGAATCTGGCCAATGTTGACACGGGCGACACTGCCGTTGGGCTTGCCCCAGGCACCACGCATTCCGGTTTGGAGTCTATCGGCTCCGGCGCACGACAACATCTTGTTGATTCGGACAACGTGGAACGGGTGGGCGCGGACACGCATGTGAAAGTTGTCCTTTCCGGCGATCTTGACGAGGTACCTTCAAGCATTCTGTTAGTCATGCTGTACCTCAAAATTCCATGATGACGTCGGCCATTCTTTGGGCACTCTCTATGCCGTCTTTAAATATTTCTTGTTCTGTGCTTTTGCCACATGTCATCCATAGCCGCATTTCTCTTTATTTTCCAGAATGGTTCCCTTATGTAGGTTCGGGTATGAAACTCACTTGTTGGCGCAAATACGAGCGGCTTCAAGAGCTTCGGAGCTCAACTGTTCGTATTCGTTGGAGACGAGGTGGATGCAGAGGGGAAATTCATCGACGTTCGCACGCTTGCGACCAAGATCAAAGATGCGAATCTTCGGGTCAGGTACACCACGGTTGAACCGCGACTTTGGGTACGGCTGCAGTCACAGATTATTAGCCTTTGATTCTGAGGTTGTCACTGAAGATGATCGTGAATCTTCGTCCTGGCGTGTCCATCCGAAGGGCTACCTCTTGCCGGCGCGGTGTCCAATCGACCTCAAGCAGCTTCAGGTTGTAGATAGGTGCCTACCTTGTTCTTGCAGTAACGGTAACATCTTGCAGGGCGACGGGCCATTTTGTCGGTATTGATGGCGGTCGTGAGGTGGTGGAATGACGAGGACGAAACAGAGGAGCAATGGTGGGCTTTTTGGACGTTCATTGAATTTCTAAGCACACTCGCTTAGCGAGCCGAATCGGGCAGCGGGGGCGTAACTGTCCGAACGAGCTCGCTTACTGTTTGGCGAGCAAGATATGGAAGAAAGAGAACGCCGCCGTCTCACATCGAAAGGCATATGTCATCATGAAGAATCGAGAGTCATAGCATAGAGTAGTTTCTTGAGTCACAAACCGTGTGGCGGTTTTTCATTGGTATCTACATTGGCCTACACAAATGACATTCCATGCGCCCGATTGATATGCCCCGGATTTTGAGCGCCGAGCGTCGAGCGCTTCGTACGCTGGCCTTTTCCTATTCACATCTATGCCTGACCAGCGCTGAGAATATCAGAGTCACCAGCGTCAATGATGGCCATAGTTCCGCAACGGAAGAGTTTACCACACGCAGTTCCGAGTTCGATACTGTAAGCACAGTTATGTCAGCCGTTTGATACCCTCCAAAGTCACAAGACTCTTTCTCAGGGTATGCCCTCCCGAGACGTGCGCGCCTGTTCTCAGGGCTATAAAGACCATAAGGTGTTGGATATGCTTACTTGTTGCCAGAGAAGTGGTGGACATTGGTCTTGGACAGCTACAAAGGATTACTACTACGTCCATTCAACTATTGCGATTTGAATCGTACCATGCTGTAGTATTCCAATTCTGACTTCCTCAAAGGAGGGCAGTTGCCAGCAATGATTACAAGCTTGGCCTTTCCTGAGCGGAGCCTTCTCGCTGTCAGTCTCAAATCTTGTTCATCGCGCGATAGGTGCTTCGACTAATTCGAGTGCGGAGTTCGGTAGACGTACGACTTGAGGGTACTCTTGTAGCCAAGAGTGACTGTGACAGATTAGGAGACGTTCAAGATTTGAAGGTCGCGATGACCATACCTTTACCAGACTTCATCACCAGAGCCAGACGGCTGTTGATGGAGTCGGCGGACTTCTTGCTCTTCTTGATTGCCATCTCTGCGTGTTCAGAATTTGTAAATGAAAGTTCTGAAGGGTTTAACTGATTATACGCTCCGGTGCAGGATCAGAAGTTCACGGTATAGTTTTGAAGATGTAAATTGGTGTTGTGTGGGATCTTAGCGGACTTGGCATGCACTAGTGCGAAAGGCTTGGATGATTCAGGCATCAAGGCACGCACGACTCTGGAAAATGTAAGCCATCGTCCTAGCGACTAAGTTCTTCTTTACTGACTCATCCAGAGTATGGCCATCAGCGCAATCAGTTGTAAGATTTCGTACATTCCCCAAATGAAAAGAGTTGATTAATATTTATCTTTTCTCGTGGCAGTCGAGATGCAGATTGTATATTCGTGAAACGCCTGGTGAGATGCAACCGTAATCCCTCAAAGATGCAAGACCGCAAGACCGCCCTGTACCCATACACCTCGCTAATTGACATAATTCCATAAACGACAAACCATACGCCCAGCCAGACTTGGCGTCAGTATCAGCCGCCGCCGTTATCACTCTCTATCCTTTCTGCTGTGTCAAATCTTGCAATCTTAGGCCTCCGCGTCGTGAGTCTTGGCTCTGGACTGCTATCCTCTCCTGCTTCGCGTTTTGCTTTTTCCATGACCTCCATCGTGATATCACGAGCTTGCCGTTCGATCGTCTTGTCTTGAACAGCCTCACTAGGATGCGCTAGGTACGTCTCGATTAGAGCCTTGAGTGTTTGTGCTCTGTTCAAAGTTTAGCTCGTGTTCAATGAGATCAGATTCACGTGCACGCGTGATAGAACATCAGGGTATGTGACTTTTGGGGGATGACACAGTAAACGGCGTATCCGAGTACAGTGTAATACACAAAGTGACAGGAAGGACTCACCGGACAGGCTTTGCCAGGTAATTATTCATTCCTGCTTCAAGACATTTTTCTCGGTCACCTTGTATGGCAGAAGCAGTCATCGCGATAATCAATACATTCTTCACAACCGGGTCCGGGTGTCGGCGAATATCGCGAGTAGCGTCGTAGCCATCCTTGACGGGCATTTGGCAGTCCATAAGGACTAGGTGGAACGGTTTTCCCTCCCGACTTGCTCGTTCCAAAGCCTCGATGGTCTTGCTCCCATCTACGAATGCTTCGCATTGGAAGCCAAGCTTAGCCACAAATGAGATGGCGATGCGTTGGTTGATTAGGTTGTCCTCTGCTATGCAGATGCGTAGTTGATCTCGAGGGATCGTGGACAGATCAATTATACCGGGCGCCTGTTGACCCTCCTGAGCAGTTGGTGTAGAGAACTTAGCCATAGGATTCACGTCTCGTCCCCTCGCTTCCGTCTCTGTCTCTGTCACCTTTTTGAAGGTTATAGCGAATGAGACAGTCGTGCCTACACCTGGAGTAGAGTCCAGCCAGATTTTGCCATCCATAACGCTTACAATCGCTTTACAAATCGATAACCCAAGGCCGGTCCCTCCATATCCTCGCGAGCTTGAACTCTCAATCTGGCTGAATGGTAAAAAGAGCTTATTTTTCTGGTCCTTCGAGATACCGATGCCAGTATCGGCGACACTGCAAGTAATGTCCACGGTGTCGTTTGTTTCGGAGATCACAGAGGCGGAAACTGTTACTGCTCCCTCCGTAGTGAATTTGTAGGCGTTCGACAGTAGGTTCATTAGCACTTGGTGTAGGCGTATGCCGTCTGCTAGCACGAAAATGTCTTTCAGACGATCATCTAATAGTACCCTTGTTTTCAAGCCACGCTCTTCATTGGTATATGATAAAGCCCTTACAACCTCGGTAATGGTCTCCGTAAGATTTAAAGAAGTCACAATCATATTCATTTTGCCAGCTTCAAGCTTGCTGAAGTCCAGGAGGTCGTTGATGATGGACAAGAGAAGATCAGCACAAGTTCGGATGCTGTCAGCATATGAGTTCTGCTCGGTCGTCATTTGGCTAGCCTTTAACAGCTCCGACATGCCAATGACGCCGTTCAATGGTGTCCTTAGTTCATGTGAGACGTTGGCCAGAAATAGTGATTTTGCACGTGCAGCCTCTTCTTTCAACTGCACGTTTCGAATTGCTATAGCTTCGGCGATTTTGGCCTTGTTTTCCGACTCGCGAGCTTGCGCAAGTGCTTGTTTTTGCATGTCCAACATGGCAACGTTGCTCGCACTGACCCGCTCTATACGCTTGAACATCAATGCGTTTGCCAAGGAGATACCGATTTGGTTAACAAGAAGTCCAAGAACCGTAACATTACGCTCTGTAAAGGAGTTTGGTGGTCCCTCGCAGTATAAACTCCCAAGTAAGACGTTATTGCCATGAAGTATTGGCATGCATATAACGGCCTTGCCTTCAGGATTGCGACGCAGGTATGCTTCCGGCACATTCGAAAACCTTTCATCCTCTATGATATTGGGCACAAAGACGATCTCCTTGAAGCGAAGTGAGTAGAGAGTGACCTGGCGAGCGATTTGATCATCGACGGATTGGAGCGGTTGTCCTTTGGGAAACGTCGTAACTCCGTCAGGGGTACCAACGGTGGCTACAGTCCATTCGGTTTGGTCTTCGACCACGATTGCAGAAACATCAGCTGTCGTTGATTCTAGTATAATTTCGGTCATCTTAGATAGTAACTTGTCCTCTTTCAGCTCAGATGATAGGACCTGGCTGGCTTCTAAAATTCCTTGAAGGTCTATCACATCGAGGCCTGATGCAGAGAGTGTAGCGTTATTAGACATGACCGGTAGGGAAGCTTCTGCTTTCCTTCCATTAGGATACTGAGGAGACAACCATGCAGTTGTACGGTCGGCGGACGTCTCTAAGCCTAGTTTGTTATTCTCCTGAGCTTCATTCTGGCTCAAGCGAAATTCCGTATTATTCGTGTCGATTATGGTGGTCTGGCATTCTGCATCAGCTGTACTCAGGCTCGAATAGCCCTGCAGTAGCCACTCGTATTGGTCTTTTAGTTGTGTGCACTTGCCTAATGCAGATATTCTGCGATAGGATGATATAGCTTCCACCATCATGCGTTTGGCAGGTCTTTTGGCTCCTTGACGGATGAGAGAACCAGCGTAGAGTTCGAATGCAAGGCCTTCATCCAAGGTGAAATTGTTCAGTTCAGCGTCGTCGAGGGCTGCTTCATAGCTTCTCATCGCCTCTGAGACCTGACCAGAGACATCGGCTATCTCGGCAGATAGCAAGGCTAGCCATAGTCGATAGTTTATGTCGTTGAATAACGTTGACGAGCGAATTCTCTCGTAGTAGCCGCGAATCTTGGTGAGTAGAGTGCCGCGCATGCTGCTCATGCCTTCGCTACTGACATGCGTCTCACCATTCTCCGCCCTCCGTCGTAAGAGGCCGATGTAGCTTAGACTCAGGAAGAAGAGATTGGAGTATGTATATCTCATGCAGAACAGACTCTCCATCGTCGTGAGAAGTCTCTCCCCGGTCGCAATAGCCTCTTCAAAGTGACCGTAACGGTATTGCGCCTCTAGAAGATATGATAGATATAGAGTGCGCGGTCGTCTCGGGTTGGAGGACCTAAGATCAATCTCCTGGAGATATGTGGTGGAGTCGTGATTATCGTCATTCAAGACACCGTCAGCTGAAGACGTACGCGTTTTCCCTTGCATTGCCTTGCAGAATTGCGCTGTAGATATTAGCAATACGCCGCCCCTTAAATCATGCTGCCAGTTTTTGTACTCTGCGGGAGCTTCTTGGGTATACGCTTCGACCTCTGCTAGGTCATCGGAGGCTTGCAGACGAAAGGAACTGACTATGCCTCTGTTGAGTAACGACATGATCCGGTCTCCCGCCTGCACAGAAGCTTCGTTTGCTTCATTCAATGAAGGTATCTGATGTCTGATGTGGGTCTCTAAGTGGCCAATGAAGAGTGGATACAGAGTCCCAAAACGGCCTAAAGTGTATGCACCACACGATTCCTCGGCACCGAAGCGGTCGAGGAATCGCCGGGCAATTGCAGCGATATCTATGCCTAATTTGCTATTGCTGAACCTGCCGATGACGATACTGGACCAGTGCAGATAGCCCAGAGCCAATTGCGGCACTGTGCCTCGATTCAGCTGGAGTTTGACCATCTCAAGCGTCATCTGATAGAACAGTAGTGAGTTACTCCAGAACGCTGCACTGAGGAGTTCAACCAGAACAGGACCAATGGTCTCTAATGTCCGATCTTTCGTCAACGGTCGATCAGCAAGCGCTGTTCCACCTTCCTGTTGCATGACGACCGCGCAGAGCGCCTGTTGCTCGGAATCTATCTTTTCCCATGATGCGTCGTGTACCGTAAGTCCCAGGTCTGATAAACACGTCTTCAAAGCCATCCAAGCGTTGTGACTGTCACCTTGGATCGCCCAGATTCGCGATTGTAGGATCCAAGAAGGCGCTTTATCTACGGCATCTTTCGCCTTGTTGAAAGTCGTTTGTAATAGGCCCAGGGCAGGCTCGAAGAGACCTTGGAACCAATAGCACTCCGCAGTACGGGTGAAAAGTCTCAAAGTCTCCTGGTAGTTGACATCCTTGCTGGCTTGGTGTTTGGCGCCGATCTTAGACCCCTGAACGAGAGTCGATGCGTCCCAAGGCGCGGTTGGCAGTCCAGATTCAGATACTTGTGAGTCGATAGATTCGTCCCACGGGTCATCTTGTAGCAGTTGCAAGCAGTTGCTATAGTAGAATAACGCTGTCTCGCGAGCTCCTGTTTCGCACGCATGTTCCGCCGCTTGGTATAAAACATCGCGAAAGGCTGCACGTTCAGGAAGTCGACTCTTGATCAGGTCGGCGGCTAGACAGATATGTCTGCTGCGAACATACAAAGACTTGCTTCCTACCACAGTATTGTCCTGGCTGCCATGTTTTATCATTGTCTGGGCGATCAGGAAATGCATCTCAGCAGCGCTGTAGTCATCGGCCAAAGCCATGGCTGCCTGCAGATAGCGGTCATGACTGAACCTGAAGCGATCCTCGGTGTCTCCAGTCGTGATGATATATACTGCCAGGGCTCCTTCAAGTCCAGCGACAGCATCTTTGGATGACACGATGGGCATCGGTGATGCTTCAAGGCAAGTGTACGTCCCGCTCATTAGATCTTTGATAAGACTGAAGGAAAATGACGTCCCTATCATGGACGCCCACGCTAAGAGCGACTGCGTTTCCGGTGCTAGTGCTCGGAATTTTTTAGTGATGAAGTCATTGTTAATTTGTTCGCCATATGACTGAGATTCAAATTCGGAAAAGATCTTGTCGATGTCGTACTCCCAGAGTGAATCCTTCCAATTGTAGTATATGCAATTCTTTCGCTGGCAGGTATCGAGAACCTCACGTATCAGAAATGGATTGCCGCGAGTCTTCTCCTGAATCACCGCTGCCAATGGTAGTATGTACTCTCTGTCTCTATGAAGGGTTGCTTCCACGTAGTCTAGCGTTTCTTCTTCGGCGAAGGGCTTTAGCTCAATGTACGTAGATCGAGGTAATAGAGCGCGGATCCATTCGGGTAGCATGTCTTCGGCTCTGAATGTCATTATTAGGAGAATGGGGATTTTACTGGATATAATATTGCGGATAAGATCTAAGCTCTCGGAGTCCGCAAATTGTAAGTCATCAACTGAGCAGGCTATGAAACTTTCTGTGGCCAAGAGGCGAAGTACGTCGAGGAAAGTATTCTTGAACCGCAATGACTTGTTGGATCCACCGGATCGCAACCAATCGGCCGCCGTGTTTCCTGATGAACCAGCAGCTGTACTTTGCAGGGCAGGAGAAGAAGCTCTTCTCGACACATCAGCTGGGGGAGACTTCTGCCGAGAGCTGTTCGTGTGATCTCCAGAATCCAGAAGCCATGCAGGTAGGTCAAGGTACGCATGAAGAGAGCCCCAGACAGGATAAACTGTATTACGGATCATGCTATGAAACTCGGTGGAGACGTCGCTTTCGGAAAAGATTTGACGGAAGATTGAAGACATAAGCCGCAGAACGGGATCGAAAGGAGTTCGTTTTGCTTGATCGAATTTTGTTGAGGCGAAATAGCCATGCGAACGAGCGTGTACCTGAACACTCTGAACCAGACACGACTTGCCAAGCCCAGCCGTGCCATTGATGGCTATGATCTCACAATGACCTTTGCGCCGCAGGCGTTGAACTTTCCTTAAGAGTATTGATGGGCTTTCGTTGCTACCGCTGTGGAGTGAATTTGACCTCATGATTGACGACGAATTGATACTAGCACTAGCGGCTCGTCCGTGGTCAGACGAAATCCTAGGAGCCGGCAAAGGTTTAACATCGGACATGTCCTCATTGCTCGAAGCGTTAGCAACCGTCCTTGGGCTGACGAGCCCCAGAGTCGCGGCATTTGCGTGTGCAGGATCAACGCCACTTCCATTTCTGCTGTCCTGTCGTCCCTCAGAGCTTCCGCTTTCTGAAAAGGCGTCATCCGCGTGGCTGGATTCCATTCTAGGATCATTTGATGACGTAGAGCTCATGGTGTTTACTCCACTGCGGAGCGCGTGAGGCTGATGCTGCCGCTTGGCAATGCGGTCTATCGTGTCAATTATTTTCTGCCGCTCATCTCGGCGACCGATTTGACCTGTCGGCAAGCTGAAGAAAGAAGACACATCCTTTGCGGCGATCTTGAAATTTGCGAGCCCGGCGGTGTCGCCCTCTGTGAGTAGGTTCTGGATTTTGATTAGGTCATGCTTCAACCCCGTTGTAGAATGATATCTATCGTCAATCTTGCGTTGTGTCATTTTCTGGATGACCGCGGACAAGGCCTCAGGCACCTCAAGTCGTTTCGAAGTCAAAGGAGGGAGACGCGAACTCAGCAGAGCCTGCATTACGTTCAGCGGAGTCTGGCCGCTGAATGCATTCTCGCCGGTCAAAATCGTAAAGAACAGAATTCCCAAGCTATAGATATCGGTGCGGACTGTGAGAGTGGCGTTAGTCTTTGCAAAAGATTCAATACGAAGCAGTACTCACGGTCAGGCTCGGCGGGTAAGCGGCCCGTCTGCTCAGGTGCGATAAACTGCAACTTGTGTTCTATACCAACCTCTCGACTGAGCGAAGACCATCCGGAGAAACTCGTCAAGCCCTGTTCGAAACTCCGAGCACCTGAGCCAAAATTGATCATCTTCACTCGGCCGGTGTCTCGGTTCAGATGGAACGCATCGCCTCTAAGCTCCCCGTGTACAAGTCCGTTTTGGTGGTGAAGAACTTCGCAACATGTAGCAGCGCCTATAGCGAAATGTAGAAAGGATTGAAGGGATATCTCCTTGCCTTTCTTTGACTCGATGCTCTTGAATTCCCACGAATCTGCTTTTTGCACACCTCTATATGCGTTTGGTCCGAATTCGACAAGCTCACGTAGATAATTAGGCCCGGGTGCTTCTGAAATTGAGACAACCAGGGCTACCTGTCCAGCGCGCGGCTGTAGGCGAATGAATTCCAAAGGCCGAATGAAGTGGTGGCATTCTGGATCGGACCTTTTGACAACAGCTTTACACACGGTAAATTCTCTTTCTAATCTCAATTTGTGACTGGAGACTCGTGCCACCACTGGTACTGCCTCTTCGCTCGGTTTACTGTTATTGATTGGTATGGTAGATTCGCCATTCAAAAATCGTGCTTGTGTATGGGCCCCAATAGTACCGGACATGGAGCTCTTATGCTGCACCCTAGTTTCGACATTCTTCCGATGAGCCTCAGGTATACGTCTACCAAAGAAATGCCAGTTGTCGTAGCTCTGTGAAGCATTAGCTGCTTGTTGACCACATTTGACGCGGGCGATCTTCGTACAGAATGGAATGGTTCTTTCTCAGTATCCCAGGTGTAGCCAGGAATCTCCGACAGCCTCTGAAAGATCTGGGAGATCCATGTTCCACGGCCTTCACTTGCCATGTTTGCGTGTGTTGGGCTGCGGTCTGCGCTATCAAGTCATGGTCGCACATGCGCGAGTGCTTGCGGAGCACGAGCGCAGCCGCGGATATATCTATGTGCTCAGATTCCAGTTGTACATCCTGCTGTGAATAGGTAGGTCAGGACTTTGAGATCGCTGAAGGTGGCAGGGAAGGGTCATGTAATCTGAGAACTGTCGCGATCTCGAATCTCGATGCGGGAACTACGGCGTACGTAATTACGGGTGGATTCATTAGGGCGGCCGAAACTGGTGATTGGACACATCCATAATTCCTGCGCGTGTATCCCGCTCTTTACATCCACACCCCGGGAACAGTAGTTATTGACGTTTGAGCTTGGTACTCGAGAATGATGTTATGAATCTCTGAGCAAGCAAGCGCGATCTTGGAATCACGGGATGGACCATCACTATCTCAACTCCACCCGACACAGCAGATGAGGAGCAGCAGCACACTAGCGGTTCTTCAACTCCAACCCTCACTGCAACACATGAGCGCCTTTATAGCGAGCGACACAATCTAGCACTGCATTGTATGCGATCAGATAACTTTACTTAGGGAGTTTTCGACCCTACAGCTGGCCGGCCAATGCAAGAACATGGACCATCACTCGATCGACGATAACGAGGTCTTCGAGAATCAAAATAAGCCAAGGCGGCTACCAAGTGATCTCCCCACGTCACTAGATGACCGACGAAGCGTACCCATTCTGGGAGAAGAGACCGAGATCTATGATGCCTGGCAAGGTAGGAGTAGACTTGTCTACAGCTATAAGTTTGCTGACCAAGGTCACAGGTCAGTCGCAGTTCTTGACGAATCCGATTCCTGCACGGCCCCTAGACTTCAACCTGACCCTCGACGATGGCGGCTTTGAAGAGGAACAAACATTGTCTCGACTTGAGGATAGCGATAGCCGCCTAGTCCAAATGCTTGCGAGTCAAGCACGGCACAAAAATGACAGTACTGCAAACGAGGACGAGGAGACGCTTATAGGAGATGATAAGCTTTCTGAGCAGGAGAAACAAAACACACTTCAGAGCTTACTGAACATGGCGGCATCCAATGGAGATGTTGAAAGAGTTGGTCGACTACTGAAAGGCAGCGCCAAAGACTACATCGATATCGACGCCGCGGACAGTGATGGTACCCCTCCTTTGATTTACGCCTGCTGCTTTGGACATGAAGACGTTGTAGCTGCTCTGCTCGAAGCAGGGGCCAATGTTGATATTCAAGATCGCAACCAATGGAGTCCTCTCATGTGGGCCATGACCAACCGACACAAATCGATAGCAAAGGTCCTGTTAGACCACGGGGCCTCGCCGGAGGTGAAATCATCTTCGGGAAGAACGGCATTCGATTTTGTTGCCCCGAACAGCGAGATTTCCGAATATCTACACGAGAGTGGCTACAATATCGGAAGCGTCGGTGTCGGTGTCGGTGGGGATGATTTCTACAACTCAGGCTTCTCTCAGGACCGATTCGAGGAAGAAATGCAAGAGAATGAGATGAAACGCCGGATGATGATGGAGAGTGCTTTTAACTTGGAGGTAGATCTCGGGAATCTTGGTATTGATGAGCAGCCTGAAGTGCGTACGCTGATATTCACCCTCGACGTTCATGATGCTCACCGTGTACTTAGGATCCCGAGGAGTTTGACGCTGACGTGCAGGAGTTTGTTTGGGACAGGTGCCTGAACGACCAAATGTTTGTATTTCAGGAAAGCGATCTCGAACGCATCCTTGATGTGATCATCACAAACATGACGCCACAGCGATCCCCTTCTCAGAAGCCAGTCCCGGCAAACATCCTGTTTTTGAGTGCACGCTATGCACACTACCATGCCAGTGCCGAGCTCTTGGAAAAACTGCTTATCGCTGCCATGGACAAGATTAACGATGTCGTAGAGCGACATCAATGGGACATGACGATACTTGCATTCTGGATATCCAATGCGACATTACTTTTGCACTACCTGAAGAAGGACACGGGCCTTTCGGGAGCAACAACGAGCTTTCAGATCCACATTGCAGATCTGATTAATGAGATATTCATCCTGATCATACGAGATGCAGAGCGAAGAATAGACAAATTCTTCGACACAGCGATGCTGGACCACGAGACGATTCCTGGTTTCGAGGACATACATTTCCAGAACGAATGGAAGATCTTCCGCTCGAAGCCCAAAGCCAAACCCCCAGAGCCGCCAGAAAAACGATTCAGACCGCCCTCACCCAAGAGACGCGCTCAAATTGCTCCGCGCAACATCACTTCGCTCCTATCGTCGACCTTGTTCGTGCTAGACCTGTACGACGTCCATTCTGTCATCACCGCCCAGGTGTTGTCGCAACTCCTGTACTGGATCGGCGCCGAGACTTTCAACCGCATCATGAGCAATCGCAAGTACCTCGCACGTACCAAAGCAATGCAGATCCGCATGAACGTGTCCGTGCTCGAGGACTGGGCACGGTCAAACAACCGCAAGCCCGAGCACTACGAAAACGGCTCAATGACATCAACAGGCGAGACGACAGTCGAGTCCTCCACCCGCCATCTCGCCCCGTCCGTGCAACTCCTCCAGTGGCTCCAGGTGCTCTCCTCGCTAGGCGACGACTTTGAAGCCCTCGTCGCCACCCTCCAACAACTCCCCCGCCTCACGCACCAGCAGCTCATCCACGCCGTCAAGTACTACCGCCCCGAAGTCGGCGAAAAATCTCTCGCCAAAACCGCCCTCAAATACCTCCACGCCCTCCAGAAAGAAGCCTCGGAGCGCAAGCTCCGCGACAAGAAGAAGAAGCAGCGCGACAGTCTAGCCAAGCGCACCTCCACCGACTCCTCGCCTGCCGCAACCACACAGTCCCATCCCTCCACCCCCGCGAAACAGCCCTCCGACCCTACCACCTCCTCCTCACCCTCACCCTCCCCCGCAGAATACCCCGGAGCCGCCGGAGCCAGCGACGCAGAGCACGAACCCGACGCCCCCGAAAACCTCCTCCTCGACCCCTCGTACATGCTCCCCTTTTCGCTGCCCACGTCGACGGACATGCTGATTAGCTATGGCGCCGGCTTCGGCGGCGTCAATCGCGAGCGCGAACGCAAGTATTTGCCCACTGTCCCGCCGGAGTTTTTGGTCAGGCTGGATCCGAATGGTGGGCAGGCTGTTGGTAGGCTGTATGAGGGGGCGCAGTGGAGTGATGATGGGTTTGGGTAGGGGGTTGGGGGTTGGGGTGTGTGAGAGGGGGATTGGATGAACGGGTGAGAGGGGGGAGAGGGGGATGAGAGAGGGGTGGGGGGTGTATGTGTTTATATATACATATATATATATGAATACATGGATGTTGTTGTTGTATGGAGATGTGTGTGTGTGAGGTGTGCATGGGACATGGGCGTTTTTCTGTGTGTGTGCGTACATGTGTGTGTGTGTGTGGACAAGACGTGAGTGCGGATGAGTGCATGTGCATAAGTACGTACGTGCATGCATGCATGTGCACGCATAGGCAGCTGCTTATTACGAGCGTGAAGAATAAATACATGCATACATCTTACATATATATATATATATATATTATATATATACACTAGACTAGCATTCCCACTTGCTCTAGTCTATGCAGTACTAAAAAGAAGGATATCAGAATTTAATATGTTATACAATATGTAGTATATAGTAAGTATGTAATATATGTATCCAGAAAGGAAAAGAAGACGAAGAAATCAAAGACCTGGCCCGCAGCACTTTGCTCTCTACTCCCGCTACCGCTACCCTAATCTCCGTCACGTCATGCACGTAACCATTATATACGCCATCCAGCTAATTAGCCACCTTGTGCACACCACCCGGGTTTTCGTGTGTGCATGCATGCATGCATTCATTCACCGCGCCATACCGACATTCGCTCTGCTCCCGCGATTTCCAGACGCCTCAGGCCCCCCAGCAACACCCCAGCCAGGCGTACTACTCTTCCGCACGCCCGCCAGCGCAGGCCGCGTCACGCTATCCTGCACCTCCCGCCGGCCGCTCACGTTGCCAAAGCCCAAGACCTCGGGCCTGTCGAGGTCGAAGGGATCGCTCTTCCCACGGACGCGCCGTGCGGTAGATAGGTATGGGGTTGTCATGCTTGTGCGAGTGGAGTCGATTGGGTGGGGTGAGGGGTGGGGGGTGAAGAGAGGACGGACGGCGGGGTGGAGATGTGTGTTTGGGAGGGGTGAGGAGGGGGCGGGAGAGAGGTGAGGCGTGGGATAGGGATATGAGTATGATGGATGTGGGTAGTCGGCAGCGTTGGGATTGGGAGTCTGAAGAGAGGCGGAATGAAAGGATGTTGCGTGAGGTGTGGGCGGGTGGGAGTGGAGAGCTGTTTGGAGGGATTGCGTGCGAGAGTGGCCTGGGTGGCGGAGATATTCTGGCGTGGTGCCTTGAGGGCTCGATGGATCTGCAAAGGGGTTGCGGAGAGGGGAGCGGGTTGGCGTCGTGATGGTGGTGGAGGATATGATGGGTTGGGAGGTGTTGTTTTTGGGTATAGGGGTTGAAGGTTTGCTAGTATCCGGGTTGACGATGCGGAGGGCGGCAGGACGGAGTGGTTGGATTGGGTCGAGAAAGGGGTCGTCGATGCTGTATAGGCTTTCGGTGTTGGGCGATGGAGAGGCAGGGTGGCCTAGGGGTGGGGAGTCTTTCTTTCTGTCCATGCGTGTTTTGATGCCTGCGACGAGGCCGTTGAAGCGGCTGCGGAAAGCGACTGGTGCGCTCATTGCGCGGCTTCGTGGAGAGTTTGGAGGCAGGCCGGTCGAATGGGACCACCGGCTCCTCCTTTGGCTGCCAGCGGTGTTGGTGCTTTCGCTCTCCCTCGAGTCGGTCCGTGCATGGCTTGGTACTGCACCTGCGACTACAGAATCGTTCATCTCATCAATCTCTCCAGCCTGGTCACCTTTCTCGCCAGCCTCGCCTCTCCGTGGGAGCGCATTTTTGCCTTGTCTCCGTCGCCTGAAACATAGAAAGACCAACGCTGCCACAAGAGCAATGCCCACCAAGCCAGCCACCACGCCTCCTGCAATGGGAACTGATATGGGAGGCCGAGACGAAGGACCGTCACCTGAAGATGCAGGAGAGGAGTTGGTATCGTCGCCAATTACTGTAGGCCCACTTTGCGATGATGATGGTGACGGTGACGGTGATGGTGATGATGATATGGATGTGATTAGGCGCGTGCTTGATGTCGTAGCGGACGGCTGAGGCGACTGTCGGACGGATGGATCTACAGAATTAGCTGTGAGAAATGTGTTATGCGCGACATTTGAAGTAGAGCGAAGACTACTGGGGGCGTCTTGTGGAGCCTCAGCAGACACGGCCTGGACAGAGACTGCCACTGATACATCTGGTACTGCCGCATGCGGCAGTACAGTCACCGGTGTTGAATCAGAATCTATAGAAACTGGAATATCAAGCGTACCTGGAGCTTGCAACGAGGACAATACAAAGAGTTGTGGAGTCTGCTCGCTAGGTTGTGCTTGTGTTGTTGGTAGTAGGTCTGATGCTGGCGCTGGTGGTGCTGTCGAACCTGTAGGGCTTGACTGAGCATTGCCAGGCGGCGAATCCTGTCCCGAAGATACGGGGGCAGTCTGTACGGACGGGAGATTTCGTGAAGGTGTGGGAGTCTGCGCGAGTGTTTGCAATGGGGCGAATGAGGCTATAGTGGCCGACGATGGATCCTCCTGTCTGGATGACGGAGCGGATTGCGCAGAGCTGCCTGCTACCACCGAAGTCGGCGCCATGCCCAGCAGCGAGCTACTAGTGATTGTGATGGACGAGATGGGAGATGTGGGATCAAGACGTCGAGTGCGCGTACAGCGGCGACCGCTAAAGGTGGTGATGGAGTCTTGAGGTTCAGCCATGAAATATCCATGAACGAAGATATGACGGCGAAATCAGATGGAAACAAGAGAAGGAGTGGAGACGCGGTATATCATAAACATGGGCGGGATGAGGGCATGGCGAAGAGGGTAGAGAGCAGAGCAGAGGGAGAGCAGTGATGCATGAATTGATAATTTGGCGCAAGAGTGGACGGGTGAGACTGAGGGCGAGGAGAATGGAAGAAGATGCATGTAGGAGATGGAAAGAACATGCATGTGGGATAAAGAGGCGAACAAGGAAAGCAACAGAGCAGGCTGGGAAAGCGCAATCGGTAGGCAGTCAGTCGGTCGACGTGAAGGCATCCTGAAGCTCGCGCAGTTTCGCGTTTGCCGCTCCGCTACACACATGAGGCGCTTAGTAGCAGCCATTGACAGGAAAGCGTGTCTTGGACGCTGTTCATCGCCTACAAACTGGACACATCTGCGTGTGATGGATAGAGACTAAGACATGACTGTGTCGTTGATGGAACGATGGAGTCGTGTGGATGGTTGTTGTGGTTGTGATTATGGTGGACGGAGTGAATAGTGGTGCTGGTGGTGTTGATGAAGAAGAAGGTGGTTTGGAGCAGAGGGCAAAGGGGCTAGTCACGTGTGCAGAGAGGAAAGACAGGCATCTGTAACCCAATACGGCCTAGCTACGGAAGCCTGAGGCTCTGAGGTCTTGGCACAGCCAGTCGCTTCCAGGGGTTAAACTGATTGGTCGTCGTTGTCCGCCAGCCTTTGATGACTTTAAAGTTCATTTCATGGACACCACTCGATCACTCATTCGGTTTGTTTACTGGGTGTTGCCTTGTGGCATTTGTTGCTTTCACTTTGTGCATAACTTGACGCCTCTATCACATCCACATCAACATCAGCATCCATCAAGCTGGCGGCCATCGCGTAGTAGACATCGCACACCCCTAGCGCGCCTGCCGATCTATCGCCCGCACTACACCACCACCACCACCACCACTACTGACACCACCACCACTATTATGCGACGTGGTGAATTGCCATCTCATCTCTGTTGATATTCAACGTAATCCTCCTCGACCATCACAGAAACAGACGTCCGCACATCCACGGCCTGGGTAAATATTTACCACCACAACGGCAGAGCATGTCCATGTCGACCGCTACCTTCCCCGCCTCGAGTCTGTCCGCTGGCCTGAAGGTTCCGCTTCACGCCTTGGACTCTTCTTCTTCTTCTTCTTCGTCGTCGGCGTCGTCGTCAGGCCCGTGAACGGCTTTTCTTTGCTCTGCAGCAGCCATGTTTGCGTTTGGCTCTGGAAGTAGTAAGTGTTGGCCCAACGTTTCTTGTTTGTCTCCGTCCTCCAGCTGTTGTTGCTGTTGTTTCCATCATGTTTAGTGCGCTGCTGTGTGGCGTGCCAATTGGTTCGTGGCCGCAACAGGGCCTACCAGACGCGCGCCTCTGCTATCCTGCTATTCTGCTGTCCTGGTTTTGCGTTGGTTCGATGGCATATGTTCGCCATTCTCTTTGCGGTCACGTCCGTTGTTTCAAAAGGAAGATTACAACCTGTTGCTTGGCATTATCATTTGTACACCTTGCTTCCTACTTTACTCATGAGTCTATTGTTATTTTTATTGCAAAGGTCCAGAATGTTGATATAGGACGACGCAGCTTCTCTAACCGCTGGGAAATATGACCCCACTCAGGAGCGCAATCCACCCCCTCTGGCGACGCCTTTGACTCTACCAAACTTTGTCACACCAGAGGAACAAGTGTCGAGCTGGCAGGATGGTAGACCACCTGCTCTGTCTGCCCTTCTTGCTGCGCTCCGGAAGCCGAGCGATATCTGCCTCGACCATCTGGCTGCCTTCAACGTAAGGTTCAATGCAGACACACCATTCCAGAATCTACTGTCGCAGCCCTCGTCAGACCCGGCGTTTTTCCCAGACTTGTCATGGCTTTCCTTGGAAGATCCAAAGGAAGACTCTACGGACGCGACGACTACAGCCGAAAAGCCGACGTTGAGCAACGGAAGACAGGTCCCTGGTGTCAAGGAGTTCCGGGTAAGACTGGAGGAAGTGCGACGTCCCAATCAGGAAGCCTTCTCGGCCTTTACCCGGGCTGCAGCGGAGGGACAGAAGCCGCCTCGACTTGTGCATCTTCGGCGATTCTGGGAGGGACTGGACAACATGGCATACTACTGGGACACGTCTCTGGACGAATACATTCCCCTGAGTGAGAGTGCTACGGAAGAGCGGCATGAAACACCGCCTAGCAGTCCAGCAGCAAAAGCCAATACACCCCTCCCACCGGCGGAGGGCAGTGAGCCGCGCAAAAAGGCTAGAGTTGTGTCCCCGCCGGGAGCAGGACTGTCCTCGATCCACCCCGCATTCGACCATCTGATGACGCCCAAGTCGCATCTACAGCCACGACGATCGCCTCCACCGCCCGGACCCCATTCTCCGTCGACCTCTCGACGAAGACTTGTTCGCAGACCGGGAGTGCCGGAGGGTAGCTACAAGGGCAACCGGATCGGCAATGGGAGTGGGATGCCAGAGCAGTACCGTGCCGAGACGGTCAGAGCATTCCTGGAGGCGATTTGCTGGGCATTCGGCATCACGTTTGCGCCGCCGCGACGACATGCTCACCTTCAAGTGGGAAAGGTGCGATTCCCGGTCCGGATGACGAACATTGGATGGCGGACACCACAGGACCGGAAACGGGCGCGACTGGGGCTGTTTGAAGGGCCGGTGATTGGGATGCAGTGTCGGCCAGAGATTGATTTTGGTGGCGGCAGCAGCAGCAGCAGTAGCAACGTGGAAGCGGAACAGGCACAACAGCTGGACGCGATGAGGGAGTTTGGCGGACTGTTATATCTCGCACAGGAGCGGGCCAAGGAAGGCAAGGTGGAGAAGCGAGCGGGGTCGGGCAAGTGGTGGACGCGGGAGCCACGGTGGGGCGGCGGGACGGGCGGCGAGGTTGGCGAGGCGAGCGGGGCAAGCGACGAGAAAGCAGAGGGTGGGCTAGGGACAGGAGGTCGAGCAGTGGTAGGAGCAGGCAGCAGCAGCAGCAGCAGCAGCAGGAAGCGAGCGTCACCGGTGCAGACGTGGAAGGAAGTCAAGGCGGGCATGAGCATGTGGGACAGCAAAGTGCGATACGAAGCAATCGGCAAGCCGGGCGGCGGTAGAGAGGCGGGGTGGGACGAGGTGTACATGGTGTCGTCGGTCAGGCACCATGTGCGGATCGTCAAGCTGCGGGTGCATGCGGCGTACCTGGACTGGCTGCTTGAGGGTGGTGGTGGTGGCAGTATTAGCAGTAGTGATAGATCCGCATGGAACGCACCCCAGGTCGAGCGCACGCGCTGGTACGATCTCTTTGCGGTAGAGGACCGGGTCGAGGCAATGACGGCGCTCTGGGGCATCATGGGCTATCTGATGCGCGGGCAGGACTGACATGAGCATGGAGCATGGAGCATGGAGCATGGAGATGGCCACCACCACAAACGCACACACCGGTCAGAATAGCTGGCCATGATGATATAATCGATAGAGGCGTAGACTGTTGTTGTTGTAGCAGATTGGGGAGAAGAAGAATGAGAATGGCAGGCCAGCAAGCAAGCAGGCCAATCAGGAGTGTTGACCGCCGCACCAACATGATTAATTATAGCACAGTACAGTGTCAGAGTATAGTATAATAGTACAGTAGCGTACAGTAGCGTACAGTAGCGTACAGTATACAGTATACAGTACGGCATGTCGCCGGTCAATGCAGCCAAAAGCCGGGGTAGATGGATGGATTTTAGCTGCATGACGCGCTTCCTACCGCTGCTGCTGCATTTGACAGTACTGTACGCAAGACTCGTGGGCAGCGTTTCGGGGGGTTTCTTAGGGGGGCGTTTTGGCGGGGTTGGAGCTGGCGATTAGGGGGCAGTGGGCAGTGGGCAGTGGGCAGTGGGCAGTGGGCAGTGGGCAGTGACGGTGACGGTGACGGTGACGCTGCGGGGTCTGCTGGGACTGACTCCAAGGTTTACTGTAGTAGATATGGATGGGCTGACCGGGAGGAGGACGTCTGGACACGATGATGAGGCCACGGTGGACTTACTTGTAGACCGGTTGTGCATAGGTGTGTATGTTGTTATCGTATATGAGTATGCTGTATGCAGCTCAGCTCGCGTACAGTCTCGGTCAGTCAGTCAGTCAGTCAGTCAGTCGACGTGCAGCCTCATCAGCCACAGCCATGATACTATAGCCATCTATCTATACTTGCATCCTGTAATTAATTATACACATCCTGCCACTCCGTCACGAGACCCATTCCATTCTTGCTTGCTTGCCCATTCCACCTCCCATCCATTCATTCATTCATTCTATCATTCATTCTATCATACATTCTCCTGCTGCTCTATTCCACTCCTGAACCTGAAGCAGCAGAGCCAGGCCCGGAAGCTGGTCTAATCGCGCATCTCTTGTTTCACTTTCCGCCCGAGTCTTACTCTCTTCACTTTACCTCATACTACCTACTACTACCTACCTACCTACCTACCTACCTACCTACCTACCTACCTACCTACCACCAGCTTACTACTATTATTACTCTTCCTCCCTCCACGCTCTGCCATCCATCCTCTTCCTCTCCCTCTCTCTCTCATCTCTGACGTCTACGCCTCACACCACCCATTTATTCTTCTTCTTCTTCTTCTTCTTCTTCTTCTTCTTCTTCTTCTTTCTCTTCTTTTCTTCCCTGCGCAGCACTTACTCTGCTTACTGCTCCACTTCACCACGTCTGCTCATGACACTGCCCTGCTGAGCTGAGCTGACCATCCGCCGAACAAGCTGCCATCTGCCTAGTAAGCTTGTTAGTGCCCACTCTGCCCACTCCTGCCTCCAATGCCCCTCCTTTCTCCCACGCTGCCGCCCAACTAACTGCCTCAGGCCTACTTTTACTCCCAACCACCTGCACCCACTCGTCGTCATCCTGCAGCCCGCAATTTCCTCCACTTCACCCTGACGCCATCCTTCTTCAATTCTTCCATCCATCCTCCACTCTGCTACTCTCTATTCCTACTACTCCAACCACCACAACCACAACCACCATCGCTCGACTGGACCGCCTCCTCAACACCGCCATGTCCGTCTCGGTACGAGAACGCGAGCGTGAGCGCGACTGGGACTCTCGCTCCAGTCGCAACGACGGCGCTCGTTCCTACACCACCGTCCGTCGATACAAGGTTCCCGACACAGACTACGACGACGATCGCTTCGTCGAGGAGACTCGCATCGTGCGCAAGTCCACCCACACCGACGATGACAACATCAACCTCAACATCAACAATAACAACTACGATGCCCAGTCCGCCAGACACTCGCACACCACACACACAACCCGCCACTCGGAGCCGCGAGCCCGCTCTGTGCGCGAGTATGAAGTCGTTGATCGCGAGATTGAGTTTGAGCGTGAGGTCGTGCCTGCTCCCACTCTTCCGCGCGACTCTACCACTACCCGCGAGATCCGCGAGTACCGCTACGTCGACCGCGACCGCTCTCCGTCGCCTCCGCGCCGCGAAATCCGTGAGTACCGCTTCGAGCGAGACGTCGAGCGCTCGGATTCGCCGGAGAGGGAGTACAGAGTGACTCGCACCCTCGAACGCGACGATCCAGAGACGCCCTATGAGCTCCAGCGCTACTCCAAGTCGACCGAGTACTTTGCCAACCCACCACCTCCCCCGCAGCCCATCGTCATCCGGAACGAGGCTCCCCAGCCAATCATCATCCAGGAAGAGCGACGCCAGCCGCAGCAGATTGTCATCAAGAGAGAAGAGCCCCAGTACGAGATCATCGAGCGTGAAGAGGTCAGGGACGATCGCCAGCTGGAGCGCCGTGAGCCGCGCCAGGACGAGGACTATTACTACGAGCGCAGGATCCGAGAGACGAGCAGAGGGCCCCGGGATCGAGACAACTACTACGAAGAGCGAGAGTACGACAGCCGTCGTCGCGACGAGGACCGCTTCAGCGACGACGACATGGTCTACATCCGAAAGGACAGATGGGAGCGCGACGAGAGTCCTCACCACCGCCGTCATCTCGCAGAGGGTGCTCTCGTCGGCCTTGGCGCCGCAGAACTCATGCGACACCATCGTCGCTCCCAGGGCGAGGATCCTGGTCATCACGCCCGACAGGCACTCGGATATACTGCTCTAGGCGCGGTCGGCGCTGAAGCCGTCAGTCGCTTCCGCAAATCGCGCTCCCATTCCCGCTCGCGATCTGGCTCTCGTGGACGCCGTGACAAGAGTCGTCACCGCAAGCGTTCGCTCTCACGCGGCAAGAAGATTGGTGCCGTGGCCGGTATAGCCGCCGTTGGTGCCCTCGCATACGCGGCAAGCCGACGGAACAAGAACAAGAATGCTGCCGCCGCAGGGAGCCGGAGCAGAAGTCGCTCTCGCAGACGCCACTCTGTTGGCGGGGAGCGCTCCCGCAGCCGACACGATCCCGAGCACAGAAACAGAAGAGTCGCCCAAGCCGGTCTTGCCACCGCTGCCGTTGCCGGGCTGGTCGAGCGCGCTCGAAGCAAGTCAAGATCCCGCAAGGGCGAGAAGCCGAGAAGCCGCAGCCGCATAAAGACTGGCGTGCCCATCGCCGCTGCTGGCTTGGCCGGTGCCGCTGTCACTGGCCTCTACGAGCGACAGAAGGCGAAGAAGGAGGCTGGCGGAGGAGACGAAGATGAAGGCGAGCGTGGCCGGTCGAGGTCGGTGTCGAGGTCGAGGACACACTCAAAGTCCAAGTCTAGGTCGAGATCCAGGTCAGTGCGTGACGGTGACCGAGACCGGGACCGGGACCGGGATCGCTCTCGCCGCAACTCGACTGGTGACCGTGGTCTTATCGAGTACGGCGGCGACCCAATATACACGGCCGCAGACGGCCGTCGTGAGCGCGATCATGCAGACTACCGCGAGCGCCGTCGGGACAGAGGCCGCAGACGTGGCTCCGACGATTCGGACGACAAGCCTCGCAGCCGGAGCCGGAGCCGCAGCAGAAAGCTCGCAGAGACGGCTGCCGTCGCGGGTGTTGCCGGTGTTGCAGCGCATGAAGCCGCAAAGAGACGTGAGCGCAAGAAGGCTGAGAAAGAGCGGCAACGTACGTCGTCGTCCCAGTGACTTGTAGCTAAAATACATACACACGAAGACTAACAGATCATTATATAGGCCTGGCAGAAGAACGCGAGCGTGACTTTCCGTCGTCCGACGCATTCAGTCCGCCTCCCTTTGTGCCCACTGGCCCAGCTTATCCCACAGACTATGTAACGTCTCCGGCAGGCCCTCCTGGTGGTGGTGGTGGTGGTCAGTACTATCCTGCCACAAACCAGTTCCCACCGCCGCCACAACCACAAAGCTATCCGCCCCCTGAGCAGAACATGTCCTACCCTCCACCACAGGACCCAGGCTTCCAGCCTCAACCCTACAATCCCGCAGACTACCATCCACCACCCGGCGGCGGCGCACACCACCCAGACTACCCATACTCTCCGTCCCCGGTACAGCAAGGTCAATATCCGCCACCAGATGACAGGCAACGTCGTGGCGGCGGTGGCGGCGGCGACAATGTGAGTGCTCCTCTCGCAGCTGCTGAACGTGAGCACTACTACAATGGTGGTGCGTTCAAGGACATCTAATGCCATTCTTGGGGGTCTGGTTGACTAACGGCATGTCTTGGCTTTGACAGATGGTGTAAACTCGATTCGCGATCCTTCGCCGCCGCCGTCGGCCAAGTCTGTCCAGTTCAACCTGCCTCAGTCTGCACCACCACCACCACCACCACCACAACCACAACCACCATGGTCGCCTCTATCAGATGACGACGATCGCGGCCATGATTCTGGTGGCGGCGGCGAAGATCGACGGCGGAGCAGGCATGAAGACGGTGACAGGGAGGACGGCCGGCGACGAGGCGACCGAGATCGAGACCGAGACCGCGATCGAGACCGCCACGACCGCAGCGACAGAAAAGACCAAAAAAGAGAACACGATAGAGACAAGGACCGCAAGCGCGGCCGCTCCGACAGGACAGACACACGACGACACGATAACGACCGCAAACGAAATGATTCCCCCGACTCCGTCTCGTCCGGCGAGACCATTGAGATGGAGCCGCGCTTCGACGCCCAGGGCCAGCCGAGGAAGTCGGATGCCATCGCAGACCAGCTGGAGAACATGCTGAATGGCAGAGGCACGGCCGGACGCATCTTCCAGACCTTGACGGATCAGTTCTTGAATGGGTCTGGGTCCGGGTTGGGGTCTGGGACGGGCTCGTCGTCGCGCCGGCGGAAATGATTTTCTTTATGATGCGCCTGCTACTATACAACTTTGACTTTTTTATTTTTCACGTCGTTCTTGCTACGTTTTCATATTTCGCCGCGTGTGTTTTTTACGGGATGGGTTGGGATGGGTTGGGGGTTTCTGTGTCAACATCGCCTTGCTTTGCCTTGCCTTGTCTTGTCTTGCCATGGGGTGCACGTAACTTTGTGTGTGTTAGATTGAGGAGTACTACTACCTAGGTACTTACTACAACCCCTTTTTATAATACATGATTTGACTTCTTTCGCACTTTTTTTTCGTCTTGAGGTCTTGAGGTCTTGAGGTCTTGAGGTCTTGAGGTCTTGAGGTCTTGAGGTCTTGAGGGTTATATGAGTATGTGCTGGCTTGCTGGACGGGTGACAAGGGACGTTTTAGTCAGGCGGACTGGCATGTTGATGGCTTTGACTTTTGGCTTTTGTTCTGATTTGGCTTCTTTTTGGATCCTGTGGTGTGGTGTGGTGTGGTGTGGTATAGTGTGTGTGGTATGGCATGGCAGGGGCATGTAGAATTACGAAACAAGTATACCGCCTTTTTTTTTGGCTGATTGTTGTTTTTATGGTGGTGGTGGTGGTACTGACTGATTATTAACGGCTTTTTGCTGATAATTATGTTTTCTTTATCTGTGATTATAGTGGTGCCGGTGAGATGATACATCCTCCTCGTTTGGTTAAAAGTCTATGTGGTAGTTATGTGTTTGTTATACCTGCATACATCCCCCGTCCCGCACACAGACACACTACTGTATTCCATTCCATTCCATGCTATTCCTTATATATATATATATATATACAATTGTGTAGTTATCGCCTCTGATCATCACCTTACATACCCTAATTAACCCTACCCACCTAGCGCCCCCCGTGATACCTAGTTAATTAGTATAAGCAGTTAGCGCTCACGGGACCCGTCTTCCCGCTGCCGACCGACCGGGGGGAAGCGCGTGGATTGGGGTCTAGTGGGCGCGTGGGTTGACTGGACGATTAGTGGACGGTTAGTGGAACGATCAGTGGGCGATCCCATTGGAGTAGAACAGTAGAACCCCTTGCTAGCGCCATTTGTGGGCGGTAGCAAGGCAGGTCGAGTCACCGTTTCTCTGGGTTTTTTTTGGGCGTTTTATCGGACTTTTCGACGACTCGACTTGACTTTGGAACCCGTTGTGCTGTTGCCGTTCGTTGAGATGGTGCGGTGAAGAATACGGCGAGACAAGACTGCGATTGGGAAGTATATTGTTACGATTGCGACCGCTGTTACGCTGTTCTGCTTCGATCGCTTTGCTTTGCTTCGTCGCGTGCTTTGGTTTACGATTGACGATTGACGCCTGACGAGACGGAGTTTGTGAGGCCGGCCGGCCGGCACTGCGATTGTTGGTGCTTTTTATACGTGGTCGGAGTGCTTGGGCGTCTGAGCTGGGCTGGGCTGGGCTGTGCGGTGCGGTGCTAGGCTGGGCTGGGTTATACGGGCTGGTGTTTGTACGTGGGATTTCGAGTCTGTGTGGAGTGGGGAGTGTGAGGGTTGCTGGTTGCTGGTGTTGGGACGATCGACTGCGATTACGACTACTGCCTGAACCACAGTCAGAACCACGGCCAGCACGATCACGATCACGACGACTACTACGACAATTACCACTACCACTGCTATGTATGTATCAGACCCTATCCCACCCCGCGTTGCCAGTACAGCAGCTAACACTCCATCCATCTATCAGTCCACCATCCACCCAGTCCTCCGCCCATTGTCACCCATGACACCACTCAAAACCACACTCCACACCTCTCGAGACCCGTCAGTAATGCCCATCCTCTAGTCGCAACTTCGCACACGAGGGCATCGTCGCTCCACACCACACCACACCACACCACGCCATAAATGGCCGGGCCAGCACAGCACGCTGCTGCTGCTGTCCCGAACAAAAAGCCAAAGCAGAAGCAAAAGAATAAGAATGACATGAGGAGCCGAAGCAGAAGCAGGAGGAGGCGGGACACCGAAGACTATGAAGACGACGATGAAGACGACGATGAAGACGACGATGAAGACGAAGAACAACACCAACCAGCCCGACAACGAAGACGAGCCGGCGGAGCGTGCAATTTCAGAGATCTGAATCGTGGGTTCATGTGTGGGTGTCTGATGTTCTGGACGCAGGAGGGCTTGGCGTGTACGTGTGGGCATCATTTGTGCTTTCATCGCCGGGTGGGGGTTGAGGATGAGGAGGAGGATGGGGATCGGGAGCAGGAGGAGCAAGAGGTTGGACAGGAGGATGGCGTGTATCATACTAGTACGGAGAGCCAGCTTTCGAATCGGCTGCAGCGATTTGATGGGGATCTTCGGGTCGCAGGTCAGACGGCGAAGAGAGGGTCCGCGAGAGAGCAGGCGAAGAGTCAATTGGAAGGGAGCCAGACGGAAAGGCTGCAGAGTCGGCAGGAACAATATGCGCCGGCGAGGCAGCAACAGCAACAGCAGCAACAACAAAGTCAGCAAGCCGCGATGAGGAACAGTCAATATGGATACGGAATCCCACGCCCGTCGCAGAACGAGCGCTTCTCGCAATTCAGTCTGCGCGCCTCCAACCTCAGCTCGACCACCGGGCTCCCCCGTATCCCCAGCGCCTGTCTACTGCCAGAACCTTCCGCCAACACGCCCCAGCTAGACAACGACACGGCGCCCATATCGGACTCGCAGTACCTGAGAGCAAGAAAGACGTTTGCGCATCCGGCCGGCCTCGGCTTGTCGTTTGGTCCGAATGGCCACAATCGAGGCCAGAGGGAAGAGTCGCTCCCGTCAACGATCCAGATGGCGGCGCCGAGCGAGAGCGACTTTACGCCGCTCCAGACACGCACACGCACACGAACAAGCCCGTCTGCCGGTCTGCGTCCCACACGTGCCAGTCCGTCCCGCGCGCTCATGCATGGCGTTCTCCACGCTCGACGGAGGCTGCCTACCATCTCTGTGCCGGACGAACCACGTGGGAACGTCGATCCGGAAGACCTCGCGGGCAGTGCCACGGAAGTTGCTACTCCGAGCAATGACAACACGCCCGAGCTGCGCCAGATTGAACAGACCGTCTTGGAGGCGAAGAGCATGGCCGATCTCCTGTCGAGGACGCTCGCGGACCGTGAATTGGCGCTTCCTGGCCCGTCGTCAAACTCGACTGCACATTCTGTTGCGAGCGTCTTGCAGAAACTGGGCATACATCTAAATTCCATCCAGGGACATCTCACCTCGTACCCGAGCGTCTCGGCGTCCCTGCGGACTCTGGCTGATCGGATCGACAATCTGGAGAATCTCTCGTTTTCCAATGTCCAGGCAGAGGAGGTCACGGAGAGGTTTGAGTTTCTCGAGGGCCGTCTGCTGGAGCTCGAGAGCTGGAAGGAGGATCACGATAAGATACACACTGTCATGGATAGCCACGACTCGCACGGTGAGGAATATGGCAGATCGGGCGGGCTATATGCTAAGATGGAGGATATTGAGGGCATCAACGAACGGCTTGATGTGCTCGAGGCCAGTGTACCCACCCATGCAGATCCATGGGAGGTCGAGGTTGTGTTTCTGCCCTGGGGGCGAGATCTCCGTGGTATCTGGTACTCCCCTGAAGACGCCCTAGAGATGAAGCAGACTCCCCAGGACACGGAAGAGTGGACGCAGGCGCGCAGCAACGCGTCATCGTCGCGTCTGTCGAGCAATGACCCGCGCTCGTCCTTCAGTGGCTGGAGCGAGCAAGACATACACGGCTGGGCCGACAATACAGATGACTGGCTGTCGCCAAAGGCCTGCGGCCCGAAGAACGTCGTCTACCGACGGCTCCAGAGTCGAGGCTTCGTCCGCAACGTGCAAATCACCGGCTCCAACGCCGAAGACATCCAGCTCGCCATCGGCAAATGCTTCGAGTCCGTCCCCCACGACCACGGGCTCGCCTCGTCCTTTACCTCCCAAGACGCCGACCACATGCTCAGCCGCGTGCCCGGCCTCCGCGCCTCCTTTCTCCCCCTGCGCAAAGTCCTCTCGTCCTCAAGACTCCGCTTCCTCGGCCGGCAGGAAATGGCCACGTCGGCGCTATGGACAGCACAGTTCCTGGCCTCGGGCATCATCATGCGCGTCTCCGGCGGCACGCGTCGTCTGTTCGTCACTCACCGCGACGCCTACATGCAGCAGAGCTCCAAGGACACCCCTTGGACATGGAAGCAGATCCGCGAACTGCCACGCTTCGAGCCAGGCCTGGACGTGCAGATGAATGACGGGCCGGCGCAAGTCGTCGTCGTCGAGTCTGACGCGGACGAGCCGTGCTGGCGGTATGTGCCCAAGCTCGACCAGCTCCCCAGCGCCTCGTCGTCCTTTTCGTCCTTTTTCCAGGCTGAGTCCGCGCCGGCAAGTCAGATCGTTGCTGCTCATTCTCGGTCCTCTCCGCTGCCTAGGGAGCAAGCGCATGGTTCCAGTCTGCTACGAACGGGGAAGTCAGCTAGTCAGCCGCAGCAGCGCCCCCTAGGTCCGAGTCTATCCTCGCGCTTCTCCGAGACCCGACAACATCAACAACAAGAAGAGACCCTTCCAAGACGCCGCTCGCACAGCCAGCAGCGCCGCCACACCGCCGGATCCCCATCCCTCGTAGACTCCGCCTTTGCAACGGCAGCAACAACAACGCCCAAACGCCCCGCCTCGCGCCAGTCTCTAGTCCCGAAACGCCGCTTTCAATCTGCTTCTGCCGCCGCTGGGCCCTCACAATCTCCATCCCACCGCCAAATCCACATCCACTACCCACGCCCGCCGCCCTCCTTACTCTCCTCATCTTCCTCCTCCTCCTCCTCCGCCTTCTCCTCCCCGTCCTCCCGCATCAACAACAACACCACAACCACCACCACATCCAAAAAACACCCCAAGCGCCGCCGCATCTCCTCCCCATCCTCCCCGCTCCCATCCTCTCCTCCCCCTGTCCCCGCGCCCACCACCACCACCACCGCCCACGCACGCACACGCACACGTACATCTACCCCAAGCTCCAAATCGAGTGCGAAGGACAGCAATTCGCCGTTTTTCGAGCACAGCAACAATAACGCCATCACCAGCACAAACAATAACACAGTCGCCGCAACAACAGCACAAGCGGCCAAACGCGCATATCCGCAATATGCCTATGCGACGCCGTATAGTGGGCCCGTGCTTGTTGGTGCGGGTATGACGGATTTGGGCACGGATGATGATGGGGATGGGGATGGGGATACGGTTGCTGATGGGGAGGGGGAGGGCGAGGGGGAGGATGATGGGGAGAGTTGGCATGGTGTTGATGAGGAGGATGGTGGTGGTGGTGGTGGGGATAGGGTTATGCGGGATAGTTTTTTGGATGAGGGGGATGCGGGTGGGGTGTTTGGGGATGGGGATGAGGATATGCGTGGTACGACTGATGATGATGATGATGATTGTGATGATGACTGAGCGGGCGTGGTTGGGGGGTTTGTTGGGATGTGTCAGTCAGGTGGATATAGGGGGTTTGTTTCGGGGGGGGGGGGGCTTGGGATTGGCGTTGGTTTGGTGTTTGGTGTTTGCTTGTTTCCTGGGGATTTTGAGGGGCCGGGGATAGGTGGTGTGGTGTATGATCACGTCGTCCCGTTTTTTGCACATCGCTTTTCTCTCGGGGGACAGGCAGGGGCAAAGGATGGATGGATCTGGGGATTACATGGGATACCACGACTACGGGAACGGACGGATATGACACGAACGAACAGCACAGCATAGCAAGGGACATGGATGCGCATATATGGATATGGATGTGTATGTGTATACGGATGGAGATATGGATATGTATACGGATGGGTACATCTCTCTTCCGCTTTCCTCGGCACTCTATACTCTTTACTCGACTCTACTACGTAGCTCTACGTAACTCTACGCAACTCTTTATATAGTTATGGTAATGGTTGTAGTAATTGTAGATCTTTCTCTCTTCTTACTCTTCTTACTCTTCCTTCCTCTCTCTTCCTTCCTCTCTCTTCCTTCCTCTCTCTTCCTTCCTCTCTCTTCCTTCCTCTCTCTTCCTTCCTCTCTCTTCCTTCCTCTCTCTTCCTCTTCTTCCTCTTCCTCTCTACCTCTCTCTCTTCCTTTTCCACCATATATACATACATACAGTCGTCTCTAGCAGTCGAGTCGAGTCGAGTCGAGTCCAAGCTCACTTCTTGTTATACATGATCATATATGCTCATATATATACGTACGTGCATACAAGTGCGTGCGGTGTGCGTTCCACCGCGAAGACAGGAAGTATGAGCACCCATCCGCCATGACCTCTCGTGTTTCTTCTCCTAGGGTTGTAGGGGCCGGGGGGGCATGATGGGCATTCACAGGTTCGTTCTGATCACAACAAGAGACACAGTCATTCATGACGCAGGCACTACACCGTGTGATTTTTGTGAGTGCAAAGTACAATAAAACACTTATTTTCAAAATCGCAAGATGCCGACCCGCAAGATGCCAATTTCGCAAGATATACACAAAACAAGCCTTCCGAAAAGCGCCGGCGAGTTGAAACCGCTTGAACGCCCACATGTCCGTCAGGTGCCCCCAAACAACTACTTATTCCCATGGCAGACTAAACGTGCCCACCCAGTCCTCCACCTCCTGCCGCAGCTGCACAATATCAGTAACGTCCTCGCCCTCGCCCAGGTACTCCTTGAACGCCGCCACGCTAGCGGGATTTTTCCGCCCCTTCTCCTCCGCCGCCTCACGCGCCTGCTTGTCCACCTTAACAGCAATAGTCACGGCGCGGTCCACGATATCGGCAACGCGTCTGAAGTCGTCGGCCGTGAAACCACGTGTCGTCATGGCGGGCGTGCCCATGCGGAGACCGCCGGGCTTCATGGCGGACTTGTCTCCTGGCACGGTGTTCTTGTTGCTCGCGACGCCGACGAGTTCGAGCACGCGCTCCACACGGGCGCCGTCGATGCCGCGGTCTTTCAGGTCGATCAGGACAAGGTGGTTGTCCGTGCCGCCGGAGACGATCGTGTAGCCTAGGCCGCCAGCGTCTTTGGAGTTGCCTAGACGTTCCGCAAGGGCGCGCGCATTCTTGAGCACGGTGTTCTGGTACTCTTTGAATTCTGGGGCTTGTGCTTGTTGGAGGGCTACGGCGAGTGCGGTGATGGTGTGGTTGTGCGGGCCGCCCTGGTGGCCGGGGAAGACAGACGCATTGATGGGACCTTCGAGATCGTAGAGGGTCTCGACGCCCTTCTTGTCGGTGCTACGCACGCCTTTGCGGAAGAAGATCATGGCTCCGCGTGGACCGCGCAGAGATTTGTGCGTTGTGGTGGTGACAATGTCGGCTGTCGCGAACGGCGAGGGAATCACAGACGCAGCAACAAGCCCGGAGATATGTGCCATATCAGCCAGGAGGTATGCACCGACCTTGTTGCTGATGCTCTTCATGCGGTCGTAGTCGATCAGGCGGCTGTATGCAGATGTCCCAGCGACGATGATCTTGGGCCTGTACAGAATTGCCTGCTCTTCTAGCTTATCATAGTCTATCAGACCCGTCTTCTCGTCTAGCCTGTACGGGTACGTCTCAAAGTACTTTGAGACCATCGAAATCTTCTTGGTCGGAGTCTGGTATCCATGCGACAAGTGGCCACCGTGCGGAAGGTCGAGAGACATGATTCGATCATGTGTGTTGAGGAGGGCGGAGTAGGCATAAAGGTTTGCGGGAGATCCGGAGAGAGCTTGAATAGACATCAGATACAAAGACCACCACGATCGCTTCGACAGAGGTATACGCACGCTGGACGTTGACACCCCATTGTTCAGGATTCAAGTGAAATGCCTGGAGGGCGCGTTGCTGGCATAGAATCTCTGCCTGGTCAATGAATTCGTTTCCGCCGTAGTATCTAGCTCCGGGGTACCCTTCCGAGTATTTATCTGTAGCAGAAGTCTTAGCTGCTTGCGAGATTGTGTCACACGTCGAGCATACTTTGCATAACACTGCCGAGTGCATCCAAGACCGCCTGAGAGGTAAAGTTCTCCGAGGGTATCAGGTTTATAAAATGCTTCTGCCGCCGTTTTTCCTACGTGTAGCGTGTGAGTCAGTGCGAGATTGGAGACTGTCAATTCGCATACCTTCTGGATGATATCGTAGACGGCAGGATCGGCTTCCTCGAGACGAGACGACAGCAGCTGTCATGATGTTAGTCTGGTGTTCATATTGCAGTAATTGTAGAAATTAGGACTCGCCTTATGCTGGCTATCAGAGGAAACGGAGCTTGCCATGCCCCGCCATGTTTGCCGTTGAGCAAAAAGACGACCGACTGGGGCAATGGGGGCCTGGTAGAGACGAGGACGGGCAAGGAGGGATCGTGAGGCTCGGACGCTGTTCATGATGGCTGCCATTGCTGTCGCTGTCGCTGTCATAGCAGGAAATCCGCAGGAAGATTTGGGGTTTTCTTTGGCGATGACGGCGGCAATCGGCGGCCTTGTCTCTCAGGCTCCGACATGCAAACTCCGGCGGCGGAGGATCATGCGCTAAGGTCATATCGGGACTAGACCACCGTTAAGCGAGACCCGACTCTGGACAGTCTCGTTTCCTACTCATCCTTTCCTCACCCTTTTCGCTTTTCTCTTTTCTTCTTCACACAACTAATTCCAATATGATGAGATGGCTTCCACGACAGCTGCATCCTCTCGCCTTCACGGGTGAGGGTGCTGTTGACATGTTCCGGGCCCGCTTCACCACCTTTTGAGGAACAGTTTGAATTGACCTGATTGGAATCTTCCTGTTGTGTTCGTTCCTCGACATCTTGGGGGCATCGGAGGACATGGTCATGGACATGGACATTGACATGGTGTGGTACTCGTCGCCCGCGCTGCTCGACTTGCATTATTCCTGCTACACATGCTATTCCTCGCGCTGGCTTTGTCTTTTTGCGGGCGCAATCATGTATGTTACGTTCAATTTAGTCCGTCTCTTCTTCACCTCCTCATCCATCAACCGACGTGGACGCGCCCGTAGAGTTGACCAGCTGGCTGTACGTTTACGAGCACGCTCGTCTGTCGACGCATTAGCAGGGAGACATTTATGAGAACAGCTTCTTGTTCGTTGATGACTTCCTCACAGCATGTCGGCAGCGTGCTATCATCGCTGTGGAGTGGCATATTTGTGCCTCGTAGCATCTATCCAGATGGCTTCCTTCATCCACGACCAGCGTTTGTCTCGGTGCTTCGTTCCAGCAGACACCATTCACGGTGCGCCGTCAATCAACACCACAGTTGCCAGGACATGGACAGAGAATCTAGAGCGACTTGGCGCGTGTTCCTCTGGCGGATGCACCAGCACCAGCGCCGGCACGAGCAAACGGCCGTAAATCATGGTCGTTTTCGTTATTCTTGGTATGTAGCGGATGTCCAGTGGTGCTGGATCGATCCCACGGTGCCGGATTCTTAGCCTTAACCAGTCTCCATAAGCAAAAGTGGTGGTGGTGGTGGTATTGGTAGGATAGTTGTGGACTTGTAGTGGTACCTTGGACCTTCCTTTCTGCACCTTCCTTTCTCAATAGCCGGAATCCTTTCCTGATCCTTCCACCGTCTCGTCGTGCATCTGCATCTGCATCTGCATCGGCACCTCCACATTCACATTCACCCTCACCCTCACCTTCACCTTCACTTGCATACCAGTATCCGCCATTGACCCTCCTCCACCTTGCAACTATAAACTCACAACTATACACTTCACGTTCGGTCTGCCTCGCTCAATGCTCCGCTCGCAAAGCTTCCTCTCCTACCAGTCTCCACCAACACTTCAACCAATACCTTCGAGACCTTCGAGACCTTTGAGACCTTTGAGCTACATGACCTTCCTTACTCTCTCAGTCTAGAGCCGTTCGGCCCTCTTATCCTGCTGCACCTGCACGTCATTCGTAGAGAGACTTGTGACAACTAGGTATGTCTGCATCTATATACACTGATTCGGCATGCCTACGAAAACGATTACACATCATTGGCCATTCACCCGTTCCCTGTATCCGCTTATTGCCACAAGGCGGCTGAGGCTTCCTGCGCTTGTTCGTCGAGGCGATCCACTGTACCAGGGATTCACCGATCGTCTGGTAGCCGCGGTCTTTGTCGCTGATCATTAACGTGCCAATAATCCCATTAACTGACAATACTGCTAGGAATCCAGCATGGCGGCTCCACCTGCGTCCAAGAGAGCCTCGCTTCGCCTCGCTCATATACCTCCACCACACCCTCTGGTCTCTCGTCAATCCAGTCCTGAGCTTGGCGATACTTTCTTCCACCCGAGCCCTATCTCTCTATTCTCCGCTTCCGGAAGACCATTACGCAAAACTGCCGGAAAGAAGCCCATCCATCCTCAGTACGTAGACTCTACTTCACTTGTCGACGACCTCGAAGGTTTTAGCGATATGGATCGAGACACTGAGTTGGACACCGTGACCTCCGATGAGGACGTTCGACCGCGCAAGACGGTGAAGAAAGCTTCAAGGAAGCGAAAGCGATCACCGTCTCC
Source organism: Pseudovirgaria hyperparasitica (assembly GCF_010093815.1). Taxonomy (NCBI): domain Eukaryota; kingdom Fungi; phylum Ascomycota; class Dothideomycetes; order Acrospermales; family Acrospermaceae; genus Pseudovirgaria; species Pseudovirgaria hyperparasitica. The sequence goes on from NW_022985567.1 coordinate 463,507, forward strand.
TCCACCAGCCCCACCGCTCTCTCCAATACATTCCGACGTCGATGAAGTGGATTCTAGCGACAGCTACAGCCACTCAGATAGTCAACCTGTGACTCCGATTGATGCTCCCCCCATGCTTTCATTGACATTCAATGTCCCCAAAGGCTTCACAGGACCTTTTGTTGTACAATTGGATCCTAGCATGCTCATGAGTAATTCACCTTTCCCCTATGCGCGGAGCCTGGACACCCCATGCACCAAGGTCGCTCGCCATACTCAGAGCTCAAAACTGTCATCTGAATCACCGACTGGATTCATGACCTTGCCTCCAGAGCTGCGTAACAAGATATACCGCATGCTGTTCCTAGCCAAGGATGACTTCAAATTCTGGCACCCGGATAACTTCTGCCGATCCGCGACTTTTCTAAGCACCTGTAAGCAGATTCACCAGGAAGGCACAGGCATCCTTTACGGCGAGAATACGTTCTGCTTCGAACGAAGCCGTCATATGCGAGGACAGTACTGGTCTGCTCAACGCAAGGAGATTGGCTACAAGGATATGCGTCGCTTTCTGACGGATATCGGGCCTCGTAACCTTGCTGCTATTCGCAAACTCTCCATCACCTTGGAAGACGCAAATCCTTCCTCGGCACCGCACGAGTACGACGCCGAATCCCGCCGCTTCGTGCATGACGAGCATCTCTTTGAGTGTCTTCGCCAGCTTGCTCGAGGTGCTCAATTGAAATGGCTTCGTCTCTCGTTTCAGGGACGCAGACGTGTCGGCATGGGCGACCATCAGTTTGTGGGCATCTTGAAGACAATTAGGACCGACAAACTCGACATCACGCCCAACCCACGCTACTCATACCATTCCTCGTTCTCGAAGATCGACTTCAGCCTCGAACTGAGCCTGAAACGCAGACTTGTCCGCAAAGAAAAGCTGTACGAGAATGCCAACTGAAAGACGTCATTCATGTGAATTACATTGTAGTCTCTCCCCAACACTCAGTAACATTCTTGACGGAGCTAGAATGCATATTGACGTGGACAATGGGTGTCACTCGGCATCCTTCACCTCTCTTCTTTTGGCGTCTGCGGACTTGACATTATAGAGGGTATACCTTTGGCTTTCATCTTTAGGGCGGAGTTCACGGTCTCACTGAAGACAGTGTGTCGACTCAACATATGTATTTGGTGCATGATAAAGGATCATGTTAGCATTGGCGTTCGGGTGTCGATTTAAGGCGGTACATTAGGATGGCATCTCACGGCGTACTGACACGGTCCAGGTGTGGAGCCGGAAAAATAAGTCATTGTATCGACTGACTGAGGAGCATAGCTAGCAATGGGAGATTCCACTCTGTGGCCAGCACAAGACCCAAGAACGAAGGAAATGAAGATTCTCAGTCGATTGTAGCATAGGTAGCAGTAGCTCAACATGTGGCATATCAAGACCTTTAAGGTGTCTTTTAGGTTCTTGTGGCTTTGACCGTCGTTCGACTGACCTCTTTGCCGACGTATGTGTATGCCAGTGTGTTGATCATACGGCCCGAGTGCTCACCTACAAGACTTACGAGACCTGACAATCGATTCGTCGACCGCGTGCCTAGTCCTGGTCACGCTTTCTACATGTCATACCTTTCCAAGTCTTCCAGACAGCCATGTCTGGCGTCTGTGGGGATTGTCCCGTCGGCTATTGGAGTCTGTGTGTCTATGCCGTCTAGCTACAGGTATACAAGCATACAGTACCAGGAACACACACACATATATATGCACAGTTCTGCTGTGCTTCTGACCCGTACAAACAAACGCATATTCTATCATCGTAATCATCACTTCGTAGCTATTCCTGCCCCTGTACGTGTCCAACTAGATCAAGCAAGGAAGAATGCTCATTGGCTTTGGAGCTGTGTAGACGGCGTGGCGGCGTGGTCGTGGTGGGTATTTGGAGATTGGGTTATGAGTGATGAGATGTGATGAGATTTAGGTATAGTTAGGTATAGATACAGGTACGGTATAATCGACGGATCGTATACGATGCTGGGCTGCGTTGTGTATGTAGTACGTATGGTGGATAGTTTGGGTTGGATCACGGGTATGCGAATGTCGAGTACGGTTCTGAATATCGAGTCAATGTAATGAAATGGTAGTGCAAAAAGTAATCTTGACTACCACTGGGATAAATGGCGACGAGTAAATACCCTTTTCGGGCGTTGGAGTGTGAAGGACGATGGTTTGGCTGATGACTTGCTTCTGCGCATTATACCACTTTACTTGGATAAGTCTTTACGGATCCTATCACCACAGTCAAAAAGCGCAACCTGGTTCTGTCGATGGATGGATAGATGTGAGCAGTATTTATCCATTGATCGATCTCAGCATGAGCACAGAGCAACTGTTCCGTCCATCAGACTACTCCGTACGCGACAAGAGGCTTCGTTTCTACGCCCAGCTCTTGCGAGAACGCCGTATTCAGCTCATTTGCTCATACTCTAAAAGAGCTGGTAAGATCAAGGGGAATACCCCTGAAGATCCTCGAAAACCCCGGATGAGTGGGCTTACTGGAAAGCGTGAAGCATGTTCCTGTCGTCGCTTTTGGGCACGAAGGTCCAGATGTTACGGTAGAAAGCAAGCCAGCACCATAATCTCAGCGTGGAATTGTGCGTTCAGTGGGAACACAGAGTCCAGTACGGCTTCTGGTCGATCTACATTATCCTCGTGCATGGATGTGTCTGTTGAGAGTGTTCTCCTGGATCGACAGCTCCTGGCAGAATCCTGTCTGCATTGTGCGTCCTTCAAAGACAAACCATGGACAACCTTGGAAAGTCATGAAGGGAGGCAGTGAGTCACTTGAGAGAAAGACCGGTAGTTGCCCATGGGACTTGCGCGCTGGGGACACGTTGCTTGGGAGGTCTGAGCGACATGCCGGGAAAAATGGTTGGTGCGGTGCGTACGAACGAACCATGACGTCAAGGTGAGTCGATGAGTGAGAAGATGAATTGATGAGGTGGTCGATGCGTAAGTACTCAGGTCCACTACAGTATATCAGTATGAATGTCACCAGTGATGAACGCACACCACCAAGGGTGGCATCTATGGGGAACGTCTGTTGATCGCGGGGTTGGCCGATATCCGCCTATCTTGGCATGCAGACGAGAGTGTGTGCGTGCAGTCTTGCGCGATATTTTACGACGGTTGTTTCCGCTATATCATCTATACAGTATATTCGAAATTCTGGTAGGCTCAGATGGACAGAAGATGCAGTGATCATGGTGTAATATGACTATGACCAGGTATTGATCATTGCGAGGGGTATGTTTCATGGTACTCATTCGTAGCTGTCAGGGAGTCGGACACAGACGTGGTCAGACCATTAGATCCTTTTGTAGCCGTGGAATTTTTTCGAGCCCACATAATCAGAATCTGGGTCAAGGTTGATTCTAAAAAAAGAACGGGAAGTCACAACGAGGATGCCCTACACGGTCCGTACTATACCTCACTAGGTATGTCGAGTAGGTAGTGGATGGCAAAAGCTGTGCTGGCTATTCATCGGGTTGCGGTTTCAGATCGGTGTGTTTCGCAACGAGAGATGATCTGACTTCTCACCAGACAGGACCGATTAGGACAGGACTGGAGATTTGGTAGGAGTGTATTATTACTGCTGATGATGTGATATGTTGCATGATCTATAAAGACTGCGGCGTGGTTGTGGCCAGTAGACCTCGTATCCTCGGAAGATCGTCGTATACGAGACCGAAGTGACAGGGAAATGTCATCACATGGATAGCTAGTATTATCATTGTCAGTTCAATGCTGAGTAAATGGTAGATACACGCATCTCGACAACGTTAGAGTGTGAAAAAGAGATGGCGAGAAGTTTTGTTGGCGTGTGACCGCCCTGGTGCGAGGTGTATGTAAGGTTATATCGCCGTCGCACGGCTAACGAAGGTCAGGCAGTACCACCGTCTTGCGACGATTGCATTACTTTGGTACGACCAAGTGTAGCTCTGGCACTTGTACTCAAAATGCAGGATTAGTACGAGGATAGTCTGCAGTAGCAGAATCGCTTTGAGATGCCTCCAAATCATCTCATGATGTTTGATGATGATGATGACGATGATTATGAGTAGACCATGGATGCAAGGGGCCCTACCATGCAATAAGAACCACACAGTAGGCGATATCGGCATCGGCATCGGCAACGTTGGAGAGCAAGAAGTTGGAATGTTGGAGTAATTAACCTGGAATGAATGATTACAGTAATGGAGAGGAGCGGCCGATCATGCCGCTTCGTGCGGAATATCCATTAGTGCCAAGCCAGCCGCGGCAAGTGAAAGTGCTTGGCCTACCTTAATAATGCCCTCACGTTTGCCCCGACGATACGGCTGTCTCAGATAGGCCGAGGGGTGGGTTTGTGATTCGTAGAGCGGGGATTTATCGTTTTCGTATTGGCATTTGATTTGATCGCAACATGTATGAGCATCTGATCTTCAGCTGGCGGCCTGTCTGCCCGCACAATGGGCATCGGTTGGTGCAAAATCGATCTCGGCCGACCAAATACGAAGGGGATTCTGTGGCGTTGGCAGCCAGGTCTCGCCAAACTGTTCCCTCGTGTCAGCTATTAAGGTAAGAGGCTTAACTGGAATTCAGGAGCCTTGGCAGAGCCTTGGAATATGTTGGTCGAATTGTATATAAGTAGTGCAAGCCATGGATCGGAGGCGGTAGCAGTTGTGTAGTCTTGGAGAGCCGGGGGGCCCGTAGCCTGATGAGAAGACACAAATCGAGCCATGCCCACCACCCACTACGAATTGCGTGGACTCGTGTGGAGAAGACCGGCACTGAAAATACGGGCAGGCATTAAGGCCAGGTTGCAGTTGTGGGGAGATCGGACAGTGAGAGTGTTGAGAGTGCATGTTGGAATATGCTTAAGAGCTTATCTGGTACCCTGTGCTGTTCCGCTTATTAGTTGATGAGACGGCCCCAAAAAAGCCGGTCGTGGGTTTTAAGCTACCCGCCAACCTTAAAAGAAGGTCGGTCCGACACAGTCATGATCCTGGTAGCGAGTTCCAAGTGATCATGTTCCAAGCCCTTGCTATGGCTGCTTCAAGCTTAGGTCAAGCCCGAGTCCGTGTACTACACAAAGTACTACGTACTGGTGATGGCAAGCTGACGATGCTTGCGAACGCTCCATGAGCTGCCGTACTCCTCCAAGATTTGTATGTCAATGTAATGCCAGCTTATGATGACGCGGCCGGTAGATGGATGCTCATATCCCCACTCGAACGACCAGGCAGCTTGAAGCTTGAAGAGACTTGCGATGGGGGATCGCGATGGATCAAAGCGGATCATGTCGCTGACACTTACGAGAAGGCAGGACGCAAAGTGGAGCTTGGCCTCGAAATCTCTGCCAGAGGCTTGCAACTTGCGTAGACCTCAACGGAGCACGAGACCAAAGGAGGTTAAGGCTTGTCACGTACACGTCTACCAAGATAGCTTGGGATCTTGATCTTGTGGGGACGACGACGCGTAGAGTGTTGATGAATGATCGAGACTGACCTTGTCACCTCAGATGGCTGACTCGTTCTCTGGGACCTCCGTATTGTGGTTGGAGAAATTAAGCATCGTGTGCTTATCTGCGGGAGGCCTACGGCACCTTGTGCGTCGTCGCAACGTTAAGTGGTGCTGTGGAGCCAAGCGAACACCTTCCCATTACTTTACCTCGATTCTCACATTCTAGAAGAAGGCGATGCTGTTTAGCATTTGGCGATGGGGTAGATGGTGATAAGTCTTTGCAAGCATGACCCGTCAAGATTGTTGAGAGCAGCAATATCATAGCCACAACATGGGCGGTGTATGGTTATTATGGTAGCTTGGCTTGCTGACATGGATATCTTGGATGCGCTCGGCCCGTTCGACTGTGACAGACAGGCGTTGTTCTGGCTACTCCGCCCCAGTATGTCTAGGCAGCAGGTTGCTGGACACGGCAGAAGTATCATCGGAAAATGACAGTATCAGTTCCGCTGCAATGGGTGGGACGAGCGAATTACGGGAGTAGGAATGAATTAGGTCAATATGGTGGTAATGTGGCATTCTCCATGGGCGAATGGTCTCTTTGCCCAGGACTTGGCTCGGGGGCGTTAGCATAGTGCCAAGAGCAACGAAGGCTTGTGTATGATATTAGAGATCAGGATATCTTGGAAGCGTCCGTTTAGAGTTATGAGGTTGCGAAGCAGTGAGCACTAGCAGACGCCGCCTTACCACGGTTGCTCTCGCTTCTAAGCTTGATGCCCGTTATATGAAAGACTTATAAATGTTCATGTTGGAAGCTACTCTGCCATACACCTCGAGCCCCCCCCAAACGGTCGTCCTGACTCTCTTACATATTGCGTCTCTTACTCAACATGCACAGAATCTCATGCTTCCAGCAAAGCGCTAATGTATCTATTATATCAGAAAAGGGTACAAGGAGTAGCAGGAGGTTGCTAGTGAATAAAACCTGTCCCTGTGTGCCGTCTGGTAACGCACATTCCTTTTAGCAGCCTCGCACGGTGCATATGATTAGTCTCTGTATCCCTTATTGCCCTAATTGCTTTGCCGGGATATCTACGCTGTGCCGTACAGATACCGTCAGATCTGTTCACGGGAACAGGCGCAGTCCAGGGAGCAGTTTAACAGGGGGAGGCGAGGACCAGAAAGGAGGCGTACAGGAGAGAGTCATGACAGGCTTGTAACAGTAACAGTGTCTTCGACTCTTGAGGATGCAACGGTGAGATAATGCCGACAGAAAGCTTGTCCCGAGCTTTTCGCGAATGCGCAAGTGTGTTTGTTAGGTGATCCATCGATATGGGTGCCGCTTGGCGCTGAGAAAGCCGGAGACGGACAAAAGCCAAGCCACCAGAAGCTACGACAAGCGTCCCCTCCCAAACTCACACACCTCACCCCCCCCCCTCCCTCTCTCTCTCACGGCCCCCCTTACTTACCACCTTAGCAGCCCCGAAGCCCCCAAAAACTGCCCAAGCCGTAAGCCCCAAAGCCCCCCAAAGCCCCAAAGCCCCCAAAGCCCTAAAGCCCACCAGCCGTCCACAAGCTTCAAAGGGGATGTGAGGGGAGGGGTCCTCCGTTAGGTAAGTCGAGTCAGGTCCTAACTATTATTATTACTATATACGAGCAACATGCCGGCACGCACTACTCTTCCCTTCTGAAAATTGCTATTACACTCTCTTGCGGCGCTGTTCGGCTTCGATTACTCCAGGGCTGACGTTCAAAAAAGCTTCTCGTCAATGTGTCCTGCGATTCGTCCGTCTCGTTTTCTATATTTGTTCTAGCAACTACAGCCTCGCACTGCTTCAATTCCAAGCTTCCCATATTCTTGCACACTAAAATCGCATACGACGCATCCGCTTGAGCCAACAATACCAACGCCCAACGAAAACACTGGGTTTCACTCCTCCGTTGTGTTAAAGAGCAGTGGGACTTTTCAGGGCCCTGTCATATCTTCACTCGCGTGTTTGAAGCGTGGAGCTGCGTCGTTGTCCAAATCAACTTTACTCGTACTGCGCCGCCATAACCAATAAATACACCACAACGTCTTCTCTATTTTTATTTAGACTCGTCAGTCTTCAGCTGCGATCGGCTTAGTCATATAACTTTCAGGCCGGTAGGTAACCATTGCACGGCTTTTCCTATTACCTTTTCTCCGCCCTTCACATACCCAGCTCCGAACCGTCTTCTTTACCGCCCGCACTACGCAGTCGAAGTTGCCCCAAACATCGAAACACAGTCTCTATCATATCGATCCTACTGTGCTCCATTCATCTCAGCTTCAAGCATTCTCACACCCTCCTCAAGACTTTCCACGCCTGTTAACACTATAACTTGCGCAGAGCTTCTGTAACCGTCCTTTCGGTCGACGCGCCGCACGCGTACCACTTTTCAAATGGAGACTTACAACGGCCACGTCAAGACTCCCGCAGACGCCATCATTCTCTTCGAAGCATGTCGGATCGGACTTCTGCCTCGTGTCCAGCGGAGATTGTCCGAAAAAGAGAGGCAACAGATCAAGTCAGGGTCGGTGTTCGTCTGGGATGAGCGAGAAGCTGGCATGCGTCGGTGGACAGACGGGAAATCCTGGAGCGCCAGTAGAGTTTCGGGGAGCTTCCTCACTTATCGTGAAATGGAGGGCAAGAGAGGAGGAAATGGATACGCCACAGTACCGCAACCCCAGAAGAAACCAAGTCCAAAGGTTGATGCAAGAAGCGGCGACTCAGAGGAAGAAGGACCTGATGGATACCGGTATAAGCCAGATGGACTCATGAAACAATCGTTCAGCATAACCACATCGAGCGGCCAACACCTGCACCTCATCAGCTACTATGCCCGATCTTCACCATCTGCTTCAAATCTCTTACAACCATCCACGGATCCAAACCTCAGGCATATACGCCCACCGAAAAACATGTATCCGGAGTCTACTGTGAATGACCCACAAGTCAATATGCCAGCAGTGACACGCGCTCCTATGGCATCACCTGGCTTCTCCGCAGGATCACCTCAGCCCAATGCTGGCTCGCCGTATCAACGTGCTCCCATGGGCCCGACATACATTCCGCAGCAGCCCGGTTGGCCGCCAACGCCATCTGCGACACCCCCTGGAACTTACGCAATCTACTATCCATACGGACCTCCACCACCAGGCCATGCCCCTCCAATGCATTTCCAGCCTATCCACCACGCCTATCCACCACACGTCGGCCCACCACCAACTCATCTAGATCGTGTTCCTCCTCCCATTAGCAACTCTCAGGTACCACCTGCACCGCAGCACCATCATCCCAGCAGTCAGCCATATCCCCACAGCTTCACGACAAGAGCCCCGCAGACTTCGTATCCGGCCCCGCATCACTATCCTCATACCACGGAGCCAGGTCCTCAGCTGCCCCCCGTTGGCGCGCATGCCGGCAGTGACCATCACTCGTCTAATCGTCCCAGTAGTGGGGGAAGACCCCAACCATCGTCCCTCAATGGGACTGAAGGCCATGCCAACACCTCATCTGCATCTCCAGCACGCATTGGCCCTGTCACCAGCTTAAGCAGCATCCTGAACAGTGCACCACATAACACTGGACCATCTGCTGACCAAAGCAGGCAGGGCAGCCAAAGCCCAGCAAACACACCATATGCTCGCAAGATGAATGAGAGCACAGCCCCACTAAGGGCAGCGAACCAAGCCATCAATGCTCTAAATTCGGCAGCGCTTTCGACATGAGGAACGTGAACATGGGGTCAAAAGGTCATGCCATGCGTCCGACTCGATATAAATCATCTTGCGCAGACCACCATATCATTTCGGCCGGCGTTTAGTTCTGGTCAGCCACACCATGTACGGCTATCATTCATGCATACACAGATCGGCGAGTCTGTAAGGCGTATCGGGGGAAATCATTCAAGGTGGTCCTTCTCCAAGGCATCGGCGGCGTACTCACAGACACAATGGCGTTCTCTTTTCAAGACTGTACGGAGGCCCAGCATGACTTTAGCGTTGTCGCAGGCACTCCATAGCTAGCTCTAGCTCTACGACAATTATGTTTACACACTACTCAAATACACTTTGAGGCTCTCACTCATTCAGCCAGACTGTGCCAGATGCATTACTAAATTGTGACGTCCGTACTGTTGTAAGATACTACTGCGTGTGTATGGGGTGTGTGTGTGTGTGTATGTATATGTGTTCAAAACGCGTATCTCTCGCTGCTCTAATTATCTCTTCCATGTATTCTTCTTCCTCTTCTTCGTCTTTCTTACAGCTTCGCGCCCTCCTTGACCGATCCGATCTTCAGCTTGGGCGAGTACTTCTTCAACACGTGCTCGTTGTGATACTACCGGACGAAGAAGAGAAATAGTTAGCGTGTGATTCGTGAATACTGAAGAAGAAGAAGAAGAAGAAGAAGAAGAAGAAGAAGAAGAAGAAGAAGAAGAAGAAGAAGAAGAAGAAGAAGAAGAAGAAGAAGAAGAAGAAGAAGAAGAAGAAGAAGTTGCAGGGGCCAGCTGGAATGTCGAGGCTGGATCTACGAGTCGTAATGATGGATGGATGCCTGGCTAGATGGCATTCTTCATGCGACATGCCATATGCCATATGTGCGCGGTTTTCGCCCGCAAGATATGCGCGGAGCTGCGTTTGGGATCGTGCTGAGTCGAGCGCACTCCTCCAATCGCCTCCACAGACAAAAACTGCCTTTTCCCCCTCTCTCTCTGTCTCCCTCTCTCCCTCCTCCTCTTCCTCTTCCTCTTCCTATCTCTTCCCTTTACATCCCATCCTCTCCTTATCCTCTTTCTCTCCCACAACCCTGTTCCCTCCCCATTCCCATTCCCATACCCGTTCCCCTCCCCCTCATGCCCCAAAACAAAAAACCAAGAACCAAAGAAACAACCAAAATCGAAAGTCAAAACAACCTACCTTCCAAAACTGCTTACTCGCATCCTTGCCCCCCACACGCTTCAGAATCTTCGCTCCACCGGGGTGCTCGTCCACGAACTGGTCCATCTGAAACACGTCGTTGTCGATGATAATCCACAGGCCCTTCTCCACACTCGCGTGCTCGGAGACTTGGGCTGGGGTGTAGGACGAGGACATTTTTTGGGCGGGATGTTTGGTTGGTTCTTGTTGGTTTGGTTGGTTTGGTTGGTTCCTGGGGCGGAGGTTGGGGGGTCGGTGGAGTGAGGTTTGTTTATTTTGGGGAAAGGTTGTGTTGGAGAGACGGGGGTATTTTGGGGGAGAGAGAGAGAGAGAGAGAGAGGAAGAGAGAGGATGTGATGGCGAGCTGAGTGAGGCTTTGGAAGTGGCTGTTTTGCGATCGATCGCGTTTGTCTGTACGCCTATTTGCCCTTATGCCGTGTTTCGACCTCGGCTGTTCGGGGAGGGATTACGAGGATGGGATCGGGGGTGTTGTGATTGGTTGGGTGGGTTGGGGACTTGGTGGGGTCGGGACCGTAGTAGCTTTAATAGGTAGGAGGTCATATGCGTACTGAGAGTGAGGGAAGCTTGAGCCGCGTCTACTGCTTGCTCTTGTCTTTGATGCATCATGTTATTCTTCTTCGTTGGTTTGTATAGGTTTACAACTACAATATCATGTAATATCATGTCGTATCTAGCATTATGATCCATAAGGTCTTGTGACTCTTGTCATCAGAGGAAGAGAGTAAATAAGTCAGACTTGGACACAGCTTCCATTTACGCGATATAAATCTCGAAAGTAAAATTGGACAAGCAATATATGACCAGATCGCTGGACTCGTAGGGGATACATATTAATCTACAGATACCACCTAGTACTCTCGTTTGATATGCTCGATGAATTATTTCAAACACCCATCGCCAATACGGATATATATGAATATACATATTCTCATCTTTGAGGCCGTACAGGCGCCCAAACTCTGATATTATATGTTCTCTATAGCCCAGGGCGTAGACGGATATGTCTATGTCTACTGCTCCAACTATTCAGGGAAGATCAGCAGATAATCGTTCTTCGGTAGCTAGGAGATTTGTCAGTTCTCGCACAGAAGGGCGTTTTCTTAGTTACGAAGAAACCAAGTGTCGAAGATGAAGTAATGCAGGAGAAGCAAGAGTCTTGTGCATACAGTGTGTAGGATTGGCTCGTCAGCGCAAGAATTAATCATATTTCTAGTATCCCAAGCCCAAACACCATGCTAATAACTATGATGTGTATCACTCCAGCTTGAATGTCTCCTCGTCCAGCACACCATACAGCGTCTCGATTAGCGCCGCAACCTCACCAATCTCATGCGCCAGCTGTCCAGTGACCAACGCGTAGGCATACAACAGCTCATAGTCCTCGTCCGTTGGCAGATCCCGCCCTTCGGCATTCTTCCTGAAATCAAACACCTTCGCGAGCAATCGGTCTCGTGTATGCTCGATATTCGGCATGGTGTCATTCAGAGGATACTCAAGCTTGAGACTGGAGGCAAGGACGGAGAAGAGATGGCTGATGCGAGAAGAAAGCTGTATCCTCTCATACCGTGTATACTGCAGTATCTCCTGTTCGCCAGGGGTTGCTTTGAGCTCTTTACGGATGATGACGTTCATGGCGTGAAAGGCGTCTAACATCCGGCCAGTAGACTCCAAGAGTTGATGGCAGACCCTATTCGGAAATGGTCCCCGAAGCTCGAATTCGGAAGCCGCAGATGCGCGTAGACCGTCCAAGTGGTTCAAGAATCGTTGAAGAGAGAGTGACTCGCCGATGTCCATGTAGGAATAGCGCGAGGGTCCGCGGAGGAGCACGGCTAAGGGATCGCGTTTCCAAATGAGACCCATACGAAGCCAAAGGATTGCAAGCCCGTCTTTCAGCTTGCGACGAGCTGAGATTGGCCAGATGAGGCGAGTAATCACCATCCCCCAGAGGCACCCCGTGAGCACGGCAACGACACGATGGAAGACAATCTCCCATATTTCAGGGCTTATACCTCCTTCATCGTCATCATTGTCGTCATCTTTGACGGACAGAGAGTATGCATACAGTGCTGAGAGGTTGTAGGTTAGCAGTATGAAGCGACCCAAGGGACCCTTTCCTTGGCCAACGATAATGTAGAAGCATCCAAGAGACACCACCCAGCCGAAGAACGCAAGGACGAACGGATTCTCATCAGCGATGATCCAAGCCAGAACAGCGAGTAATGCACCCAGACAAGTTCCACCGAATCGGTGGAATCCGGTCGTGTTCGAAGCTCCCACAGTCATGGAGCAGACCAACATGTATGACAACAAGCCCCATTCACCGCGAAAGGAGGCATAAACGGGACGGGTGGAGGGAATAAAAGACCACATGGCGTAGAGAATTGCACCCACACCAACCTTGAGTGCAAACTTTATATCATCTCTTCGAAAGAATCTTAAAGCGACCCACAAGCGGTAAGTAATCGGCCTTCGTTTCTTCTCAGATTGCAACTCGTCGGTATAGTTCCATGTGACGTTTCTACTTGCGCCCTTCAGCGTTCTGTGCGTTACTTTGAGTAAATCCTTTGGTGGGTTTGGTGGTGTGGGAGTGTTGAAGAGCTCGGCCTCATCAGCGACCTGCTTCTGATTTCGTTTCCGCCAGAACATCAGCCATTTCCAGGACCTTCGCACGGACGGTGACTCTGCCACATGCTTATATTCTTCTAGTATGTCAATATACTCAAGCAGATCTTCCGCAAAATCTTGCAGGGAAGAACTGAAGTACCCACAGCTAGCCGCAACCTCTTCGTAGTCCGCTGCTATTTCGGCTTTCGTGTGGCTTGGGACCTTGCTTTGGTATACTTGGCTGAGGGCTTCCTTGCGTGCTGTAGTAAAGAGCTCGTTTGCATCAACCAGACTCTTTCGGAATTGCTCGTTGACAACAATGGAATATGTTGGAGGCGGGCCGAATGGCAACTCTTCGAGGACAGCCTTGAGAGTGAATGCAAGCGATTTCTACATACGTTAAAAAGTTGTTGTCGCATAATATATGGATCTTACCATAGGTGGTCCGAGCTGTGACAGGAAGTTCTGAAAGATCTCCGCAGCGGTCGTTGCAGTAATCACAGTCGAACTTTCCATAGTAGATGCCACTGTTTGTCCTCTCTTCAACATAGTCAGGCCGTCTTCATGCTCTGGCCTTTTGGTCCGGGGGTTCTCATCGATAGAGGCCAGGCTGCCAAGTCGTTGACGTAGGGTAGCGAAATAATCATGAGACCTTGAAGCGGAAGGGGAAAGATCCGAGTAAGTGGCCGACATACCAGACATTATAGATTTGCCGTCAGCTTGGGCTTTCATTAGAGCGAACTGTGTCGCCGCTGCGCTTCTCAAGCCGCTAACATCGACCGATAATTGTTCCAAGGCCTTCGCTAGTTTTGCTTCTATATGATACGTCTCCTCTGTTCCGAGAGTATAATGCTCCCATTTAGCCTCTCCGAGGTCTTTAGTAATCCTTTTGAAAATTGTCTTGTAGCTGCTGGAAGCAGACATGAAGGAGGTGTGTTCTAGCTCTTCTTCGTCGCCGTCTAAAAAACTCTTTGTGATCAGAGCTACCATTTCACTTAGCGACACCGTGGCCGTCTTGAAGTCTTTGCGTAGCTCTTTTCTTGCGGATATCGGTTTGACGAGGAAGCTAACGAGGGCAGTAGACAGAATTCCAAGGCTGACCATTTTGAGGACCTGGTAGATCTTCGCGTACGAGAACGTCCCATTCTGTACAGCTCCTTCTTTCGTCAAGACAGTGATAAGGGCCAGAGAGGTCAAGGAACACCCCTATACTTGTCAGCGAGGTATGGTGTATTGACCAGACTATGATACGTACGACATTCACAAGCGGGTTACTCAGCGCCTGCTTCGTCCATCCTACGAGACCCAGGCCCCCGCCACAAAATACAATCAAGACTACAGCATGTCCGAGCTGAAGTAGATGCTGACTTGCGAAGAACGCCGATACGGCCATACTCGTGAACGATATGACAGCGGCGTATGAGAAAGCTACCAGCGCTATGAAGAACGCTTCTTCCATACTCCCAGCTGAGCGTGCAGGGTGGAAATAGACGGTTACTGTTGCCATCATATGCTTTCCATCCTGGTGCCCTAGCCAGCCCGATATTGGCGGATAGAACGTTCCAAGACTTCCCAAAATATATGCCAACGAGCATTTGAGTATACCCTGCCCCAACGGTGATGTTATGAAATCATACAACTTGACGCCCGTCTCTTTCGTCTTCTCCCACACCAAGCTCTTATTCCGTGGGCCTGATTCTCCATGTCCGGTATCTGCACCAAGGAGTGGCATGTGTTCCTGAGCATCGACATGGCCGTTCTGCACCGCTTGTACTCCGAGTGTGAAGGCTCGTTTGACTCGCTCGCCCGTTTTCGGTAGTATCAAGGTCGCTTGCCGTAGCTGCACCGTGATTAGTAAAAACATCCATGAAGTATGACGCGTCGAACACCAACAGGTTCGCGGGACACTCGGCGACTAGTCGAAGCCTCTTGCTCGTCTGGCATCATGAAGACGAACTCTCCAACACGCGACAAAGGGTTTTTGCTACGATATCTTGCATACTCCGGAAGATAAGAGTGCTGCACAATATCGAGCAGGCACAGGACGTTCAGTCCGTGCCAAGATTATACGTGCCCGAGCGGATGGATCTCGAAGGAATGGCGCTTGGCTTGCGAGGGCTTGGAAGCTTGAGAGTCCCAGCCAATCAGCCCCGTGATGCTGTATGCGCCTTTAATACAAGCCTCAGCATGCTTATTGTTTTGTTCTGATTTTCGTTTCTCGGACAGTTAAACAAAATATTCTGGATCAGTGTCATGTCAAAATTTCGCCGCACGGCTCGGCTCATATTGTGGTTAGAAAATAAGCCCTTCGAATAGAGAGGCTTTGATGACATAACCCGAGTTAAAAAAGTCATCCGAATGTAAAAGAGTAAAACCTGACTCAAGAGTCGTATTACAATATCCATGGAACCTTTAGTATAATAGATATGATTACGACATGCTTCGGGTGTCCCCTGTGGCTAGTTGTACAAGACTACAGCTGGCTTGATCGAATCGCGTACAACAACCAAGCCCTTAATAATTAAGACCAACAATGCGCCGGATCCAACGAGCAAATGAAATAACTCTTGCAGTGCCAGTAGTTCATCATAGATCCCCTCTTTTGGTAAAGGCTTTCTCTTGACTGACTACTTCATATCTAGAACAGGCAGTCCAAGCAGCAACAACACGCAAGTGCAGCCATCAAGCCGGCACAGATGCCACCTCCAGCACCGCCGCCTCCGTGGCGTCCTCTGTCATCATAGTAACCACCTGGAGGTGGTGGCCCTTGCTGGTAGTACATAGGCTGTTGCTGTGGCGGGTATCCTCCTGGCTGCTGATATGTCTGGCCTTGCGCGCCATAAAAGTCTGCATTGGCACCCTGTGGTGGTCCTTGCTGGTAAGACCCTTGTGGCGGAGGGGAACCGTATTGATTATTGTGGTAGGGGCCGGCGTCATAATGCGCTTGGGGAGGAGCTTGAGGATAGGATGGGGGAGGGCCATTTGGGTCCTGCAATGGCATTAGCTAGAGTGTGCGATGATGTCCCTGAGAAGCATACGTATTTGGACATCTTGTAAGCAATGAAATTGGGAGTTTTGGCTTTCTTCAAGTATCGGGCTCGTGTGAAGTCAATATTAGATCAGGCCAGGACCTTTCGGATGCTTCTTGTATGACGTCTTTGGCGTAAAAGGTGGGACGTATATTATGTAGAGCAAGGTGTTTTACGAATTCTAGTAGAGGAGGGGGTTAGAGATGAATAAAGTTGATAGAGCAGTGTAAGAAGAGAAATAATGGCGGCAAGATTCGGTAATTGAATACCAAAGCTCACCTGCACGATGGCTGAGCATCATGTGGCTGTGAACATGGATGGCGCGCGTCCTCACCCCGGACGCCTCCCCGCTAGACTAAGAAAAGGCTAGAGCCCTTCAACGTCAAGCCTTTTGTTATGGGTAATCGGCAATTGAATGCACGCTGATTGATGTTTTCTCTCACATCAACGCACGGTGACCGTTCTAATACTACAGATTGCGCGTCTTGTCACAGATCTGTTCATTGCCAGTATTCGAGACGCGTTACACCGTCTTCTTTAGTCTACGTCAGCCGATACACCAAGCTCTAAGGTTACTCATGACCTTTCTTCGTCGAAGTCTTATGATCATATACTTGTAATCGTATACTGATGTACTTTCTACCCAAGTAGGTTGCAGCTAACATAGATCCTTAGTATGCAATGGGGAGCACACCTCTCCTATTTTGCCCTTCTTGTACTTAGCAATGACTTTCATTAAGATGCCTCTTGCTTTTGCGGGAAAACACCATAGCTCACTTGAGTCCTGAAAATATATGAGCCTATGGTTCACGTAAACAATGATTGAGATGTATGCTTGACACTCTATATCATCTACCATGTAGTCAACCATTCATCGCAGTTCACAAGGGGGTAAGTGTACGAGCACCTTTTTCCAAATGTTCATAAATCGATAACAAATCAAGAGTATTAGTGGTCAAAAAAGAGATTCCCCTTTACTCGTGTCAAGGTTTTTCTTTCGTATCGCATGGAAATCAGGGGTTCATTCGCTACACTATGCAGCCACTCCGACATTGCGCACGCTGTTCACTCTCGCACATCTCGACAGCAAGTCATATGAGTGACAAATAATACATGATTAGGTACGTTCACGTTCGTGGGTTGGGAAATATCCATGTGTGACGGACAGTGCTCCATTACGCTGGCGCTGCTAGTGGCTCATAGAACACAACGCAACGCAGAATTCCAACAAGCCAAGTAGTTCATATTGCCTCGCCCAGTATGCGCTCGTGCTGTGACTGGCTACCTACTCTGTGTAGCCTCGACCAGGTAAGGGGTCAAATGGATGCGGCTCCAGCCGTGCCCACGTGGTGCTCGAATGCGCTCGGCCTCTGACTGGCTCCTATAATTCGAGATTCGAGGGAATTTCGACGATGGACACTTTATCAGTTACCCTCTCTCGAATGCGATCGGACTGTGACTGGCTGCCTACTCTGTGTAGCCTAGACCAGGCAAGGGGTAAAAGTGAACGCGGCTCTATCCGTGCCCACGTGTTGCTCGAATGCGCTCGGCCTCTGAGTGGCTCCTATAATTCGAGATTCGAGGGAATTTCAACGATGGACGCCGTATCGATTACCCTGTCTCGAATGCGATCGGACTGTGACTTGCTACCATACTGTAGGTAAATGAAGGGGCGGGAGTCCACGTGGGCACGGTAGGGCTGGAATGCGCTCGCTCGCTGAGTGGCTATTATAATTTGAGATTCCAGGGAATTTCAACGATGGACGATTTTCAGTTGCCTTGTCTCGAATGCGATCGGACGCTGAGTGGCTGCCTGTGTTCTGGGTGACACGAGTGGGGCCAGCGGGAGGAAGTGAACGTGGATGCGGGAACATGAGTGGGACAGCGGGAAGGAAGTGAACGTGGACACGGGATACGGGTGGATGAAGCCGTGAAAGGGGTCATGTGGATACCAGCACATGGCTTTCCATGTGTCGCTGTAGGGCTGGAATGCGCTCGCTCGCTGAGTGGCTCCTATAATTCAAGATTCGAGGGAATTTCAACGATGGACGATTTTCAGTTGCCTTGTCTCGAATGCGATCGGGCTCTGAGTGGCTGCCTGCGGTATAGGTGACACGAGTGGGGCGAGCGGGAAGGAAGTGAACGTGGACACGGGTAGACTGGGCCGTGAAAGGGTCTGGTGGAGACTGGCACATGGAAAGCCATGTGTTGCTGTAGGGCTGGAATGCGCTCGGCCTCTGACTGGCTCCTATAATTCGAGATTTGGGCAGGTGTTCAACGGTGAGGGTGGAATAGTTGCCATACGTGAGAGTGGTGGGCCAATAGGGGGACACAGGGGTCTGTGGGCGGAGCTCAGGTCCGGTCAACTGGCAGGCCGACGTGAAGTGAGGCTGCTTGACACTGTTCAAGCGGTGAAAGGTGTGATCACTGGACAGTGTGAATGATAATACTAGGTCTTATACTTACCACGACCAACTTTGCATCTGCCTTCAGAGTATACTCAGTTGCATAATATACATCCGAGGGTTCCATAGAACAAAGAAGGACAGCACTCATGGACCGCGATACAGCATCTTATTCTACTTATGCAGATTTCTAAGACGAAACGTTCCACGCCGCAATGGTTGTATTGGGAGTCAAGGGTTAGGACTTCCAATAAACATAATCGACATATAACGACGATACTGGCCGCGTACACTGTACTTCCCAGACTTCAGCATGGCAATACATAGACCTACCTCCAATCATACCCTTCTCGAAAGCACGACGATGGGTTTTGAGTTTTAAGACCAGGCTAACACAGTCCAGCACATGACACTTTCAGTGTCGAGCGACTGAACGGCGAAAGAAACATGGAGACTGGTCAGGGGGGATTCGAACATTATGGGACTGAGACTCCTTCTGCCAGTGAGTTCTTACGAAGCGAATTTCTTGTGTCAAGTCAATATGGAAAGCTCCCAACAGTATAACATCAAGTACATGTCTTAGTCAAGAGCTTAAGAATCAGTGCGAGCGACTAGCGTTGTTGACGCATAGTTGTGTAAATATCACGCATGATAACCTCACACTTGTTTCTTTCCCTTATGTGTCTTATCATTTCGTCTCTCATTACGATCGAAAACGATGCATTCTGCGCACTGTAGAGACATGTATACCCGAATTTTACGTATGGCTTCGTTGCTTTCGTCATGTACAAGACTTCTATACCTTTTTCATTGGATTCCACGCTAATAGTCACAGTTATACAGCTTTCCTCTTTACTGTTGTACAGCTTTATCCGCTAGCTTCAGCTTCTCTATTGCTTCGCTTGAGTCCTTGCCCAGATTGACAGCGTCCTTGGCCTCGGGATTGCCTTCCACCGAGCCATCGGGCTGCGCTTGCACGTTCTTTGCCGCACCTGCACCAGGGTGCCTGCTACCCTTGTCCTTGACCTTCTTCTTCTTCTCGACGACAGGGGGCGGAGGGTAGGCCTTCTTCTCGATCTCTTGCCATTCTTTGCTGGCTTGGAATGCGGCTTGAATAGGCTCCAGGAGGGCGAGGAGAGCGTTCGTCAGTGCGGGCTTCAGAGTCTGTGGGGAGAGCTGGGAACGTCAATTGGAATTTCCAGCATACACTCAAGGGCATGTATACGTACGACATCATTCCTGTAATCCTCTTTCATCTTCACAATATCCTCGTATACCAACGTCTCCGCATCCTTTCTCTCAACCTCAAATCTAGGCTTCCCATGCTTTAGCCGACTCGCCGGCAACAGGACATATTCGACGAAACTCAACAGCCCATTCTCTTCCACCACCTTCGGCGCCGCCTGTGCTTTTTTGACCTTCTTCCGTACCGCGTCTGCTATGTCCAGCAAGTCAATCTTACTATCCGGGTCACTCGCGCTCATCTTGCCCCCCTGCAGCCCCGGTACCATCGGGTTCATCAAATGTGCGCGCTCCCGGTATCCAATCTTCGGCAGCACCTCTTTCGCCAGCGCAAAAATCTTTCTCTGATCTACACCGCCAAACTGCGCGTCAACGCCTAGGTTCTCCTCGTCCAGGGCCTGCATCAGCGGATAAATCAGCCCACTCAGAGTTGCGTTATCGACCTGCTTTACGACCTCGGCGCCGGCCTTTTTCGCATCGTGCTCAGTAACGACAGACGACAACTTGAAGAGGTCCATTGTGTATTTTGGAGTGAGTTGGTAGGAAGATCCGAGGACGAAGACGAGTTTTTCGATGGGCACGTTTATGGCTTTGAGCAGTTCTGTGATGACGAAACGGTAGTATTCGGCGCGGAATTGCACGAGCTCGATGGGAGCTTTGAGATTGTCAAGGAAGCCATGGATATCGGCAAGAAGGATTTTGACTTTGCAGCCGGCTTGGAGGAATTGGGCTATCTTCATGATGGGCACGAAGTAGCCACAGTGAGGGCGCCCAGTTGTTGCGGTGCCTGTGGGCAACGATCAGTCGTTTGATGTGAGCTGAGGGTGTTGGTTTGAGACGTTACCCCAGTAGATCTCGAGAGCTCGGTTTTGCTTGACCATTACATCTTCTATGATTTCTTCATTCAGGACTTCTTGAAGGTTTTCCTTTATGAGGGCCAGCCTGCCCTCATAGGTTGTTGGCTCCTCCATACTACGTCTTTCCCTCTATTTTGCGGCGTCAATTCAATTCAAGTAAAGAGATCAAGATTTGTACGAGAAAAATGTGAATAATACGAAGCTTTGCGTGAGCCAATTGTAAGTTACAAATCCTAATCTTGTGACTCAAAATAAATGAAGCACAAGCCCCGCAGTCTGTCGCGCCACGCGGGGTGGAACGTGTGGCTAGAGTATTGCACGTGACGGTGCAAAGTGAACCATTTTGCGATTCAGATCTACCTGTATTGAAACTAAAGATGAGAAATATGATTGTTACTATCTGCATCGTACGTCAACCGCTCACGTACTCTGCTAAATAAGGTTTTCAGGAGCGGATACAGCGCGCGCATGCATATCTAGCTGATACAGAATGATTCTATAGTCTTACAGGGTCGTGGCGATGAAAGAGGGCATAGGAAGAGTATTTGAACACAAATACGGGAATGGATGCGCATGACTCCATGGTCCAGTGATGATGTGAGATTCCCGGTTGCTTGCTTGTAAATGTTGGGATCGAAAAGAACGCTCAACGGGGTATGCTAGTAAACTCCAAGATCAAAAGTGACCTAAACTTCTCCCCATGCGCCGACACCGGGGCCACTGCCTACGGATCCACCGATATCCCAGTAGTTTCGACTACTGCCTCCGCTGAGAGAGCGTTTACTCTTCTTGGTGCTTTGACTTGCACAGCTACTCCCTGATCTGAGCCGGATTGGCTGAACACCTGCGGGGTGATAATGGTGTCTATGAAGTACATCTCTTCGCCTGATACCCGGGTTCGCTGCACCATTACTCTCACTGTTTCGGTTGACTAGAGGATGGTGTTGCCGAATGATAGCAGCTCGATGGGCAGGATTAGATTGTGATGTGGGGGTTCGAGATAGTATCGGCGAGCCAGCTCGGGCCGAAGAGATGTTGGAGTCGGGTGAGAAGCGTTTGATAAGGAACCGAAAAACCATCTTGGCATCAAGATCTCGCTCCCAATACTCCCGCTCCTGATGAAGGCGCGTGGACGGGTGAGCGGCAGCAGTAGGTGAAATGGGAATGGCTGAAGATACCGGGCCTTCTTCTTCTTCAATCCCCCAAAGGGATGCTTCGCTATATGCCGGGGTCTGTTGGCGTTGGGCGGCGGGTAACGTGGGTTTGAATTGGTTGGTGGAAGACAGTGGAAGGGAAGCGCGTCGAGATTCAGACACTATGGGACTTTCGGTCTGAGCTTCGGTATTGCTGACGGCTGGTCCTAGTTCTAGCCCGGCATAAGGTATGCTCTCTTGAGTGCGGAGATATGTGTTGAAAGCGCCAGGGTGTTCCGAGAGCTGGTGCACTAAGATACCAAGCTCACGGGCTATTCGTTCAAGTAGACGATGCTCCCACGACTTTGGGGCGGCAGACATCGCATCGTTCTCGGAGCCCTTGTCCATCTGCCTTTGAGCCTCGCTCAGTGTGATGTTGTTAGGAGTAGGGGTCGTAGACATATCTTCCTCTGGTAGCTCTTCTCCAAATATGACAGATAGAAGTGACTCATCAATCCCCATGAGATCACGAATGACTCTTTGAGTGAACCGTTGAAGGAAGGACATCGAGTCTTCTTCCTGATGTGTGTGCTCTGAGGGTTGCTGTGTAGACTTTGCAGTGGCTTGTTTCGCAGCATCCGTTTCAGTGGAGCCGTTCATTTGACTCTTGTCATCTCTTGTACTCATATGGCTCGACCTCCTCATCCTCCTGGTCTCCCGTTCGATTTCTTCCAATAACGCCCTGCTCTGTTCCAACCTCCATCGTTCTATTCTCTGCATCTTCTCATCGTCCACATGAAACTCCTGCTGTTCTTCCAATGCATCTAGCCGTCGCTGCACGCTTGACCGCCGCCGCTGATGTCTTTTCGATGGAGTCACTCTCTCAAATTGTCGGATTTGATCTTGTAGTAGCGAAGAAGTCGCCGGAAAGGACCCAAGGCCGTCATGTGTAGGTAGCACTTGTGCGCTGCCTCCCAACCTTCGGCTGGCGTCCCCTGCATCTTCGTCGTGAAAAGCATGGAGACCGTCATCCAGGCTGTCGAGATCATGGTCGTCATCCTCCCTGTCTGAGCCTTCTGTGTGTTGATCGTCGTACTCGTCTTGCTGATCGGAGCGTGCTGCGGTATCTAAGCTGCCAAAGTCGCTCAGACGTGACAGTCCGGCGGTCCGAGTGCGGTCCGTCGATGTTGTGTGTGTATGTGCGATGGTACTCTCTGCTACAGGAGTGAATAGTACCCATTCTTCTGAATCCTCTAGGGCATGTTTGCGGAGAGGCGACGCAATCGGTCCCTGGTCGGCGGCCGACTGGGACTGTTGTGGTGCAGACGCGGGGAAGGATAAGCGGGGCTGCGGCCGTGCCATGTGCTGTCGGAATGCCATGATGGTAGAACAATACTTAATCGAGGAGAATGCAGTAGGAGTTGCAGAGGAAGATGTGAGCGTGTGTATATACTGACACTGATGCTGACGTTTAGATGGCTAGACGGGCCGTTTGAGTAAGGCGTGGATGTCGGGACCTTATCTGAGATGCGATAGGGGACCCCCTGGACTGTGCTGCGGGCCAAGCGTAATGATGCGTTGGGGGTCTGACACAGAAAAGCGCCGTAGAGCTGCGAGAATGCTTTCGCGGCCACGACTGGAACATATACAGCAACACAACGAAGGCTGGTAACGAGGTACCGTGTCGAAGGCAGAGATTGAGGGCGAGTCGAGGATGGCTGAGGTGAGGTGAGGCGAGTCGAGTCGAGTCGAGCACGTAATGAATGAGATTCCTTGTGTTGATGCTTGTACTCCAACGCTAAACCTGCTCCAGTGACTTACAAGTTGTAAGCGTCGGACTCGTTGAATAATGCCCCACTGGGACTTTCCTAAAAGTCCCGCGTGTCTACTATTCGGACTGTTTCAAACAAATCTAACTACGTGTATCCGTAGGCGTGGAACTTACCTGAGCCGTAGATCATTCATAGACCAAGGAACCTTGGAAGCACTCGCGTGCACAGGGTCACGAGGCGGTCAACTTCTCAACAAATCAGAAGCATACATCGCATTTAATATAGGGCCTCAGGCAGCCTCGAGCATCAACATTGACACATCGTGACGAGAACGACCTCTCAGAAAACAGTAGAACAATCTTGGACCGGTGTGAAGGTCGCTGATCAGTGCATAGCAACGAGACATGATTTGACGAGAAGGGGCATATAAGATGATGGATAGTCCGAGTGTTGGATAGTCCGACAAGATCGCACCTACGCGAGCGGCGAGGCAGATAGATCCGTATCCATACGAAGATGAACCTAGAGTTGTCACTCCAATTCCAACCCTTTTGGATCAATACATGGCCAGAGAATGACCGCACTCATAACCCCTTTCAGTCGAGGCTCCTGGAGCAGATTTTTCAACGTAAAACGCCGGGTCTTGCAGCGTGGGATTGGCTCACTCAGCCAGCCAGCGGTCAGCATGCAGGGCTCACGCTGCAGACCGTCGATGTGGTAAAATTCTATTCCCGTCCGTTCCGGACTTCTATTTCGGGATACCTTCTTTCCACTAGGCACTGTTGACATTCGCCTTGCCATCCATATTCTTAATTCTTAAGCATGGTCGCACTGTCCGGCCACGAGACGGCCATGCGGTGAGTTGCTTCCTAAGCATAATTACTATCTATGGACGGCGTTGCGAGGCTTTTGCACAGACAGCATAGAAAGTGCAGGAACAAACTGCTTCAGAAGAATGCTTCAATAATCGATGTGCATGATTTGCGAGGTTGTGTATCTGATTATGATCTCGCTACATGAATACCTAGAGACGACCCTCTGATCAGCTCATCAGAGGTGATGGATTCTCAACATCAACCGCTGCCCGCCAACTTGCGCCTTGCTATGCTTCATACTACTACATCATACCTTCATCACTGATCAACCTGGAAGTGTATCATTGCATTAATCGCACACTGTTACACGCGTCTAAAGAAGTAGATGTAGGCAAACTTCTTCATCTCCTCTGCATCCGCCCCTTTAGCGACCTTTTCATCATTGTACAGTACCCAAGAGGACTTGTTCTCCCCCGGTATCTCTTTGCGAACGAACGCTACGTAGTGCCCTGCATGGATCGACGACCCTTTGTGGCATACGATGGATTGCAGCTGGAAGTTGGCTGGAAGCGTGGCATTTCCAGGAACAACCCTTTCCTTGGTTCCATCTGGCCCTGCATTACTCTATAGTGATTGTCAGTGTCATGTGTTACGCGTGACCTACTTGTTTAGAAAATATTTCTCACCTGATCACCCGTGTCATCTCCGAAATCGCCGGCAGCGTCAGGATGACTGAACAGCCAGTCTACTGCACGTTCCATGTCACCTCCCGTCTCTTTCAATGCTTGTCGTGCTTGCGGTGCGTTGAAGCCCATTGCGCCCAGTGACTCAATCTTCTCAGGGTCGATGACTGAGCCAGTCCCTGTGGCAGCTTCTGCTGCCGGTATGAGATCCATGGGCTCATCAATGTCTGGATCTTCCATGTGTGCGAAGAGCCAATTCATTGCAGCCTCCGCGTCGGAATTACCTGTAGCATGCAGTGCTTTGGCGCAACGAACCTCAGGGAATCCCATTGCCGACAGTGAGGCCATCGCTGCATTGTCAGGAACAAACTCTGGAGCGCTACCGCTGGCATTGCCCTCGGGGAGTAGCTCCTCTGTCGACTGTAGACCGTTCGATTTATAGGCATCTAAGGGGAACGAGTGGTCATCCACGACCACCGGGACATCCTGCTTCGTAGGTACCCAGTTGACAATTTCGAATCGGCGAGCATTTATTGCAAGAACCTGCGGAAAGGTCTTGAAAAGACTTTGTTTAGTGAAGCCGTCTTTACTTCCACAGGATGCGCACGTCAATTCGACTACCTCGGGCGCTGTGAAGGTATCCAGGCATTCCTTGATGGAAACAGGCTCGAACTCTTCCCTGTCAACATCTTTGCCCTGGCTGTCTACGGCATCCATCTTAGTATCTCGTGGTATACGTCGAATGGGTACTGGTATTGAAATGTTTTCGTACTCTTCTGTCTGATACTTTACCCTTTTACAGGCCAGACACTGAAGCTTCTGCTCCATGGTGAACCGGAACGAATCCACGGGATCTTGAAAAGGTGCAACATGTTGCGTGCGAGAGATTTGTTTTAGCAGATGAAGAAGCAGCTCAAACGAATCTTGTTGTCTCATGGTGGAAAACTCCGCATGTCCGCGTCCGATGAGGTGTTTCAACATTGCTGGTGCTATGCCCTTCTGATGTGGTACTTCCGGACTCTGTTCCGAGACTGTGACGTCGCTGTCTGGCTTGGAATATCGGCCAGATAGCAGACCGTCAGCGATTTTGCACAGTTGTGTTTCAAGGTCTTCAGCAGGGGTGGGTGTTGAGGGAGGCTTCTCGTGTGGGTGATAGAACCGTTTGTTGAACTCGGGCATGTCAAAAAGACATTGAAGAACACTAGCAAGATAGCAGCTGTTGCCCAGGTTCTTCAGTCCAGTGAATCCAGGGCCAAACAAAGGCGTCATCTCTTTACCATCCTCCGTAGTCATCGAGAACTCCCATCGCAAATTCTGCTCTATCTGCATCTCTGTAAGACTCTTTTCAGTCTTCTGGCGGTCCTTAATGTTGATGCCCCAGTGTGCGAGATGGTTCGGAAGCTCAGGATCTATCCGCTCATCATCGCAGGTGTAACAATATATATCAGCAGTCCCGTCGGCAGTGAGAGATCCAAGTTTCACTGCCACGGGATGTCCAGAAGTATCCTTATGGGCCAGACCGTGCGAATTTCCACCAATGCCACCGAATTGAGCGCGACCACACCCAAGGTTACCACATTGTAAGCAGAGCCATAGATTCTCTTTGAGATCGCACGCAGAACAGTGTCCAAGGTCGCCAGACTGGATCTGTCGTGCCGCTTCTTGCTCTAGACATAAGGTATGCTCACAAGCTGTGAGTTCTTGCTCCCAGGCTTTGACCTCCTCTTGCTTTGCGAATGTATTTGCCTTGAGTACTCCATCTACAACCTGAGAGAGCTTCCCCAAGCTTGTATCCACGTCCTCGATGCCGCATTCATAACATTTCACTCTCGTAACAGTGTCGTAGCGGTCGTTCTCAGTCTCTGCAGCTATAGCTAACCTAGACATCTTTTGCGGAGGCTCATCTCGCTTTACAATCTTTCTTGTGCGCTTGATGTTTACGACTAGAGGATGTTTCGACGTTTCGCAGTGAAGACGAGCGTGCGACCGATCTGCAGTGCAACCGCCATTGTAGCAATATAAACAAACGTCCAGTCCGGTTGGGTCATCCTGGTGTAATACCACAGTCAGTTCAAATCTCCAAAGGATATCGTAAAGCTTCAGAGTACGTAGTCTTACGATAGAATCGAAGCATTGCGTACAATCTTCGCGATAAACGGACTGCGTTGGGCCAGGAGGACAAAGGTCTGGAACGCAGAATTAGCGACACCACTGCGCTTCATAGCTTTATGAAATGTACCAGGGGAATCGACGTGTTTGCACGCCATAGTTCTAGGAGAAAGGGGAGCTATGACGAAGATGCACAGTAACAATCACGGAACCCTTCTGTTCGCTCAAAATATCTGGCAGCTCTACGACGCGCTGGTTGCGTATCGATTAGCGAGGCGTGGGGCAAATCGCGGAGCTCCCGCGCATGGACAGAGGGGCACTTTGCTTGATCCACCAGCGTGAATACTGGATGGTATTGCGTGTGGTGAAGACAAAACACAAGACTGATTAATGCCCGCGGAATGGAGGGCAGTTTATTTTGCAAAGATGATATGTTAACTGTTCTTATGAACGAGCAAATTGTTGGTTAAGGTAGTTTAATTTCAGGATTATGCTGCAAGGTTTAGATACAAAGAGCAAAGTCGCCCGGTTAGCGAAGAAGTCCGATTATTAGCAAGTGCGTAATCATCCGCAATCCGTCATAATCGTGAAATGTCGTCATGAAACGAAAAGAAAATAAGCAAGAAGAGGTACAGTAAAAAGAAACAGGCCACCCCAATCATATATCAAAAGTGAACACCAATTTGATGTTCTTGGCTTCATGGACAAAATAGAAATAACCCTGTGCGCAAGGATCCAAGTCAGACGTCCCTTTGCTTTCGAATTACAATGATAGAAGCAAACCAGATGGCGCTAATATTCGCTGGTCATTCGTGGCTTTCGTCATAGTCATGAAGTATCTCAAAAGCGCCAGACTATAGTGGTAATAGAAGAAATGAAAGAAATGAAAGAAATGAAAGAAATGAAAGAAATGAAAATGCTGTCGAAGCAAAGGCTGCTTACTATGTGCAGTCATTGTGAGTGGCTATGCGGACCCATGGGACAATTTTAGATGCATCAAGACGCCGTAAATGCGATTTTCCTCGTGAGACTAGAGGATATCTATCTTATGTTGCCGAGGCGATCCTCGAAAGAAGTTGTTGGCTCAAAAAGCTGAGAGGTAAGGTTCCTTCTCGGGAATGTGTTGAAATGAACATTGCTAGACCTCCCTCCGAACGGAGATCCTAGTCGGATGGTAGCGGGATGTTGGGGCATCGAGGAGTTTGATATTTCCTGTGGGGTAATAGCTTGCCAAAACGTGGTTTCGAGTGTCCGTTGTAAAGGTGGTGGTGGGGTAAATAAGGAGGAGAGATGCCGTCCGTCGCTCATGTCACCAAGACTGAAGCCCCGACTTCGAATACGACGATGACTGATCTCAGCAGGAGTGCCGAACAGCTCCTGGAGGACGATTTCACGATGTGGTGAGGTTGCGTTGTCGAGTTGATTTTGAGCTCGACGCTTGAATGAGCGATTGAGGGAAATAGGAGCCCGTACATCTAGAGGCGGCCCGAATGTAGAACCATTGTTCTTGTTGCGACGGTACGAAGTGCTGCGGCGTCCTGAGCGCTGTGCACGTTCATGGAACGGAGAGCGGAGAGATCGTTGGTTGCTCGTTGTTGAAAGGCTGTGGTCGATCTGTGAACCTATATGCAGAGACTGGCTTTTCTGATGAGAGACTGAAGGCCGAGCCACAGACTGACCGAAAGATTCTTCGGAGCGAGATGCACCAGCGTGATCTTCGGTACCAAGTTGAGAAAGTGGATTGCCCAACTGCATCGAGGACGCGGTGCTTGCAACGAGCGAGACATTCATGTCACGAGCGAAGGATGTTGACACATCTTGTACAGGAGGAGTTCCACGGCCTGAATTGGGTTGTAAACTCGTCTGGCGCGAGGACGGGAAAGGCGAAGGGGTCCGGCAATTGACGAGACGAGTGTAATGCGCTGAAAGTGTTGGCTTACTCTTCGTCAGCTCTCGCAATCTGTTCCTGGCGATGCCATTCTCCCGCGGCCAATTTCCGATAGGCTTGTTGGTCGAAGGGCAGGTGGTGGGAGTGCTACTGCCACTTTTAGCCGCTAGAGACGAACCGAGAGGTTGAGGCTTGTGGAATATTCCCTTCCGCAGGGACGACAAGCGAGTGCCTTTCCAGGTTTTCTTTGCCTCCCGAGCGACACGTGTGCAGACTCCAAGAGGAGGCGCAACGCTTGGAAGCATCTTAAAAGGTGTAACGGTTGGGTCTTGCAGATATCGCATATATGTCAACCAAAGATGTCGATCCATATCCTCCGTAAAGATATGCTTCGGTGCCTTGCGCTTTGGGGCACGCGAGTAATTGGATTGGGGGTTGGCCGATGAATCTAGAGGTGTGGTGCTGTAAGAGAAAAACGGATCCGCGCAGTCGTCCTCGGGGCTCGTACAGCTGTCGCCAAATGAGAGTGAAGAAAAAGACGAGGAGTCGGAAAATCCTGAGCACGAGGACGACGGCCGACTGATACTCTCTCCTTGACTCATGGAATCGCTCTCCGCCCATTCGCAAGCTGCACCATAGCTCAGAAACTCAGGCACCACCTGAGCCGCTGGCGTCTTTGGGGGCGAGGTGAAGCGGTGATAGATGGCATCCGGTTGAAGGTAGCCTGCTATAAGTTCCGGCCGATCAATGTTAGAGAAAGATGAGCCAGCAGGAACTTCGGTGGTCTCGATGCTGGGAATTGGAACATCGTGCGAGATAGCATTGACATCGTAGCTTGGAAGATTGGAACGAATGGGTCGCTTGCGAGTAATTTTGAGTTTGGGCAATCGTGGAGGCTCATTCGCAGCTTCGGAGGACTGTTGCGGTTCCGGTGTCCTAGGTTGACCATCGGTATAATGGAACGTGAAGTTGCGCGGAAGTGTTCTTGGAAGTGGCATGGACATCTGGGCACGTTCAAAAGACATTGTGAGAGGTGTGGAGAGTTGGTCGGAGAATTGTGATCTGCGGAAGTGATTGATCGGACCTGATGCAAGACGCTCGTCCCCGGATGTTTATCGGACTCTTGATTGTTTGTTTGTTTACCGTTTGGTCCGATATATAGCCGTTCGAAGAGCGAAGTGGCCCTGCGACTGGTATGGTAGTGGGATTGTGTAGTGTTGGGAGAAGAACAAAGGGAAGTCGATGTGGTGGCTGGGCGTTGAAAGCGGATTCAGTAGGCAGCAGCCAATATTGGACTGGCGCGCACGTCGTTTGCTATGGCCGAGAGATGGAGGTGTATCGTGGGTAGTCGAGAGGTGGTAGTCAGGTTGCTTCTCAAGAATTCATGTCGTCAAACGGTATCGGATTGCTCAACTGTAAAGGGAACCGGGCAGAGCAAGACGATCGATGGAGGCGGGACGTGTTGGCGCGAGACCAGAGCAAGACAGATCGCGCGAGGTTGACAATACAGCTCTATCGTGACATGATCAAGAGCAATATGGAGGTTGCAACGGGCCTTCTCTTGGAGAGGGGCGGTGGGCCGTCTGGAGGTGGATGTAGGAGAGAGGAGGCTGGACGGGGCAGATGGTGGTGGAAAGTTGTGAGGTTTGTGAGGGAGGGAACGAGCGACGAGGCGAGCAAAGGAATGCGGGAGCAGTAGCGGAGCCGCTAGCCCACAGACAGACCTAACTGGCCTACCCCTACCCCTACACCCAACTAACCACTTACACCGCTTAGTTAGCCGGCGCGCATGGACTCGGGCTACCTAAGTTATGTATGGCCTACCGCTACCGCTACCGCTACCTATCCAGGTGCTCTCTTGCTAACCGCATCCATTTGCGACAAAACTCTTGTAATTCCAGTCGGCTCTGATACTCGCTGCTATGCGACCATGGGCATGGGGTGGCGCCGTTGAAGCCCCTGCAGCACACAAGAGTGCCGCGCAAGGAAAGCCCAGCTGTGTCAAGGCTGGTTGTGTGAAGCTGTGCGTGCAAGACCCACGACTCCACGCAATGGCCGCGAGGGTACTCTCACCGCATCCAACACGATTCACACATTTCACGACAAAAGACGTTTGGATGTTTGGTTAAGGGTCCTTGATCTGGTCGTGGTCTGGTCCTGATCATGGTCCCACATCTTGCACTCGGTCCTCAACATGGTCCGCGTATGGATTATGGGATGCAGAGACTGCCAAAAGTCTCCACCTCAATGCTTCTCATTCCTCGTCGTCTTCAAGGTTCGACGCACGTCCGACTCTGCGTTGGACGGCTGGCTTGCACGTCCAATTGACCTCTGCCAGCATCACAGCACGCCCAGCATCGTGGGCAACAAGACTCGAAGACCTACCACATCTGTGTAACGTCGCCAGAAGTGCTAATCATGCAGCCGTTTCTGCCACCATTCGAGCTGCTTTGCTTGTCTCACAAGGGTCGCATCAAGTGAAGCCCATGAGGCGCGTCCGTCCATTCCGTATCCGGCTAGAATTGACGCGTCCACGCGTCAGTCTCGCGCGCGTCAATTCTCTAGAGGAACCGTGGACGAGGTTCTGAACCTCAAAAGCGTGGCGGACGACGATGTGTCCATTATATGCGGTGTGAGCCCATTTACTTCAATACCACCCTGCATTGCATTGTTTGTAATCATACTCTGCACACAGATGCCGATGCTTGGATCTGGTACCGCAAGTACCTTCTTCGGTACCAACAACCAACGTTTTCGTGGGATGCAGAATGGGCAGACTGAGCTTGTCCACGCGTCTTGACGCGTTCTCACCATCTGCAAACGTCTTGTCAAGCAAGGCATCTCAAAGCTCGTCGTCTGGTTGCTCGCCATTCAGGTAGGTTATGGGCACTTTTCATCTTCGATGTCTGGTGTTGGCGTCTGGTGGTTTCTTCGATGTAAGGCGGCTGCTTCGATCGGGACGGGCGCAACAGATGCGTTAATCCCGAACGTAGTGGACTTCTGCCAGGGATGTACACCCTCTAGCCCACGCCCACGACATACTTATTCGGAACCAACCGAATAATCTATCGTCGACCACAGCTAAGAATACCATAACCTGTCCAGTCTATGGAACGACTACCACAAGCCTATTCGCTGTCGTTATATCGCGATCTGTACCTCAGTTACGATTGGCAAAGGCATTTGTCGAGATACTCAATTTCCCTGGTGCCCTAGAGGCTGCCACTCGTTCATGCTGCCGTCATCCACTTTCAACGCTGGAATATTGGACATCAGGGGCGTGCTATTCCTCTGCGACCGCAGATGGTCTAGCAATCTGATGGCTAATCCTGCCTCGTATCATCACCGTCCAACGCCATCTCGACCTCAATTCACACGTGAGGCGCCATCCAACCAATAGTATCTACTTGCTCCACCCACGTCATGACCCTGCTCATCGGACTTCAATTTGACCTCCAGTCTATCACGCGGACGATCATTAGGCGCTCACTTCGTACTTCCGAAGCTCTGGGCCTTATCCACGACCCCGACGTACTCCTCAATCCGGTAGGCTCCCTCTTCTGTGGAGTAAGTGAAGCCGATGCTAACGTCGCACACTGATCGCGTTGGTTGTTCCATCACTGCAAACATCTGCACGTCAATAAAATTGGGTGGCACTGAAAATATGTACTAGACGACAGGGGATTGGACTTTCAAGTCACCACTCATGGACATACGAGTCTGGTGGTGTCGTGACTACTTCTGTAACTAGTCAAGTGTTTCGTGACACTGCTTCTGGACTCGAGAGCATATGCAAGCTCATGCTGGCCGCCGTTGAGTAGCCCATAGAAGGTCCTATTGAGACCCCAGATGCGGGCAGTGGCAGAATCGGAGGCTTGGCTGCATAATGGCCCGTCGATCAGTTGCTGGAGGTATGTTCACTCTGGACTTCGTCTGTTTACAAACCTCAGATAAGCTTTGTTTTCTTTGTGTGTTTAATTTTGGCCCTGACTCCCTTGGACCGTGACTTCTAATAGATATTTCTAAACTTTTCAAAGCAAGGCGCCAGGGTTGAGGTAGTACAGACAGATCTCTAGTACCTTTGACGATTCACATATTACTATCTTTGCGTGGTTCTGGGTTTTCAGTTGCCGAATACACATCCCGCTTAACTGTCTGGCCCTGAAGCCTTCTCAACTACTTGTGGTCCCATGATCAGTTCCAAATGTGTTGATGATCAACTGTCTACAAATCCATCAGGATCAACTTGCTATCGAGTTGTCACAGAACAGCCAGTGTCGGCTGTGCTATCTGGGGATCGCCGTATGCATGCATCGAAACATTCATTGATAGGCCTACCACTTGGTAAGCAGACCATAGTCTTTCTTGCTGATTCCGAGATCACCGAATATCGAGTCATCCCCTAGCAAAAGTCAGCTCATTGGTTGTATGTAGTATTTGGCAAGAGGGTCGAATTATACCATCGAGCTTGTCAACTCTCAACTCGTCCTCGTGCTCTAGCTTCTCCAATTCCTCCCGTGGTGTCTCCTTCTCCTCATCTTTCTGGTCTTTCTCGGTAGCCTCTACTGCACCACCAAGTCCATCCTCCCCTCCCTCTCCAATCAACAGAATCTGCACATTCGCGTAGTCCAAATACTTCATCTTCACCGGCGCCCACGCCAGCCCTCTGAATTCATCCACAAACCTGGAATACTGGTCAGCAACACTTCCAACACAGCAAACCATGCCCACTCACTCCTTTGGCCACTCCGGTCCCTGATCCAAAGTCGCATTCGCCGGCCCCTTCCTCGCCGGATTCTTCACACTCACTGCCCAACTCCCCTGCGTCCGTATGCCCAGCTCCCGCTGCACCTCGCCCACGTCCTCCGGTACCGTGAGCATATACGCCAGGTGCGTCGTGCGCCCCGTCTGCGTGACGGCATACACGCCCTCGCCCACGGCGCTCACAGCAGGCGTCCCACGCGTCCCCTGCGTCTTCGTATCATACGTATTCCCCGCCATAAACTCCTCCTTGAGATCCGCAATGCTGGTCCCCGCCTTCTCGACAAACGCCATGAAGCGGTCCGAGTGCGATTTCGGGAACGTCTTCTTCGGCAGTGCGAAGAGCCGGTTGTTGGTTGAGTCGGAGAGGGCGCCGGAGGTGATTTTGGCGTCGTGGGGGATGGGTCGGAGGACGAAGAAGGTGCGTTGGAGATCGGAGGCGGATTCGGGGTTGTCGATGCCGACGCGCGATCGGGTGAAGAAGTATATTATGCCTTTTTCGAGGATGTTGGAGGGCATGGATGCTGCGCGCGAGGAGGGTTGGGTTATGGCTGCGGCGGAAGCGAGGGTCGAGGGAGGGGTGTAGGATGTTGTATCCTTGGTTTCGTTCTTGGGTTCTGGCTTTTGCTCTTCGTTGACTTGAGGTTGGTCTTCAGTCTTCATCTGATTGTCCTCCTCATTGTCGTCCTCAGCGTCGCGGGACTCCTTGGCGCTGTCGGCGCCTTTGGCATTTTCTTCGTCCTGAATGGCTGTATCCTTACCTCCATTGCTTTTTTCGAGCGCAGGCATGGTTTCTTCGAGACTTTTCTGGGCCTTTTTTGGTGGTTCAGAAGACGATGCATCATCAATCTTGCGTTTATCACCTGTGGAAGCGCCATTGGCTTCCTGGGACGTCTTGTCACTACGTCCTGATCTTGTTGCGGACATCGTAGGAATAAGTATCACCGACCAGCTGTGAAAATAGAAAATGTTGTATTATTTCAAAAGTCGAGGAGTTAATTGTAGGTCAATTGATTCTGCCCGCTGCAGTTCCGATCAAGTCATACTTATGGCACATATACGTAACGCTTTGTCGCGTACAACTATACGCGTGCACGTCACAAAAACGTAGACGTCATCCATCGCTCACCCGCGTCCACGATCGACGCGATCCCCGAACAGGATATATCAAGTCGCGTATTCACGTGAGCCTATTTCGGATGCTCGTATTGTGCAAGGGCACTCCATTCTGTTTGTAGATGATGTCTCACTGCCATCGACATGTATGCACTTGCACTGCTCATAACCTCGTCATGAACGCCGCAATCGCAGCACCCACACCCTCCGGACTTGGCGTTTCCGCACATACATCCGGCTCTAGACTAAATTCCGCCCGCAGGTAGTCCCTTGTGGTGGGGCCTATCGTAGCAATATACATATTTTGCTTTTTCTCCGCACTGCTCATCAGACTCAGTGGATTCGCCTTACCCAAGTCCGCGTCAATAAGCCCCAAACTCTCCAGCATTGCTCTACAGCCGGTCGGCGAGAATACAACGACCCATTGCGTCGTCACGCCTCGTTCCCGGTGGGTTTGCCAGACCGACGTGAATTCGGACCGGAATGAAGCCATCTCGCCCGTCTCGTAGATCACGAGCTCTGTTACAGTCATGGATGCGGTGGAGAGCGTCTTGGGAATGATATCGCGCCGCTTCTCGCCGACGAGGAATAGGAGCGCTGGTTTGGCGGGTTGAGGGAAGCGTTTGCTGTAGTCGTCGAGGATGAATTGGGCCAAGGCATCACCGTTCCCGGTTTCTTGGCCCAGGATGGGGCAGTGGAGATTGAGGGACTTCAGTCCGCGTTCGGTTGCCGGTCCAACGACGTAAAGCGGTAGGCTGGACGGTAGGAGAGTGTCGAGATCGACTGTGGAGGAAGTGCGGATGGCTTGCACGATTTCGGCGAATGCTTCGACGGCGCGTTGGGATGTGAATATGAGGCCTCCATACTTGGGGCTCGGTGACGTTGAGAAAGCGTTTGTCTCAATCAGTTGTTGCACCTCTTTTAATACAGTCTTCTTGAATTGGTGCTCGAGCACTGGAATGAATATGGGCTGATATATTCCATCATCCAACGCATTGAAATGCTCCTCATATCCGTCCGCAGGAGTAGATTTGGTCTTCAGTAGCAATACTGGGACCGAGATATGCGTCTTCTCTACACTCATGGTGGTTCCTTCAGGATCATAATGACACAAGAATGTCAACCGCACAGTACAGACGTTGTCTTGTGTCAATAGCCGAGCCGAAGATCCATATCAGCCTTACCAATGGATTCCGATAGCCGTCCGAATGCAGATAGCTCCAAGCTGCCGCCACAGCAGCTCCTACCCACAGCACAGACCTTCAACGTATTAGCAATCGATAAACCAACCTTGATGCCTCAGTCGCGAACCTCATTCCTTGTCCGACTGAGATGCCGGTGACATCTCTAGACCTCCCCATTCTCGCCCGCTTCCTCTGCGCCGTCGAATCCACCACCGGCATGCCACCTCAACCCCTCGATGCCACGCCTGAGCAGCGCGAAGCCGCAGCGCAAGCCGCTTCTACGGCAAAGGAGTTGCCAAAGGGAGTTGTCCTAGGGCCCGATGGGAAGCCGTACGTTGTTACTCTGCAGCCCACTGATGTATAATATGTGCATTTGAGACAGTGTTGCTAATGCTGCGCGTACATAGTTGCCGCACTTGCACATCGGCGGCAAGCTGGAAAGCCCTGACGCAGCGTGCTAAACACTCGACGAATACAACGACGAGTGCAACTGCATCCACAACTACGAACCCCACCACAGCAGCAGCAGTAGCATCATCATCATCCTCCGCACACCCAACAACATCCCAAACAACACCCTCAAGTCTCTCCACCTGCCCGCCCGACGTCGACCAGCTCGGCCGCTCAACCTGGACACTCCTACACAGCATAACGGGCGCCTACCCAGCCTCTCCCTCGCCCACCCTGCAATCCGAGACCTCAACGTTCATCCGCACATTCGCAAAGCTGTATCCATGCTGGGTGTGCGCGGACGATTTCCAGGCCTGGATGCGGCGGCCGGGCAACGCGCCGCGGGTCAGCAGTCGGGATGAGTTTGGGCGCTGGATGTGCGATGCGCATAATGCGGTGAATGAGAAGCTCGGGAAGGAGAGGTTTGATTGTGCGCGGTGGGAGGAGAGGTGGCGGACCGGGTGGAGGGATGGGAGTTGCGATTGAGAAGGTAGGGTGGGGAAGGTAGATTGGGTGTATATATTGAATCTGGAGGGTATTGCATTGACAGGTGTAGAATATTTGTCGAAGGGAGGATGTATATATACATGGATCGCAATGCACGATACAAACCCAATAGACTGCTTTATAAGTCAGATGGCATCGTTGAAAATGCTAGTCTATGTATTGGAAGACAGTAGGCTGAGAGAAGATGAGAGAGATTTAGCTCTCGCTCTTGAAGGCCGTTAGTGCCGTAAAATAGGGTTCCCACAACTGCCTTCATATGACCATGAAATTTGAATCCTGTAATGTTTTCCCAACTGACCAGTACAATCCAGAAGATGGCCAGTATTCAATGCAGTGCAACCACCGCCGCATCCCCCAACATTGATAAGGTCTCTACCATAACATAGCTATTCTGAAAAGCCGTGCTAGTGTCAATCCTTGAGATGCAATCACCATGGATCAACTGCTGGAAACACTATGCAATCGGCCTGTGCTCAACTCGTAATCTATCTCATGATCTCTTGGTAGATAAGCACTAGCAGTGGTCAGTATGACGGGGTGTACGATATGGTGTGCCTGTGCTTACTTTTTAATTGTTCCTTGGTCAAATTGTCTTTATTTTTGTCAAAGTCAAAGAATTCCTCCGGAATCGGCTCAGCGGTTGGCTCGTCTTCAGGATCATGGTATGGTTCTAGGTAGGGATGTTTTAATGCATCTTCCACCGTAATACGCTTCACTGGGTTGAATGCGAGTAAACGTTCAAGCAGGTCCAGCGCGAGATCAGATGTCTTGGGAAACATGGCCTTCCACGGAATCTTTTTCTTGAATGGTAGCGAGCGGATGTATTCGCGCGCGCGACGTGATTTGATGCCGTAATAGTCTTCCATGGTTGGTGTGCCGAGGACATCAAGGATCAGAGTTAGTTGATGATGGTCTGAGACGGTCAGCGTACGGTTGCTCTGTTGCATGTTTTGGCTTACAGTCTTTCCCTGGAAACAGAGGCTTTCCACTCAACATTTCTGCCAAAATGCAACCCACACTCCACACATCGATCGCTTTCGTGTACTCCTTGAATGTAAGCATGATCTCTGGTGCACGGTACCATCTTGTGGCAACATATTCGGTCATGAAGCCAGAATTGTCTTCAGTCGATGCAGCCGAACGAGCAAGACCGAAGTCGCAAACCTTCAAGTCGCAGTTCGCGTTGAGGAGCAGATTTGATGGTTTGAGATCGCGGTGAAGAACATTAGCAGAGTGCATGGCCTTCAGAGCACGCAAAGTCTGATATATGAAGTATTGACAATGATCATCTGAAAGCTCCTGAGTTCTGATCACACGGTGCATGTCGGTTTCCATCAGCTCCTGGTTTATGTCAGCACAAATTGTCAAAGGTTGTTTGGAGATGTTCCGACCTGAATGAGGTAGACTTCAGTGAATGTCTCATAATTACGAGGTTTCTGTATAT
Source organism: Pseudovirgaria hyperparasitica (assembly GCF_010093815.1). Taxonomy (NCBI): domain Eukaryota; kingdom Fungi; phylum Ascomycota; class Dothideomycetes; order Acrospermales; family Acrospermaceae; genus Pseudovirgaria; species Pseudovirgaria hyperparasitica. Next base: position 501,959 of record NW_022985567.1, read on the forward strand.
CCAGTATGGAAATGATGTTCTCGTGGTTGAAGTATCGGAGTAGCTTCATCTCACGCAGAGTGCGAAGACAGAACATGGAGTGATCGAAAGGGGTGATTTTCTTGATCGCTACCTTCTGCTGAGAAGGTTTGTGTAGAGCAGAGCTGTAGAGGGATATCAGCATGCGCTTCAAGACTAGTCGATCAGGCACAGAAATGAAGCTTACCAGACCACACCGTATGCGCCTTCACCCACAACATCTTGAATGTCGTATTGCTCGGACACGTTGAAGGAGATCTTTCTTGAGCTACCTTGGGTGGGATTTCGCTGTGCCATTCTGACAAGGAGCTGTCAAGCAGCAAATGAGGGCCGATAGATAGGTATGAAGAGGTATGAAGGTTGAGCGAGGATGAGCGAAACAGAGAGAGGTTGTAGAGTTTGTACTACTGCCTTTTGGTCAGCTCATATTCTAGAAGAGTGCAAGTGGTCATTTGAGGCAACACCGGTGAAGAGGGCTATTGAGGAATGCCGTGCAGCCCCAATCAGGGTAGGTGTAGCATCTAGACTTGTGAAGGGACCTCTTTGTTGGACCTCAACTTAGACGAGCTCATGACGCTTGCAACCATTGTCCCATGCGTCTGACAGGTGCCTTTATTCGTCATACCTTGACAAAAGGCACCGCATCACATCAAGTCGCATGTATGGTTGCTTTTGCTATCGCACACGACGGGTTGCATGATGCACACATACCGGCTACTTTATAAGGACAGCAACTGCTAGAGACTCGTCGGAGGACGTCAATAGGAGTTTGTCGGTCCGATGCTCCTTTGACTGTTGCGAGACTCACTGGAAGTTTCGAGTGTCTGTAGACTCTACCTCCTCTTGCATTCAAGATGGTAGTGTATGGTTTGAGTGTCGATGTTTATGCGTAAGGAGGAACCGAGCCTTGGGCTTCGTCGGCGGATTATGGCCTGTGCTTGGAGTGGAGTGATAGATGGAGGACTCGATACTATCTTGACGCAAGTTTGGAGGACGAGTGAACTCGGGGAGGACTCGCTAATGGTAGGCTGGGCAAGTAGGCGAGGCCGAGTGCTTTGTTTCGAGGCCCTGATCAAACTGTGGTGGTGAAACAGTAGTTAGCGCTTGCGACATGGACAATAAGTGAGAAGTATAAGCTGATAGAAGCTGCGGTAGTTTGGCGAAATGCCAGGGCCGAAAATAGACATACCGAAGCGCAAGGCGCAGAGGCGGGAATGAAGCAAGAAAAGAGCTGCATGCACTGCGCTCTGCTGTGCCGCGGGGTGTGTGTCGAAGGGGGGGGGAAGAGGAGACGGTCCACGGGTGGTGGGGTAAATAACTGCGACACTGTAAATAGGCGCAAGCGCTGTGATTGCTGGAAGCGCTGTGATTGTCGAGGCAGTAGAGACGAACAGGAGGATTCCGGACCCAGTGAGCGTCGTCTATGAAAATTCGACTCCAACGATCTCTTCCAACGGCCCTTTCATTCGCTTGCGGCTCGAAAGTAGGACAGGGCGAGTGAAGTGTGGTGGATGAAAGCAATAATAACCGCTGAAGATGCTTGGACATTCACAGTGAGCTTCGCGCCTCTGATTGGTGCGACCTGCGAAGGGGCCGCTGCCATTGGGGTTAGCGTAAGGCCACGGCGTAGGGTATGTAGGTATTGGTTTACACAATGGATGTTGAGAGAAAGACAAGACAAGCCCTTCTATCCGAGACCAGACCAGATCGACCTCCAGGCACCATGCGCGTCAATAGTCTTCATATATGGATGCTCGATGACCTTGAACACTTTCAAGCGCATGAGAACGATATATTCCGAACATTTTGGCAAGGCGGCCTTGTTTCTTCGGCATAATTATTCCCACAATATGATTGGACGCCGTTCTTGTCCTTCATTTTGCTGGTGTCATTCCGCTCTGCAGTCTTTTGGTTGTCGTCTTTGCTACCACCCTACAATGAAACAGGTCTATGCCTTGAACCATCGTGTGGAGGGTCTGCAGGTACCTGTCTAGCCTGCCTGCAAGAGATAAGAATCCGAAACATAGCCGTACGGACAGCCATCGTCGCTGGGCTAAGGATATCTTATGTTTAACCCCTATCCTAGTACCCTCAGCGTGGGGTTCCAACAGCGCATTTCGTGTGCTCTATTGGATTCTTTACTTCTTTGTAGCTGCGTGCGCAAGAGTTCAATATTATGTTGCGTTTAAGCAGGACCCACTAGGACGTGGCGGAGAAGTCGGGCTATTCCTGGACCCGTGAACTCATCGCTGGGGACACTGCTGGAACCCGAATCAGATCAATTGTATCCATTCAAGTCCCATGGTTGTGCAGCGGCCCGAGTCCGACTACTTGGTTTGGGGTTTCGTAGCCTTGCTCAGCCTACCAACCTTGGGAGCCTTCATGAAAGACCAATCAAAGCTGTAGTCGACTTTGCTGTATTGAGGTGACGGAATGACAGGTTTGCAAGAGGGTACGTTTGGAACTTTTGTTTGAGAATCTTATTCATTCATGGTCCCTCCTTGATGAGAAGGCTGTATCGACAGTGATAATGATTGGAAAGTACTTTCACGAAGGTAGCTTTGCCACAGACATGACTAGTACTCCCAACTCAAGATGCATATTTCAGCCAAACTCCCCAGTCAAGAACAGCTCATTATAACAATTTGCAGCCGCCATACACCTGTTCATATGCATGCACCTTCAGCACATTCAACGCCGCCACGCCTATAACACTCATCTTGATCGATTTTGCTCTGACACCGAACCGGAATTAGTCCCACCCCACCAATTCCAGAACGAGAGCGCACGGAGTCAATCCGCAGAATTTCCCTTGGGCGGGTACTTTTTGCCATCCTTTTCGACTTTGGGAGAACAGATGCACCAGTCAGACTCAGGGATGCTGGACAAGACCGACTGAATGTGATTGCCACAACCCCACCAGGTGGACTTGTCTGGTATATAGTTAGCTATTTGTCGTGAGTTAAGACACATGCGAGACATACGGCAGGTATCGCAGGTTGATTTCATGCACATGATGCGATGAGGTCGAAGCTGAGTTTGTGTAGGTTGTTTTATAGGATGAGGTAAACAAGGATATCTCTTCGATAGTTCGAGCGTTGAGGAATGGACTGAAAGCAAGAAGCTACTTGACCCAGAGATAAATCGCAGGATGTGACGGTTCGTGATGTGAATAAGTCGGGACGAGGGTGTTGTAACGTTGGATATATAAGACCAGTGTTTGGTCGCCGTCCTCGGGTAGGTATCGCCGAATCAGGAAATCGAGGGCTACCATGCTCGGCGAAGTCAAGCTTGCCCCTCCTCAAGACTAGATCAAGAGATGCCCGTAATAATTCTTCGTGCGCATAGCCGAGAACGGTATGGCATGTATTTTCACCAGGAGATTGTTGTGTGAGCAGTCAAACACGCCTGAGAACATCATCAGAGACAGGAAAATCTGCAACACAAACGAACCCTTGTTCCCACGCCGTCCTGCAGGCAGAAAGTGTTTTATCAGTTCCAAAACCTCTAATCGGGTATACCTCAAATAGAACATGCTAATTTTCCGCTCTTATCATACATGAATTTTTTAATGCTTTGCAGTTCCAGTATTACAGTCAGCGTACAGCAACTTCCGCTGCTTTCCTGACACGATTCATGACTGCCGCTGCAAGTTCACCGCCCGAGGTGTCATCTATGCCCTCTAGGAAGATTGTATCAACGCCATTTCTGTCCAGCAAGCGCAATGCAGAAAAGAGTCCACGCGCAATTGATTCAGGAGTGTTCCCTAGGTCGACCTCCAAGATTTCGATAGTGGATTCCAAGGGTAATGGGTATCGGCAGCAAGTAAGTGTGTCTTCTGGCGGAAGGGTGTCCAGAAGGTTTTCCAGTGTTTGCGATGAGTTCATCTTAGAATCAGAGGATACCCTGACTCTCAGAGTGGTTTCTGCTTGTATTTTAATACTGGGCGCCGGGTCTCCGGTCTGCACTCCGGATTTCGAATATGACGTCCAGATCATGCTTTTCATAATCCCGAGCTTTGAACCTTTTCGTGTAGCCTTGAGCAGCTCTTCTTGAGAAGGCTGTGTTGTGCCAGCTTCGTAAAGCAGTACTGGTGCTTTGGGTGAATAATGCCTATACTTCATCCCTGGTGCTCGAGGTGCAGTACCATCAATTGTAGCGCTGTCTTTGTATCCAACCACTATATCTTCCCATCCGGCACAGGTTCTGAGCTGCTCAATAGTCACACCACCGGGTCGCAGGATCGCTGGTGGGCTGCTCAAGCCATCTACCACGGTGCTCTCTACTCCGACAGAGCATGGACCACCATCGAGAATGGTGTGTATACGTCCATCGAGGTCTTCCAAGACATGTTCGGCAGTCGTCGGAGAAGGCTTTGTAGATGCATTTGCAGACGGTGCCGCCATGGGTACATCTGCAAGCTTGAGAAGTGCCAGGGCAAGGAAAGATCGAGGAATACGAGCGCCAAAGGTCTTTAATCCAGCTGTAACTTCAGACGCCAGAGCACCATCATCGCGAGTGGGTAGTATAATCGTCAGAGGACCAGGCCAGAAGTTTTCGATCAGCGGTTTATATATCGCAGGGATAGGATCCGAAGTGCCATCCGTACTTGAAGGGAGGAACCTCCTCAGCTGACTGAGTGAGTGAAAATGTACTATGAGTGGATTGTCGACTGGTCGATTCTTCGCAGCAAATATGCCACGTACCGCTTCGCTCCTCGTCGCATCGGCACCAAGGCCATAGACAGTCTCAGTGGGGAATGCGACTGGTATATCAGACTGCCTAACCTGTGAAGCGGCATTTTGAAGCCTGTGAAGGTCAGTGGAGCCATCATTCCATTTGATCTCCCAATCGTCCAGAACTGAGCTCTGTCGCCCGGAAGTAATTATGCGTCCAACTGACGATACATTGACTGGTACAATTTTGGTCTTGGCATCTCCTTTGACTCCTTCCACCAAGCTCCTATGCTCGTGTTCATCATTCATCATGACGAAAGTTGACGGAGGTATTCGGCGCACGCGACTTAGCTTGGCTATCGTCTGCCTGACGAGTCTAGATAAGCTGTGTGACGCTCTGATTGCATTTTTGTAGATCATATCATTATCATGGATGGGGTACAAGAAAATTCACTTGTGACTCAGAAGAGGCGAGATATCACGTGATATATTACAACCGTTTACAGGTCTGCGAATATGGGGTTTCGTGGCCGTTGGTCTCTCGCTTTCATGCCACTATCATAGACAAGGTAGCATATGTGCTTTGGCACATGGACTAATATTCATAAGGTACACTCGACGCCAAAATACTATCGTCCCCGGGGCCAATTCTTCATATTTCCAAAACACCCTGCAGGGCCTACACATAATAATGCCAATATCCTGACTATCGCCTATCAGAATTTGTGCACTACCCTAGAGAAGTATCGACGGTAACAGATTCGCTTGTCCACAATTGCGCCACCAAGAATAAGGCGCGTGGTATCATGTAGCATTCTCCAGATGTTGCTATTCAAGCCGGTGAAATGCCACTCAATCATAAGAACTCCAGACTCCTTCAAAGATAGCGTTCATGACTCCATAGAGACAGCCTGTGCCTCTTGCTGTGTCGCGATCTCTCCTCCAGCCTGAGTTTCTGCCCATGCACCCCAGAGGCCTCGTTTGGCTCGTATGCGGAGAGGGCCCCCAAGATTGTTGGACTTTTGTTCAATCTTGACTGCGTCTTTGGTCGCAAGAACCAGACACTCGAAAAACATCTTTGTTGCGTCTGCCCTCGTGGTGGTCTTCTCGGGAACCATGTTCTGAAATAGTACGCTGTTCTTTTGCCGCGCTGATGCACTCGTTTGTGCCTCTTCTCCAAATTGTTCACGGAGCATATGTACTGCGTGCTTAGTGGCTAGAGAAACGGGTCCGCTATCTGCCGGATGGATCAATGGCATTGCCGTTTCGTCGAAATTGTCAGGGAGAGCGGTGTACTCCTCGGTCTCTGGGATAGCAAGATCATCTTGCGCAGGTATCTCATGAATAGACGGGTCCCGCGCAAGAACGCTCTCGTCTCCGATATCAAGAGGTCGGGGCGGCGCTTCTAGATCATCTTCCTCTTCTTCTAGTTCGATCTGGGGTACTTCTTCTGCTTCTTCTGGGTCAACATCCGCGATGCCGCTGTCTCTCTTCCGCTTCAGATCGCCTGACCTGCGGACGACTTCCAAAGAGAGAATTCCCCTGAGTTCAGGAGCCCAGCCAAGACTACGACCTTCGCCAAGAATGCTCGAAACGAATTGGCCGTTCTTTTGCATGTTCATCAATGCCAGGAGTAAAGGATCGCGGGGGAGATATTGTGGGGCTTTGAGGATCTTAGACCGATCATCTTGCATGGCTTTGATATAGCTAGCACGAAGCTCTGTGTCGGTATCTGGATGTAGGAGTTTCCGCTTCTTCGCTTGCTGTGGTACTATAATCGTCTCTTCCTCCTCTTCTTCCTCCTCCTCTGCAGAAGGCTCGAAGGTTGTTGTTTGATTTTGATGATCTTCTTGTGCGTGCTCTTCCAATTCTCGCTCGACCTCCGAGTTGATTGATGATAAAGGAGAGAGGCTTTCTCGCGCTCGGCCTGTCCCTTCGTCGTTGAGTTGACCAGCATCAAAAACATCCGGCATGTCGATATCACCGAGATTCGCGGATACGTCAGGTACAGGATCTTGCTGCTCAAATGGATCGTCAAAGTTGATGTTAAGATCATCCGCATCATCTAGGAGCTTCGAGGCTCCACCAAATTCTTCTTCAGCAGACCTGACAGGGGGCGCGTCTCGCCCTTTCTCGATGCTCATATCCCCGTCAGTCATATCGATCCCAAGGTCGTCATCGTCATCATCAAGTAGCATGCCTCCGTCGCGGCGCGCTCGTTCGATGGTACCAGGAGGCAGCTGGCTATCGTCGAACGTCATAATAGTATTGTCTACACCAAAATCGAGGGTTGGCTGAGTCGACAACAACATGTCAGGATCAGGTATTGGTGCAAAAAGGTCATTTATGGTGATCTTGTCTTCGAGTGTTAGAGCAGCCGCGTTGGCGGTTGCTGATTGATTCAGCGCAAGGTCCACGTTGCCGGGTTTGAACGCCTGAACATTTGATTAGCCAGACAATACATGGCTTCGGTCACTGCTGAGCCTCACCATGTTGATCTTCACTATGGCTTCATTGCAGTCGTCGTATAGATAACGCGCTTTTCGGCTGTAGATTCTGACTACACCGAGAAGTAGTTGACCTGTCAAGCGTAAAGCCATTGGATTTGTATCGGTCTGCAGAATGAAATTGACGTCCTTGCCAATGTCCATTTGCAGGACATTGCTTTTGGTCAACTTGCGCTCGATATTTGAGGCAAGCCAGACTTTGGCCAGAGGGCCAGTCCTGGAAAGCAAATCCTCTGAGTAAAACATTATTGCTACCAATTAGTGTTGCGACCGTGGAGAAAGACGTGGAACGATGTTTGGCTCGAAGGTAGGAGGGTATGGAGGCGCGTAGTTGGTGCTAGGAGAGGTGGGTAGCCGCGTTTGTTTTGGAATGGTGACGCGACTAGGCCGACGAGCGCAACGAGCCCCAGAAGGCAGAGGAGTGCGCAAAGGTCGCAGCTAGTCGTCGGCAGCGGTCAAGTTAATGATGATACACGATGTTGCGATGCGCACAATTGATATGGATACGCTGCGAATGCGCGATGAGTTGTGGATGGCAAGAGGTTGCGATTGCCAATGCGCTCTACCTGTGGTTGGGTGAGGCTGGGGATTCCAGAAACTTGCGCCCCTCGTGACTAAGCAAATGCAGGCTTCTTCCACCTTGGCAAGGTTCAACCCTTAGTGATGCCTGATGCCCCCTGCTATAATTCCATTCTTCGTGAGGAAATACGCGTCTGACATTGATGGTGGAGCAGAATGAAAAGAAGATGACTGAGCTTGACGCGCATTATATCCAGTGTACGACCGTATTTTCTCATACGAAGTTGTAGTCCTGCACTATTCATGAACTTGTCATAAATCTGCCACGCAATCTGCTGGTATAATTCATATATAGTCAACGTACCTAGTTAAGCACGACTCAATGAACTCATGCGTTAGATTGAAACGTTTATACCTCAACAGACGAACCACAACGGCAGATCCGGACTGTATTGTCTTGAAGATAATTAAATCGACAGCGCAGACTGCACTCTTTCATTACCCTTGCTCAATGCGGCTTTAGCGCTACCGGCTGGTCGGCCTGGCCAGGGCACATCTGTTATACGGAGACGTCGCATATCAGTCAATTATACTTCCTTCTCTAATTCTTCTTAGGGTCTTCCCAAGACTTTCTACTTTGGTATTGGTAGATCTTTGTCATGCTAGGATGAGCGTTTGACCGCAGATTCTCTTTTTCCAAGCCCCGACTTCCTGGGATCCTGTCTCTTCCTCGCCCTGGGTCATGAAAACATGTCAAGAGCTTCGACGCCTGCCTTGCCATTATACCATGCCCCTCCAAGCTCCAGTAAACTACAACCGCCTACAGTTTTGTCGCGGCCAGGCTCGCCGACCAGCTCACGATCGTCGAGCAGAGCGCGCGTCAAAACTTCATCTTCGGTACAGTTTGAGCCCATGCGCCCATGTGTCAGATCAAGTGATTAATGACTAGGTTGCAAACGCCAGATAACAGCATCATTTTCGATCCTCTCCTCCGAAGCCACCGTATCACGGTTCTCCTCCTCATTGACACATGGCCTTGCGCCCTCCGAGGCGACACGTCGGCTTCACGACTATGGTCTCAATGAGTTGCCTCATGATGAACCCGAGCCATTGTGGCTACGATTTTTGAAACAGTTCAAAGAAACCCTGATACTTCTCCTTCTTGGCTCCGCTGCTGTGTCTTTACTGATGGGAAATTTGGAAGATGCTATTAGTATAGGAGCCGCTGTTACCATAGTAGTGACTGTGGGATTCATTCAAGAGTATAGATCGGAGAAGTCGCTGGAAGCTTTAAGTCAATTGGTACCCCATGCTGCACATGTTATACGAGGAAATTCGAATCCTGCAGAGGAGGGAACATCAGCACCTCGATCTGCCGGTGCACCAAGCTCGGCAGCCAACGGAACTCCAGAGGCACAATTGCCCCTATTGCAAGAATTGGAACAGGCAGAGGCCTCTGCATCCACAATCCCGGCTTCACATCTGGTTCCTGGTGATCTCGTCCTTTTCTCTACTGGAGACCGCATACCGGCCGATATTCGCATTACCCGAGCTGCCGGGCTGTCTCTGGACGAATCGAATCTGACTGGAGAGAATGAACCAGTAACTAAGACTCCAGACAATGTCACACTTTCGCAGCTCGCAGCTCATCATACAAACTTGGGGAATTCGTCACCCCTTTACGACTCCCCTGCCGCTGGCACTGTTGGTGCCGATATACGACTAAATGACCAAACTAACATCGCATTCATGGGTACCCTTGTACGGTCTGGACATGGGCAAGGGATTGTAATCGGTACAGGTGGGAATACCGAGTTTGGTGCAATCTCAGCGTCTCTCCAGGAAATAGAAAGCCCTCGAACACCCCTACAGCTATCCATGGACCGGCTCGGAAAAGAGCTCAGCTACATGTCTTTTGGCATCATCGCGTTCATTATGCTTTTGGGGCTTTGGCGAGGATGGCCGTTCCTCGAGATGTTTCAAATAGGTGTTTCTTTGGCTGTGGCAGCGATACCTGAAGGACTACCTATCATCGTGACGGTGACGCTGGCGCTTGGAGTTCTCCGCATGTCCAAGAGAGATGCTATTGTTCGCAGATTGCCAAGTGTTGAGACACTAGGGTCAGTCAACGTAGTTTGTAGCGATAAAACTGGTATGTGAAAGCTGCGTTGGAGCTGAACCTCACCGCATGATGACCTGACAGATACTAGGCACACTGACCACAAACCACATGACAGTGACGAAGTTGTGGCACTTCGACGAGCGAACTCCCGCAGATGTGTGTCAAAAACAAGGCTCGACAGATCTTGACCTTGCTACCAAAACGATCCTTAGGATTGGTAACATTGTTAACAACGCGCGTATCTTCAGCTCTCGCGCAGACAGCGTTGCTACAGCATCTAGTGCCTCGGTGTTGTCCTCGACAATGGGTGACGATGTCTCGAACGCCAAGAGTCGATGGGCCGGGCAGCCGACTGATGTAGCATTGCTGGATCTTCTCGATACCTTTGGAGAGGAGGATGTTAGAGAACGCCTCGGTGTGAGGCGAAATGAGACCCCTTTTAGCTCTGAACGGAAATGGATGGGCGTAGTCATCAACAGCAGCTCTGTGCCAGATGCGCCCAATAAAGACGTCGCCTACATCAAGGGCGCCATCGAGAGAGTACTGGATCGATGCGACACGTATATTACGGCAGCTGGTCGCGAAGTTGTCCTGGATGAGCCGCGGCGGAAGGAGGCTCTACAGGCTGCTGAGGCCATGGCACAAGACGGACTGAGAGTGCTCGGATTTGCCAGTGGTCCACTTCGAAGCTATGCCAGAAGTAACGCATCGACTCTCTCTGTAAGAAGTGGTAGCGGAACTCCCCATCATAATCGTGGAGATCGTAGCCCGCATAGTCTTGGGGAGTTGCCTAACGACGAAGATCTCTATCGTGGACTTGCCTTTGCGGGCTTAGTCGGCATGAGTGATCCGCCTCGGAAAGGCGTCGATAAATCAATTCGCCGGCTGGTAGCTGGGGGAGTCAAGGTCATCATGATTACAGGCGACGCAGAGACGACTGCCGTCGCGATTGCGAAGAAACTCGGCATGCATCTCAACATGAACTCCACACTTGGTAGTCCTGTTCTTCGAGGAGACCAGCTAGACAAGATGAACGACGAGGAGCTCGCTCAAGCTATATCTTGTACCTCAATATTTGCAAGGACTAGCCCTGAGCACAAATTGAAGATCGTACGCGCTCTTCAAAGGCGTGGAGACGTGGTGGCTATGACTGGTGACGGCGTCAACGACGCTCCGGCACTTAAAAAAGCTGACATTGGTATCTCTATGGGAAAACTGGGTACAGACGTAGCCAAGGAGGCGGCGGACATGATCCTTACAGACGATGACTTCTCAACGATACTCAACGCCATAGAAGAGGGTAAAGGTATCTTCTATAACATTCAGAATTTTCTCACGTTCCAGCTGAGTACCAGTGCTGCTGCCCTCAGTCTCGTACTCATCAGCACCGTTCTCGGGCTCCCGAACCCACTCAATGCTATGCAAATCCTATGGATAAGTATGTCTCGGTAGCGCGTTGCTTTGAAGAGAATCTGCTAATCCCGTCTAGATATCTTAATGGATGGACCTCCCGCACAATCTCTTGGTGTCGAGCCTGTCGATCCAGCTGTAATGTCTCGTCCTCCGCGCTCAAAGACTGCTCGCGTTCTCACGCCACCTCTTATTCGCCGTGTGCTCCAGTCTGCATCGATCATCATGCTTGGTACTCTTTTCACCTATATCCGCGCAATGGCCGCCGAGCATGAGATCACTGCACGCGATACTACCATGACCTTCACGTGCTTCGTACTCTTCGACATGTTCAATGCTTTGACTTGCCGATCGGAGTCCAAGTCTGTTCTACGTGGCGAAATCGACATATTTGGAAACAAAATGTTCAATATTGCAGTCGCTGGAAGCTTATTAGGGCAAGGTCTGGTCGTGTATTTCCCACCGCTACAGAGGGTTTTCCAGACGGAAGCATTGGGCCTGTTTGATATCATCGGCTTGTTGTTGACCGCGAGTTGTGTATTTTGGGCGGACGAAGGAAGGAAGTGGTATGTACGATGGAAAATGGGGAGAGGGTTGCCAGGAGGATATAGTACGAGTGTATAAAGATGGGAAGGAGGTTGTACTCTTAGCGTGGCAATAAATGTGTAGATATGATCAGAGCCATTTTTATCAACTTCATGAGGCGCAGTATGAGACTACTACGCCCAAGCATTGGACACACTTTTCCTACATTCCTTACGGAAATCATCATGGTAGAATCATGTATAGAACGCAGCTCAAGCTAATCTAATCGCGCTATATTATGGTACTGTCATTTTGTATGCTCGGCTTTGTAATCGAGCCTGTCCATTCTTTCCTGCGAGAAATGATGACTTAAGTTGTACATTAGACTTACTCCAGGTGCATCCCTTGGACCTAACAATGCGAGAGATAGGATCTCATACCCACGACAAACCAGGGGCCATTCCCTTATTTTGTCATTTCTTATACGCGACCAGGCTCATAAGGTACATCCTTGAGTAATAGAAGTGGAACTTGTGCTCAGCTTCGAAGCCTCATGTGGAGCCTCATGTGGGTTCTATACGAAGGTCAGGTCTTTTGTTCCGTCTTAAACCATTCTCTTCTGCGTATCATAGCCGGTCTGGACCTACGAGTCTCACCCGTACATTTCATCGGTCACAGCGGCCATCCCCGCTTCGTCACGTTCAGGTCTCTTCAGCCCTGTTCCTGGCTTCAAGTACAATATCAATCGGTACGCCGTATTCCCATTCAAGTAATACCTATGCAACTTCTTACTCCTCAGGAATCCGAGCCTCTCGTATAGTTTTAGCGATGCAGCGTTATCGGTTTCGGTCTCCAGGACTATCTCGTCGGCGTTGCGCTCTTTCATTGCATCAATGGCCATCCTCACAAGCTTGGTCGCTATGCCTTGCCCTCGATACTTGTCCACTACGGCCAGCATGGCGATGTAGCCACGGAAGGTGCCGCTGCGATGAGGTTCGAGTTTGGAGACAATGACTCCGATAAGGACAGAAGAGGGGTCAAGGGTCTTATACAGGTGAAGAAAATCAGTTTTTAGCGCGCTCGTATACGTGCGCCAACATACCATAAAACAAAGATCACCCCATTGATTTAGGAAGTACCGATACACATAAATACTATATGGTTCAGAGAGATCCTTGCCTATCAAGGCGCGGATCGAAGGCAGATATTCCTCTTCTTTGGATATGTCGTACTGGAGGTAGCGAAGGTTATCGGTGGCAGGCGAGTTGCTCTCCGTCATGTCTAAGGGACGAGAAGAGATTTCCTGTGGGCGACATGGGCGATGCTCACCATCCAAGGAATCGTAGGGACCTTCTTGCAAGCTTGTTGTCCCACTTTGAGAAGCGCGACCGATATCCTTGCTGGCGATCCATCAAAGCCTGGCTTGTGCGATGCAGTCACGCTACAATGTTCATACATGGATAGCTAGTGGGGCGCTAACTGGCATGTGAAAGTGACGACAGATGGGGAGCTTGTCGCAACACAGCTCGTTAAACTTGGTGTGCAACGAAACACGCAGAACTATATATATATAGAATCTACACCCTTCATACGCTTGAACGGAACAAATCCATGCCGCGGTAATGTCGTCTCTCCGCCGGCGTCTGCTCGGCGACCCGTCACCCACCTCTTCCACCGACGTATCTCGAGATGCCAGTCCCATGCGCAACATCGAGTCTAAAGATCCTAATGTCGCAGAGGACCTCCGTGCGATTCCTGCAAAGCAGCTGGAAAAGCTAACGAAACATGTGGAGAAGGCAAAGAAGGCCAAGGGAAGCAAGAGAAGGAACTTCTGGATATTTGGGCTGGGAGGGATATTTGGTTTGGCGAGTGCAGCTTTCTTTGCAGGAAATCAGGATATGCTTGATATGGAACCTTTTAAAGATTTGAGTCTTGATAGCATTATGGACGTCCTTCCTGCGGGTCTGATTAGCGACGCTAGAGAGCTGCAGGTGAGTGTATATATAAGACCACTAGCATGATAAGCACGTTTAGACTAGAGAATGGTGCTGATGGGAAACTATAGAAACACGAACGGGAAGCCGTCAGCTACGACTCCTTCGCTGTAGGACTGCACGCCCAGACAGAAGGCATAAAGGCCACACACCCCGTTATTATGATACCAGGAGTCATTTCAACTGGTCTCGAAAGTTGGGGTACTGAGACAGACTCCCGGCAATACTTTCGAAAGAGGTTATGGGGCAGTTGGAGCATGATGAGAGCACTTGTTCTGGATAAGGCTGGCTGGAAGAAACATATAATGCTGGACAAAGAGACTGGGATGGACCCTCCAGGCGTCAAGCTTCGTGCGGCTCAGGGATTCGATGCAACGGACTTCTTTATTACTGGATACTGGATATGGAACAAGATTCTGGAGAATCTGGCTACTATTGGATACGATCCGACGAACGCGTTCACTGCGGCTTATGACTGGCGAATGTCATATTTAAATTACGAGACCAGGGACCAGTACTTCACACGACTAAAGACGCACATTGAAATAGGTGTACGCTTGTCCAATAAGAAGGTGGTCCTTTTGTCACACAGCATGGGTTCCCAAGTCCTATACTACTTCTTCCACTGGGTAGAGGCCGAAGGCTATGGCAACGGCGGCCCAGGCTGGGTGGATGCTTATGTTGACTCCTGGATCAATATCTCTGGTTGCATGCTTGGCGCAGTAAAAGGCCTGCCCGCTGTCCTCTCAGGAGAGATGAAAGATACCGCACAACTCAATGCCTTCGCAGTCTACGGGCTTGAGAAGTTTCTCTCCCGCGCTGAACGCGCTGAGCTTTTCCGCGCCATGCCTGGAATATCCTCTATGCTACCCATCGGAGGCGACGCGGTCTGGGGTAACTCAACATGGGCCCCTGACGACCAACCAGGACAATCACAGTCATTTGGCCGCTTCCTCAACTTCCGCGACCTGAACCAGACTGGAACGCCGTCGCACAATCTCACTGTCTCGGAATCTCTTCCTTACCTTTTTAACCACACCGAGGAGTGGTACAAGAAGATGATCCAGACCTCATACTCCCACGGCGTCGCCCATACCCGCCACGAAGTCGAGCAAAACCAACTAGACCCCTCGAAATGGATCAATCCCCTCGAAACCCGCCTCCCGCTAGCTCCATCCCTCAAGATCTACTGCTTCTATGGTGTCGGCAAGCCCACGGAGCGCATATACTATTACCGCAATGACGGCGATGCGCTGACCAAGATCAATGTTACTATCGACACAGCATACAACGACCCCGACAAAAGCATCGATCATGGCATTATCATGGGCGAGGGCGACGGCACAGTCAACCTGCTGAGCAGTGGATACATGTGCACAAAGGGCTGGAACATGAAGCGATACAACCCGGCTGGCGCAAAGATCAGGGTGTACGAGATGCCGCATGAGCCTGATCGGTTCAGTCCGCGCGGTGGGCCGAATACGGGTATGTGATTTCCCTGCATCGCTGATGCGTGGAATGTTTACTTGCTAACACACACACAAAGGGGACCACGTGGACATTCTCGGCCGCTCGTCTTTGAACGACCTCATCTTGCGCATCGCAGGCGGGCGAGGCGAGATGATAGCAGAGGACCACATCGTCTCCAACATCCGCGAGTATGCCGCTAGAGTGAAGATATATGATGACGACGAGGGCCCAGATAACAGGCCAGAACCAGAACCTGTAGATCGGAAGAACAAGCCACTACCGAGTCCTGAGCCGACGGTTGACTCTGGCCCAAAGATACCGGCCTGAAAGGAAAGGGTGCTGTAACGACTAACTGATACAGGAGGGGTGTTTTCTAATTAAGATCTGCCTGCGAAGGTCGCTCGGGTGATGAAGCTTTATGATACCAGTTTAACATAGACGGATTAGATATATACCGGCGCACGTAAATACAGCCATATAAATCATATATTGGAGCGAGAATGTGCTCATGGCTTGGTATTTGCATTTACATACTGCTTGTCTCGCTTAAAGGCCTGCTCTATCCGCTGCCAGACCTAGAACAGACCCAGCAAATCCTCATTCGTCTTCTTGCCTCCCTGTTGCTGCTGTTGCTGAGGGGGTGATGGCTGGTTCCCTGCTCCCATGTTGAGGCTTTCGAAACCATTCATCAGATCATCCCCGCCTACACTCTGACTTTGCGCGGCAGGTCCTTGGTTTCCATTGCTGAATAGGCCCATTAGATCGTCCATGTTGCCCATATTCGCCTTCGCATTCGCCGGCGCATTCACTGCTGGACTTTCTACTCTCTGCGGTGTGCCTGCTAGACCTTCCAAGCCACTCGACCCTGCTGAGGGCTCCTTTTGCATGCTTGCCGGGGCTGCGCCGTCGAAATCAATATCTAGCAGATTCTCGATATTGGACTGTGGCGCGACTGAGCCCCCAGCAACTGCAGCAGCTGCAGCCGCAGCAGCTATAGGGTTGTCACGGGCTTCTTGACGTTGTTCTTCAATGGCAGCTTTTTGCATGGCTTCGGCGCCGAAGCGACCTTGGCCCAAGAAGGACTCAGGTGGTTTCTGGTAGACCGAGGCGAGAGTTGAGATTTCGAGAAGGAGTGAGTCAAGGAGAGCTTGTGGTAGAGATGGAATGGTGGACTGTATTGGAGGCTTTTCGGCGAGGATAATGTTCTGCATCAGGTCAGAACCTAGGCCAAATGACCACCATAGTGGAGCACCTACCTTTGCTATTTGGGGGTCACTGGATAGCAGTCGCCAATATACGTATGCTCGATCCCGAATGTCTGGATTATCATTCTTTTCTGTCGCTGATTTAAGGACTGATTGCACCAATGCCTGAGATTGTTCAGGCTTCTTTAGGAAAAGTTTCACCACAGCAGTAAGGATTTGCAATTGAGTCTAGAGAGAGATTAGCGACGGATACTAGTAGTACAAGTACAATATATACCTGAGTGAATTCCTCGTTGAAGGCATCAACGAAACCCGATAAAATCTCTTCGGCATTGCTAATTTTCTCGGCATATTCACCGACAATCCAGATCAACGCGCCTCTAGCATTGGGTTCATCCAATTCATCAATGCACTGACAGAGCGTGGGTATTATGCCTTCATAACCGGGGTACTTCCTGAAGATGTCCTTGATAACAACAATAGCCTCCTGGACAACGTAATTGACCTTAGTGGCAATAAGGTCTAGTAATGTGTTGACACATTTCTCGCTCGCGCTTTCGATCTTGATCGCCACTTGACCGATGGCTTTAACGCCGCGGCGCACGAAATCCATATCTACCTCCATAGCATATTCTTTTAGTTCAGCTAGTAGTTGGTCAACATTCTTATCGTTTGCTATTCGTACCATAATCTCAAGCTTCGCAAGTTTCAGATAGGGCGGGTCGTTGTATTTGCAGAAGAAAACTCGCATCTCCTTGCTAAGGATGTTAGGCTGTTTTTGTAACAGGAGATCGATGTTACGTAGTGCAACGTATTGGACCTCTGGCTGTGATGATACCAGAGTGACTAAATGTCATTAGTATTTGAGAACTACCTCTAAAGCAGTGAACTGACCTAACGGAGGTGCCATCTTCTTGAGATACGATTGAGCCAATTCTTGACCGACATATCGCATGTGCAGGAAGACTACCTTGATTGCGGCCAAAACAACACTAGGATTGACGTGTTGGAATTGTGGTGACACTCGCTCGCAAATGTGCTCCGATTCTTTGACATCCGCGGCATGATAATCAGCAAGGGTGGTCAGTATGGTCACACGGCCCCATTCAGTACACTCGTTCAGTGCCATGAGCAGTTTCTTCAAGGTATGCGGAGTAATCTTGAATGCCTTGGTCTCTGGTGACGCTTCGTTGATCTCAACCAAAGCAGTGACGGAGTTCGCCACTACCATAGGGTTCGGATCGCCTATCAACTCTTGCAACGTCTCCAGGAAGCCATTCTCCAGGCACATGGACGGATTCAGATCATATAACTTCGCGACGCAGATTGCAGCTGTCTTTCGCACGTATGGGGACTCGTCTCGTAAGGTTTTCCGCAACGGTTCCTCCATGTAGTCGACCATCTTGTCAACCCGAATACATCCCATCGTTCTTATAGCCAACGCGCGGATCAAAGGATTAGGGTCTTCAGCATCTTGTACAAATGTATTGACGGCGAGAATGCAGAGGTCAGGATGTGATTTGGCATAGTTCCTGAGAAAAAATGAGAAACTATACTTCGTGAACATAGTACAACTTACATGAGGTACAAATATACAAGCTTCTTCTGGTCCAGGTCGCCAGTCGCAATGTTCTTGAGGACATCCGGAAAGAGAGCAGATACATCCTTGCCCAAAGTCATGGACATGATCGTCTTCTGGATTGACTCCTTACTGAAAGGTCTAAGCTTATGTACGTAATGCGATTGTAGTTGTCCTTACCGTTCCCAGGCATATTGTGAACTGCGCATTATCGTCAGCTTATGATCTCCTGAATAGTTCAATGGTATCTAAACTCACACTAAACCGGCTCTCAATTCAAAAGTCTCTCCTTTTCGCGGTACCGCGAAGGCCCCTCTTATTCTGTTGACCGCCATGTCTACTAAGGTCAGTAGAACTGACGAGCCTGCTGCCCGCACTCATAAAGTGACGGCCGGCGGCAAGTTGTGGGCGCCTGGACTTGAACAGGCCCTGACGGTGAGGCTCAAGTCTAGTCAGTGCAGCTACAATAGAGGTATTGCGCGAGGGTAGGTAGCAGTGACGATGCCTTCGGCCTTTGTGGTGGATCGCGTTGAGGAGTATAGCTGTGGATTGGCAAGTTGTTCTAGCAGTCGAGGTGTGTAAGTCTTGGCATGGATGGATGGATTCATTAGTGGTGTGTGCTAGATGGTGGCTAACCACCGAGATCGCCGCAATTACAACGAACATGGATGCGCACAAATCACTTCCCTAAGCATATGGTGATTATCACGACTGATGAATCAGGAAGTCCAATCTCGAAACAATGGTGCGTGCACACAACCACGCTGAGACATGGAGTCTGACTTTGGAGAAGCCAGCCAACCTCCCGAACTTACGGAGACTCTTCGTTGAATCTAGGACGGAAGCTGAAGAAAGCGCGTATTCTCGCAATGCTGTCAGTATGAAGAAACAGTATATTTGTCAAAGCTGAAGTATCCAGTTCTATAATCTAGTACTATACATGTCCTCTGTTGCCCTTTTCAGCCTGGTAGCGCAACGAATGACCACTGGACGTCTACCCCTGGCGTAGGTTCCATCGGCTCAATGCGGATTACCATCTTCGTTGAGAAATCGGAGGTGGAAGGTTGTTCTTTCTTGAGCTAATGTTTGAGAGGTTCTGGTATCTAAGATCAATAAGGGCGGTCACTGATTGCAATATACCTACACAAACTACCCAGTTTTTGCTACAGCTCTTAGGTCCTGCCTGCTCTTGTTCCAAAGACGCGAGGATATCGCGCTGACCTAGTCAGTCTCAATACCATCATCAGAGAAATCCAGGTCCTTAAAGCCTTTTGCGAGACCTCTCCTTAGCTTCCCACCTGCTTTATGACCGCCGCTATCGTTCTCAGACTCCTCCTGACCCCATCGTTTAGCTCCCTCTTGGACTGCTTCTAGATCGGCTTCCATCTCACGCCGCTCCATGATTTGGCGTGCTTTTTCAAGGGAATATCGACCGTCCATGCCTGCATCTTTGAGCATACCCTTCAAATGACTGATCTTTGCTTTTGGCGTCACATATGGTTGAAGCTCCTTCCACCACATTTTTCGAATACCACATTTGACTAGCCACCCTTGTAGTCGTTTGATTTCAGCATCATTGGGATCTAAGTCGTCCTTGGCTTTGCTTGCCTTCCTAGCACCCTTCGCTGGCTTTTCTGATCGGGTCGCCTTGGTATGTGCGGTATTTCTACCTTTCTTCTTTGCCGGTGGTTCATCGAGGACATCTGACAGCTCGCTCTCAGAGTCTACGGCAGCACTCTTCGAGTATGTAGGTGGCGTTTTCTTGGCATTGTTTACAGGCGAAGGCTCATCAGGGACCTCTGAGAGCTCACTTTCCGAATTTACGGTGGTCTTTTTTGGGTCTTTCGGCCCATTCTTCGTAAGATTCTTCATGAGCTGGGATTCACCAAGGGCATCGGGCAGCTCGCTTTCGGGGTCAGTAGCATCTGTCTTCGGTTTTGTCTCCTCTAAATGCTCTCCATCGCTGTCATCTCCAGCTTCCGATAGCGGACTGGTTTCCTCCTCTTCGTCAGCTTCGGACTCTGATGCGACAACTTTTCTCCTCTTTCGTGGTTCCTGTCTAGTAGCAGGAGAGGCGCGTTTCACGCGACTTTTGAGCTTTCCATCGATTGAAGGTTTTGTTTTCGGTTTCTGACTTCTCTTGGACTGTGGTATTGGCCTCACATCGTCCCGTTCTTCGCTGTCTCCCGCTTGCTGCTCGTCTTGCCTGGTCTGCTCTTCATATTAGCGCAGGTATCTTTGCGGAAGTCGTGGCTGATGACGTACTACTTCTGCTTCTATGAACTCCTTGCTTCGATTCTTCCAAAGACCTTCTTTCAGATAGCCAGCCGGAAGACCTAACTGCGATTCAGCGGCAGCTCGCATCCGTTTGACCGTGAGCTCGTCATGGTTCCCAGCCTTGAATATACTGGTGATTGCACTCTTCAGGGCAGTGCGGATCTGATCATCAGAGACTGATACACGATCCTCAGAGTCGGACATCAGGATTATGAAGGTTATCAGAGAAGGTAGCTACGCGTGGCTGATGCGATGTCTTTACGTGCGGGGCTTACAACATAACGCGAATGTGGGTCGCGGGAAGCGGCGCGCATCGCGGATAGATTGATGGATCATGAGTGGCAGGATTAGCGCCTGACGTGCCCAACTAATCCTACAAAGAGAACCAAGAATCATAATTAAATTCAGGAACATGGGGAGGAACTCTATTAATGTCCGGTACTTAATGATCAGTTTGGTTTACAAAGCCATCCCTCGAGAATTTGATTTGTTACTCTCTCTGCTGACGCAAATGCGATGGTGGTTCAGCCCGACCCAATTTGGATCCATTGGACTAGGTGCTGGAGCTGGCTACGTCATGGCACCTTTCCAAACTTCCAATGCCTCTTAGGGCTGGCTACAGCTTGGAAACCATGAAACATGGTTATTATGAGGGACCTAGCCAAATTTTCCCCTTGCCACGAAGCGGACAATTTGTCTCATCTGTTTGATCGCGGAGCGTTGTCGTGCCAATTAGCCTTGATGCAAGGTCACTGGCCGACAGTAATAATGAGGTGTGGTCACTGATGGAAGATGGAATGATCGTCCGCACGCAACGGCTGTCTAGCCCAGGTTTTAGGCTGTCCGCAGGCTTAGACAACAGCTGTGCCACCCCCGGCCGGGCCCTGTAACAACGCATGCCCTGGCTTGGTTGCTATTTTCCCTGCTCTGCGTTTCAAATAGCTCCAAGGAAAGTTCAAGAACCAAGGCCTGTTGCGCTGGCCTCTTGCCATCCCTGCCAAACTTGGACGCATTCCTGTTGTCATCACCAGCTCAACTATCTGTCCTTCGGACCACTACTAACCTCTTCACCTCTCTGTCTTTACACACTTTCTAACAACTCGTCCGGAACCTGACAAATCGTTCACCTACCTTATGTTAGGCGAATCTTTCCAAAACAACCAACTCAAGATACTCCACGCTTCGCATACAAACCACCTCATCTCGCTACGCTGTGTATCTTCATCACCATACTAGATCGATTCGAGAATGCAATAGACTTCTTCACCAATTGCCGCAGCATAACTATATACCCATAGCGACTACACGTTTGCGCCCACACTTTAAGTCGATCAAATCCGCATATTCTTCCTCGAGGCTTTACGTAATTACCTATACGCCCTCAAAATGTCTTCCGACGCTACATCTACCGGTGAAGGTCGCCTGCTCCTCGTTTCCAATCGTCTTCCTATCACAATCAAACGATCCGAGGAAGGAAAATATGATTTCAGCATGTCCTCTGGAGGACTTGTCAGTGGTTTGGCAGGTCTAGCGAAGTCCACCAAGTTTCAATGGTATGGGTGGCCGGGAATGGAAGTTCCTGAAAATGAAATTCCTATCCTCACGAAGCGCTTAAAGGACGAATACGATGCTGTTCCAGTCATGTTGGATGACGAGCTCGCCGATAGGCATTATAATGGCTTCTCAAGTATGAAAGTCTCCATGGAATAGTCTGATCTCAGAGCTGATTGAGCGTAGACTCTATTCTTTGGCCGCTTTTCCACTACCACCCAGGTGAGATCACATTCGATGAATCTGCCTGGAACGCCTACACGGAAGCAAACCGATTGTTTGCGAAAGCTATCGCGAAGGATGTGAAAGATAATGACCTTGTCTGGGTGCATGATTACCATTTGATGTTGCTACCATCTATGCTAAGGGAAGAAATTGGAACCACGCGGAAGAATGTCAAGTTCGGCTTCTTCTTGCACACCCCCTTCCCCAGCAGTGAGATCTACCGCATTCTTCCAGTGCGCAACGAGATCTTGATTGGTGTTCTTCATTGTGACCTTATTGGCTTCCACACTTATGATTACGCCCGTCATTTCCTTAGCAGCTGCTCTAGAATTCTGTAAGTATGACGGCTGGAAGTTCATGCACATGTCTGACATTGAGCAGTGGACTGGCAACAACACCTAACGGTGTAGAGTTCCAGGGTAAGATCGTGACTGTGGGCGCATTTCCGATCGGCATCGACCCAGAAAAGTTCGAAGAGGGTTTAAAGAAACCAAAGGTTCAAGAGCGCATTGCCACTCTAGAACGTAAGTTCCAGGGTGTTAAGCTGATCGTCGGTGTCGATCGACTGGACTACATCAAGGGCGTTCCCCAAAAGCTACATGCCTTAGAGGTCTTCCTCACTGAGCATCCAGAGTGGATAGGCAAGGTTGTACTGGTACAGGTTGCTGTACCCAGCCGACAGGACGTCGAAGAGTACCAAAACCTCCGCGCTGTCGTCAACGAACTCGTCGGAAGGATCAACGGCAAGTTTGGAACCGTCGAGTTCATGCCTATCCACTTCATGCACAAGTCCGTTTCGTTCGACGAATTGATCGCATTGTATGCTGTCTCAGATGTTTGTCTCGTTTCCTCTACACGCGACGGTATGAACTTAGTATCGTACGAGTATATCGCCTGTCAACAGAAACGCCACGGTGCAATGATCTTATCCGAATTCACTGGCGCTGCCCAGAGCTTGAACGGCAGTTTGATCGTGAATCCATGGAACACAGAAGAGCTTGCCGACGCTATTCATGACTCAGTGACCATGGGAGACGAGCAGCGAGCTTTGAATTACCAGAAACTTGCCAAGTACATTAACAAGTACACTAGGTGAGTTGTTGAAACTCTGGCTCCGTATTTTTGACTAACATACGCAGTGCTTGGTGGGGAAAATCTTTCGTCAATGAGCTTGTTCGTATCTCTGAGCAGGCCGACAAGAAACTCAAAGTTCGCACCCTTTCGCTCCCGGACAGATCAATCAATGATGGCCTCACGAATGTGCCCCAGGCCGTTGGGTCTCCAGTCGTGGAGAAGAAGGCTCTTCCTTGATTTCCTGGATGTCCCTATAGAATATAAGTTTGCATGAAGGCGTTGAAGGGCCATTCATTAACAGCGAGATGAAGCGTTTCTGCACATGAACCCCTAGAGAGTCTTAAATACTTGTCTATTCAAATGAACAACTATTACTAAAACAAAATTTGTAGCGATTGTGCATCTATAAATATGGCAAAACCTGTTCACGTGATTGCGCGATATAGCCGGGATTTGACCGGATATCCCCGTGCTTTTCTATGGCACAAGGCAGGATCCGAAGTGCTCTGCGCTCCATGATAAGCGTCGTATCAGCCAAATCATAAAGGTTACAGCGAAGAAGGTCATTACACCGGTCAATCTGTGGTATTGGACTACGATCAAGAAGCTCCAGCTGATGAAATCAGTCAATCGAGGTACTACTCATATCGTGGCGGCCATCTAGCTCTACCTCTACGAGCTTTTCTATCAGGCCCGCAGATACCCTTGCTACTGCACAATGCCACCACCAATTTTACATCGCAATTTTAATGGCGTCGTCGTGTCCGCTGGCAAGATGGACCGCACAGTAAAAGTACGAATAGCAACACAAACGTGGAACAAGAGAGTTAAAAAGGTATGAACTCTAAGGTATCTTGGAACACTATACAAAGGATCACAGAGCTAAAGCCTACGCTGTTAGCACTTCCCAGATGCAAAACACCACCTTGTCCACGACCCCGCAAACTCCGTCCGCGAGGGCGACGTTGTATCGATTCAATCTGGTTGGCGCAAAGCCCAACATGTACGGCACGTCGTAACAAAGATTTTAAGTCCTTTCGGTTCGCCGCTGGAGGATCGACCACGCTTACCTACGCTTGAGGAGTATCGCGTGGCGAGGGAGAAGTTGAGGCTGGAAAAAGACGTGCGGCAAGCTACGAGAGGCCGTGGGGCAAGTGTAAAAAGGGTCGCTATAGCGCAGGTGACGGGCATGTTTGACAAATTAGGGGTACAAGAAACAGACGAGTTGAGGAATACTTTGCGGAAAAAGATGAAGCGGATGAATAAGAAACAAAAGGAGAAAATTCGGGCGATCGGACAAGATGGAGAGATTTTATTGAGGGAGAATCAGGTTGACAGGCTGGTCGCCAATCTCGAGACACCGCGAAGCGAGGACAAAGTTCACGCGTAAAGGACTGTGTTTGACATGCAACGAGTAACGCTCTTTGAACAAACATGCCAAGGGCACTCAGTCTGTAAGATCCTGTACATATACTTGTATGACTAGTCTTTTCATGTAGGTCAATTCTCATGAAGCGTGATTGAGCTCGTTAAGATCAATCAAGTAGCGCTGAACTGATGCTAAACTAGAAGATATCCCGTTGTCCATTAATTATACCATGAATGCTGACCTCAATATACCGGCGGATCTATTCATAACTCCATGCGTCCAATCACTCCCAGAAAAGTAGTCAATCTCAAGGGGATACGAAATCGACATCGTCCTGGTCTTCATGATCCGCGGCAAGAATGAAAGGATGCTGGAGCGCCTCATCTGCCGTTATCCTCTTCTGTGGATCACAATCCAACAGACGCTCCAGAAATCGAATGGCCTCTACTTCTTCTGGGTCGAGCGTTTCTATTCGCTTCCCATTTGCATCTTTCTTCGTCCGTTCTGTGCACCACAATATAATCTTCTCGAAACCATATCCATTCTCACTATACGACGGAATGTTCGTCTCAAAGACTTGGCCATGCATGATGGCCGCCTCACGTATTCGCTTGCGCCCGAAGACATTTGTCAGCTCGAGCAACGCATCAATGTCATCTGCACTGTGAAAGAATGGGAAGCGTTTGGCAAGGAGCGTGAGCAGCACTACTCCAACACTCCACATATCGATCGCACAGGTTTGCATTGTACACTTTAAAAGTACCTCAGGGGCCCGAAAACCTCTTGTTCCAGCCCGATTCGCACGCCGACTCGGTCGTGAATCATTTTTGGGATAACTCGGCTGTTGCTTAGTCCCTTGCGCGGCAGCTTCTTGTTGGTTCGCTGCATATATGCTCGTGCGTTGCTTCATCATTCTTTCGTTTGGAGAAAAGGCGCATAGGCAAGTATGCCAATCCGTTCCTTCCCGCTCTGCGAGGCCGAAGTCGACCAACACACCACGTGCATGTTCAGGCGAATATAGAAAGTTGGTTGGCTTGATGTCGCGATGGAGAATAGAATGACGATGTACAGAGCTGAGAGCGGTTATCAAGCTTTGGAAGTATAGGCGCATATCGTGAATGGACATCTCGCGGAAGTAATCCCGAAAGTCACGGTGCTGGAAGTACGGGAGAATAGCAATGACTTGATCTTTATCGCGGAAAGCAGTGATTAGGGGGCACACTGAAGGGCATTTCCTCAAATCGTGTAACAACTCGAGCTCATTGAGGATCCGTATCGGCGAGCTCGTCGCATAGATCTTCTTTATGGCAACATAATGGGCTCTGCGTCTGGGCTGTCGTTTCTCTTTCCTTCGATTTGGGGTCAAGTACCGGTTATTTTCCTTCTCTTCGATATCCCAGTCATTTTCGAAGTGGTCGTACAGTAGATCCTCTGCTTTGTATACTGTCGAGAATGTCCCTTCGCCGATTCGATTAATGAGTCTGTACTGCTTCGTGATACCCTCGAAGCTGGCTGCAAATCGATCAATGTCTTCCTGAACCAGCTCATCGACCTCTTCCTCATCACTGCCATCGATTGTACATCCACTTTCCTGCAGTGGATCCTGACTCTCCTCCATATCGTAATCCGACCCTTCCTCGGACTCATCGTGGAGTACCACCTCTTGCTGCAAATTCCTCGCCATTCGCGCCTTTACCATTGTATTCATGTATGAGAGGAATGAATTTTTGAGCTCAGAAATGAGTTCCCATGATACCGTAACGTGGAGAATGAGAAGTCGAAGAGTGCGGGGTGTTTGTTTGTGTATTGGCGATGCCGGCTTCCTCCTTTAGCGGTGCCAGACTTAATAGGGGCCAGGTTTTAGGCAAGGACAACTAGAGACACAAGTCGAGTCACACACATTAAACGACAATCTAGTTTCTTGCTACAATGAACATGTGTGATTGCTGCTGGACGTACCCCCTCCTGCAGCATGCTTTATGACGCGACGCGTCGTGGTTGTGCCGAGGTACCTCCGGCGCATAACAATTGTCAACAAACATAGAACGATACCAATCGACAAAGAAGTTCAGACTTACTACGAACTGTCGACCTCTTCATGGGCAAGCCAGTCGTGGACTGGTTCCAAGATTCAATATGGCCGACCATGTTGACTTCAACATCTCTGACGTCCTGCGACAATACCAGACCGACCCGGCCTCCGTAAACACCCCCGAAGCCCCATCCGAATTAATTGATTGCGAAAACGACCCGGACTCGTTAACTCCTGCAATCGTGAACGGAGCTCTCAATCCAGTAATAGATGCTATTGCCGAGAATCCTGAAGCAATAACTCGTGCGGCGAATTTTGATACTTTACAATTTCTACTCAAGTGTGTACCAACCACTGCTCCAGGATGTACGAATTATATACATGAACCTAACGAAGAACTTTTTCGCAAATCTAGAATCGCCTTGCAAATCCCTCCGACTTCTCTGTCCAAGATCCTTGACATATTAGTATCTGCTCTGTCTTCGGAGACAGATGCTGCTCACGCTGATTTAGAAGCCGACGAAAGTGATACGGTCCCTCATCATAAACAGTTACTTGAAATATATGGATTCTTGCTGCAATGGACGCTTTCTGCAGTTGAGACAAAGGCTGCGGAGAAGTCCGCAGCTGCTCCCCCAGCAAAGGGAAAAGGAGGGAAGGGTCCGAAGACCAAAGGCGCCAACAGAGATGGTAGTTGGGATTCGACCGCTCAGTTACAAACTGCGTTGGATGTTATGAGTAAGGTGCTGAAGTTGAAACTTGCAAAGATATTTCACACTACTTCAGAACGTGATACATTCGTTGGTCTGTTTACGAGGCCCGTCTACCTCGTCCTCGAGAGTGAAACAAGAATAAAGATCAAAGAAACTCGGATGCATGCATTCAGAGTGCTCTGTATCGCGATAAAGCATCATGGTCATGGTTTCGGTAAGACTGACACTTCTTCGTACTCAGGAGACCTACTAATTTTCAGGCGCTCAAACATCGATCATCCAGAATCTATCGTACTTCGAGCATCTTTCGGAGCCAATGGCAGAATTTTTACATATTCTATATGAGCAATACGACTACCCACAACTTGCAGAAGACATTCTTCGGTAAGAGTCCGTCGTATGCGGGTGGTGGTTATGCTAATAAGATACAGAGAATTAAGCGGCAAGGAATTCAATAGCAATGATCTCAAGGGCCCTAAATCTGTGTCGACGTTCATTACAAAGATCTCTGAACTGGCTCCCCGGCTTGTCATTAAGCAGATGACCTTGCTTGCAAAGTTCTTAGACAGTGAAGTACATTTCAAAGATCAAATCATAACGCTGTAACCTGTCTGACATGGCTACAGTCCTACACACTCCGCTGTGCGATCATTGAAGTATGCGGCAACCTCATCATCATGCTTACAAAACAAGAAGGTTCAGAGCGCAGCGAGCATACAGAAGGACAAATCAATGCATTCTTCGATGTCCTCGAGGAACGGTTTCTGGATGTAAGCCCTTATTGTAGATGTCGTGCCATTCAAGTGTACACAAAATTGTGTGATATGCTCCCGTTTGGTCTATACACGGATCGACGCCAGAATGCTGCTGAATTGGCGGCCCGGAGTCTTGAAGACAAGACCAGCAACGCAAGGAGAAATGCCATAAAACTACTAAGCAAGTTAATCGAGACCCATCATTTCCGGGCCTTGAAGAATGTAGACGATGGTACCCTCTCACGGCACGGAGACCAACGAAAACCTGGATTTGAGACCAGACTGAGAAGTATAGAGGCGCAGATAGATGCGTTACGACCTCCTGTAGAGCTTCAGGAAAAATCCTCGGACGTGGATCCCACCCTAAACGCAAGCATGCTGCAAGACGCGACCCAAATGGAAGGCATTGAACAACAACCCGAACCAATGACGGCAGAGCAGTTAGCAGCGGCAGCGAAGAAAGCCGAGGAGGAGAAGGAGACCGCAGAAAAGCTGGAGAATCTCCAAAATTTTAGACGGTATCATCTCGACGCGATAAAGTTTATCGTGGTTGTCGAGGAGGCTTCCGCCACTGTCACTCAATTACTCTCTTCTAAAAACAAGAGCGAAGTGATCGAAGCCATGGACTTTTTCCAGATTCTAGATGCCTACAAGATCGAAACCGCGAGTGTGGGCATCCGGCGTATGCTTCGGCTCATTTGGACCAAGGGTAGTAGTGACGAAGGCAAGGGCGTACAAGGACATTTGATCGATGTCTATAAGCATCTCTTCTTCGATGCTCCAGACAGTTACGATCCCGAGCATGCTGCACTCTTTGTTGCCAACAACATGACAAGTCTCACGTTCGGATCGACTCCTGCCGATCTTACATCCCTAGAACAACTCCTAAGCACCATGATGAAGGCAGGTTTGATCTCTAGTGCTGTTGTTGACAAACTTTGGCAAATATATAGCGTCTCAAAGAACATCTCCAAGACCCAGCGTCGTGGTGCCATCATTATCCTTGGCATGCTCGCAGTGGCCGACCCTGATATCATTGTCAAAGAAATGGAGAGATGCTTGAAGGTAGGCCTAGGGGCTTTGGGACGTCAAGATCTCGGCCTGGCCAGGTACACATGTGTTGCTCTTCGCAGAATCAACAACCAGGCTCGCAAGTCCGACAAACCCACAGTTGGTTCAAACGCTCCCCATTTCGCCAAGCTATCGAACGACCATGCAATCTTGATCTGCCTAGCAGCTATGACAGAGATCGTTTCCGACGATAAAGAATGGTTTGGCTTAGCAGAACAGGCGATCGGTGCCATCTATGCTCTATCCAAATTTCCAGATGTACTTTGTTCCAACATCATTCGGAGGAAAACGAGATATGTATTTCAGTCCAAAGCTACTTCCAGACCTATGTCCCGAGATTCTGATACCGCCATGGATGTCGACGAGCCAGAGACCGCCATGCCTGTTCCACGCGAAGAAGAGAAAGAAGACATAGCTGAAGAGAAACAGAAGCCTGCAATGGCACTATCTCAATTATTGTTCATTGTTGGGCACGTCGCAATCAAGCAGATCGTCCACCTTGAGCAATGCGAACTAGATTTCAAAAAGCGCAAAGCAGAGAAAGAGAAGGCCGCCGAAGCTGCAAAATCTGAGCGACAATCCCTCGCAGCTGTAAATCAATCTCCTAAGAAGAGGAAACCTGGCGCAAAGAATACTGCTACACCACCCCCAGTCGCTCAGGAAGATAAGGATGAGCTCGACCTGATTGGAAGCACAACAGAGGATGATTTCACCGATGCTATTGCCCACATCCGTGAGAGAGAGTTACTGTACGGCGATAAATCCCTTCTCGCAAGGTTTGGCCCCATGGTCGCGGACATATGTGCGAATAATACTTCATATGCCGACGCTGAGCTCCAGGCCCAAGCCGCTCTGTGTCTTGCAAAGCTCATGTGTGTGAGCAGCCAATACTGCGAGCAGCACCTAGACCTTCTTCTTACGATCTTAGAGCGTAGCAAGGACGCCACAGTGCGTAGTAACCTCGTTGTAGCGCTTGGTGACATGGCTGTCTGTTTCAACCACCACATCGACGAGAATACCGACTTCCTGTACCGTCGCCTCAATGATCCTGATGGCAGTGTGAAGCGTACTTGTCTTATGACTCTAACGTTCTTAATCCTGGCCGGTCAGGTCAAGGTCAAGGGTCAGCTAGGTGAAATTGCGAAATGTCTCGAGGACGAAGACCGCCGCATCGCCGACATGAGCCGTATGTTTTTCACCGAATTCGCGACGAAAGATAATGCTGTGTACAACAATTTCGTCGATGTGTTCAGTCTGCTCAGCTCCGATAGCAGACTAGACGAAGATGCTTTTAAGAAGATCATGAAATTTATCACAGGTTTCATCGAGAAGGTATGTCGTGCATCACGCCGCGCTCCAGAAAATATTCGTCGACACAACATCCACTGACATCCTGACGCAGGACAAACACGCCAAACAACTCGCTAATAAGCTGGCTTCTCGTTTACCTCGCTGTGAGACAGAGCGACAATGGAATGACGTTACGTATGCTTTAGGCTTGCTACCACACAAAGACGAGGAGATTGGCAAGATTGTGACAGAGGGCTTCAAGGTTGTCCAAAGCGCCGCGTAATGATAGCATGGGTACTATGACTGATATGAGCGTTGATCGGAGCGTTTGAAGCGTTTGGAGTTGGAGGATTTTTCATCAGTGCGGTCTCAGAGGATATGCTCTCATTGCCGGCAGCCATGGTTTGTGTTTTATGACAGCATCAAGTGGTGTTTTGTGTTTTTGTTCGCTGTTTCGCTCACTTGTTTTGGTATACGCGAGGGAGCTTCCTCCAACGCATATGCATTCACTGTCAATGTTCGAATAGAGATTCTGTCAATTCATCATGGCCCTATAATGGTGGCTTACACAATAACCACATACAGACGCCATCAGTCATTAATCGTTAATCCCAGCCTAGTTCCATGGTCCTTATGTACATGAAGCCTCTTTCTGCTTCAAATTTGACGTAGCGGTACCACGCCGTCGTACAAAACCAATGCTCCCAGATGCACTTCTAGATTAAACATTGATCGACATCTGCTGGTCCTCCTCATACACCGGCATGTATTCGAGACTCTGTGTAGAAACGCTCTGGAGGACCTTGTCCGAAGTCAGTGCTGAGAATCCCCTAAAGTCACACGTTAGCTTCAAGTCCCGTTTGCAGAGAGCGGGTACGATAACTTACTTGATGATGCGGTACTCGTGAGTGATGCGGCCACCCTAGGTTCGGATCAGTTTACTAGCCATGCGGAGGTCCAAGACGACTTACAGCTTCGACGATCGCGTCTTTGGCTTGCTGCATGATGTGACCGGGGGTGTTGTCCGGGAATGTGACGATGACGGTCTTAAGGCTGACAGGCTTGGCAAGAGCTTGCGCATAAGCGCAGAATAGCGCGACGAGGAGTGTGAAGAGGGAGAATTTCATGGTGTCGGGTGTGTCAGTATTTCTGTGGAATGTATGGAGGTGTAGGTTTGTAGGTGCGTAGGTGTGGGAGCGTTATCTATTAAAGAAAAGGCTCATTAGCACCTTCCTGAGACAGAGCCATGAGTGGGAACTCCCTTGGGTAGTATGTCATCGAGCTTATTCAGTCCTTAGTCATTCAGCTGTGACTGGACTCGGACGGGATGTTGTGGTCCAAGCCAGCGCTTGTTCTTCCAGGAACATTTTCTGTTGATAACATTCTACACTGAGAGGTAATTCTCATTTTTGGACTGGAAACTTGTTATGTTCAGCTGAGGAATAACCCAAAATTGTCGCCTCATCATTGATTTACACCGTCCATATCCGTACATCTCTTCACGCCCCTTTTACGTGCGCCGATGCTGGCTACAGGTTTTGAGCTCATTACAGCCTGTGTTGCGCACTTACGCCTGTCCTGCTACTGTATTCTCTTATCTCTGGACTCTTGTTTAGCTTAGCATTAGACTGAGAGCCTGATACGGCCTACGCGTGAATTCCTTCAACTGGAGACTCTGGCCTGTGCCTAAGGATCTACAGCATCTGGTATGTTGTTCATCTTTCTTATGAGTAAACAACACTTCAGAGGCTCATTCTCAACGAGCGTCTATAGTCCATGAACTTGAGAAAGTGTAATTCTCCTTGAGAAGTGCCTTACGCGCCAAGCGAACCAGCCTACAAATACCACACACACAACATGCCATTTCGATTTTCAATTCCATCTAAAAGCATGAGGCTATGGAGGGGCAAGCTTGTGATATCTCCAAGCTCATCTAGAACTTTGTCGATACTCTGTCGGGGTGAGAACCACTTGTTATCTATTGATACTATCTGTTAAGCATCATAGGCGATCGCATTGATCGCGAGGAGCTTTTCAAATATACGAACGGACGCTTCTTAGTCAGACATAAGGAACAATGCGACCAAAGATATCTGAAATTCGACTTGGACCAGCTTTGCGCTGTGGCCGCCTCTGCCGGCAATACTAAATCGCCTGTCCGCAAGATTGAGAAAATGGAAGGCGGTTTCAGCAAAGCATTACTCATGAGCAAAGAGGATGGAACAGAGGTCGTTGCTAAACTACCCTTCTCTATTACTGGACCCCCTAAGTACCTTACAGCATCTGAAGCAGCCGTTCTTCAATACTGTGCGTCCTCCATGTTTTAGATTGGAAATCTTGCGACTGATCTATACATCAACAGTGCATGATCACACCACAGTCCCGGTTCCCAAATTGCTCGCATGGAACGCCGACTCTTCGAATCCAGTCGGTGCCGAATATATTATAATGGAGAAGGCGGCTGGCTGCCAACTAGTCAAGAAATGGGGAGAGATGAAAGGCATAGATCCTCTCGAACTCATCAAGAACCTATGCCTGATTGAGGCTGATCTCGCGGCGATTGCTTTTCCGGCGAATGGAAGTCTTTACTTCCGTGAGTCGATGGGGACCGGCGACAAATACACACTTCTATCCCCGGACCTGGATCCTTCTGGTCAATTTTGCATCGGGCCGTCTTGCGAGCGGTCATGGTTCGGTAAAGATGATACGGAATCTGTACAAGCTCGCTTCAATCGAGGACCATGTGAGTAATACTAGACCAACTCGCTTTCCTTACTAATGAGTTATATCCTATTAGGGCCCACTCTACCTGCTTTCGGCGTAGCGCTTGCCGAACGTGAGATTGCTCGGATTGAAGAGAACCCCAAAGTTGCTCCTCACGGACCACCACGAGGCTCTATTGAGGAACAGCTTGCCGCCTTGCAAACGGCCAAAAAGGTCTTTCTTAACATGGGCACGGAGACACTTCCTGGACGCCTCGCGTGTCCGACCCTGTGGCATACTGACCTTCACATGGGAAACATATATGTTAATAATGAAGAGCCTACCCAGATTGCCACACTCATTGATTGGCAGTCTACCGGGGTCTCCCCTTTGTTTTCTCAAGTTCGGTTTCCCGAACTCATAAACATTGACGAGGACTACAAGATTGGGCTCGAAATCCCACCGTTTCCGGACAACTTCGACGAGATGGACGACGACGATCAAGCGGTTGTTAAGTTCAAACACAAGCATAAATTGATGGGCAAGGCTTACGAGGCGGCCTGCGGTTTCAAGGTTCGAAAGGTCTCCGACTCCATAAGTCTTCCTCCTTTTTTTCGACAATTGTTTCTTCGTACCGGGGAGGCGCGGGAAGAGGGTATTGTACCACTTCGTCAATGCCTAATTGCAATTGCCCACATATGGAATGAAGCTCAATTCTCCAGCGACTGTCCATGCAATTTTAGTGCAGAAGAGATTGAAAAGCATCAGCAGGAGTTTTCACAATATAGGGATCACCACAGGCTCTTTGAAGTTGCCCGGCAGTGTTTGGATACCGATGATGACGGCTGGATCGCGCCCTATTACGACTTTGAGAAGAAGCAGCAGGAGAACAAGGAGGTTCTTGAACTTTGCATAGCTCACTGTGCAAAGTATGGTAAATCGGCCGAAGAGGTGCAGAGAATATGGCCGTACTATGAAGGGTTGAGCATTCATCTCTGATCAGTCATCATCAAGTCCAAGAGCTTATCAAGGACAAATTTGTGACAGTGCTATCAAAATGTCTTGAGTAGTGACTACAGATAATCTCACATGTGAAGTCAATGAAGGATGTATACTTCCCTTCGACGACTGGGGACGGATGTGCAAGAACACTATATCTTACACGACATACACCTATAGCTCTGGGAGAAATATCGTAGCAGCTTCGTTAAACGAAGACGAAAGAGTTGGCCAGCCCTTGTTACAGTGGTAAGAAGAGTCTAAATACTTAGGTGATCTTTGACTTATACTGCGTAATTACAGTCTTATAGATGTTTCGTATCACTTCAAAGAACAAGCACAGATTGAACGACTAATCACCAACCTGGACAGGCACTACTTCCATACAGCATAACCTCACGATTTATGACTGGCTATCATCCACTTCTTCTTATTCACGGCAACTTGAGGAAGATATCTGTGCTTGGCTGAATATTCTCCCAAAAAGGAAATCTGCATTTGACTGTGGTTATAATGTAATGTAATGACAGGGTGGGCTGTCGAGTCAAATAATCCACGCTGAGCTGGAAAGCGACAACAGTGTTGAAACGACCTGAGGCGCTACGAACACCGGGTTGCAGGCGAATCATTCTAGGGCATGACCTTGATGTCGAGGTTAATGAGCGAACGAGCTAGGCTAGTCTGCTGTACACTGGGTATGTCAAGGATGCTTCTCTGAACGTTATATGGCAAATGAAAACTGCATACGGTATATGGTAATTTATGAAATCTTTCAAGCATCCATAATATGACGTAGGTATAGCCGGTAGACTCTAACTGCCCTACCTATACGTCCTTTAGTAGTTCGTACTTACACTGTTATACTAGTCCGGATAATGATCTCATAGTTACTAATTAAAGAGGGGCGAGATTGAGAGAAACAGGAGTTCTTTATTACATAATCGGCCCATAGAAAGCTTCTGTTCAGCGTTACGTTATTTAGAAAATTATTACATATCATGACCCTAAATACTGTGTCTGGCAAGGTCGCAATCGTCACGGGGGGAGGGTCAGGTACGTCAAGTAGTATAACAATTGTAGGAAGCCTTCTAATGACGAATATTCCATAGGCATTGGCCTTGCATTCGTCCGCCTGCTGCAATCTAGAAACTGCAATGTTGTTATCGGAGATCTTTGCTTGATCGAAGAATCAAAGGTGCTCGTGGAAGAAAGCGCCGTTCGATCTGTCGCTAAAGTTCTATTTAAAGAAACAGACGTCTCAGACTGGAAGCAGTTGGGGGAACTATTCTCCTTTACAGAGAGTCATCTAGGTGTTCCAGACATCGTGTGTCCTGGCGCAGGAGTATTTGAGCCAGTATGCTAATCAACATCTCTGGCAAAAACCGGGCTGATAAAACGTGCAGAAATGGTCAAACTTCTGGGAGGACAGTGAGACAGACAGTTACAAGACAATTGCCATTAATTGCGAACACCCAGTGAAGGCCACTCGTCTCGCAATTCGGGCCTTTTTGAAAGCGGACAAGCCCGGCGTTATTGTCCATATATCATCGACCGGAGCGCAGGTTGCTGCATTGAACATTCCAATATACTGCTCAAGCAAGGCCTTCATCAGCCACTTCGTGCGTACCTTAGCATCTCTTCAGGCAGAAAACATCAAAGTAGTTGCCGTTGCCCCTGGGTGAGTTCGCTTAGTCTTCATTTTGGCGCATCAAACTTTCACTAAGCAGATTAAGAGCCGTAAATACACCATTATGGAGCAAATGGGATAATGAGGGCTCTGAGCGTGGGAAATCTGATAGGAGTGCTTGGGCTAGTCCGGCTGAGATTGCTAAAGTCATGCTGGCTCTATGTGAAGATTCGCAGTATCAGGGAGGTACCGTTCTCGAGGCCTATGGTGGTGGCCGAATACGACGAGTCGAGATGTTGAACGATCCTGGCCCATCTGGGGCTGATATAGGAGTTGATGGTCGTCCAAAAGGACTATCAAGGGATGATCTGAATATTATGCAGGAGGAAATCCAGGAGCACTTAGCCCGTGAGCGGGGGAACGCGTGAAGAATATCAGTTTTATGGGACGCGGGTTATCTCCAGGGTCTGTCAGGGGCAGCAAAGTTATAAGGTTATGCATGCAAACAGCCATGAATGAGCACGCTTGATACCTGTTGGTGATCCATCTACGTTGATGGATGCATACCTGGTCCTTAGCTACTTGTGCCCCACTAGCGTGGGGCACCACCACTAGTACCGCCTGCGCTGGTCTTAGGCTTCACGTCCACAGTGTCTCTACGTTCCGGTGCGATACATACTTCGACCCCAACCTCAAGCTTCACACGAGAACCAGAGC
This sequence comes from Pseudovirgaria hyperparasitica, assembly GCF_010093815.1. NCBI lineage: Eukaryota > Fungi > Ascomycota > Dothideomycetes > Acrospermales > Acrospermaceae > Pseudovirgaria > Pseudovirgaria hyperparasitica. Next base: position 538,387 of record NW_022985567.1, read on the forward strand.
TCGTACACGGTCCATCTTCTAGCAAACACCATGCAGATCAAGTATGCCTGCTCCAGCTTCTTTCTGTTTACGAGTGTCTGAAGCTAACTTTGAGATCAGAGTCAGAACCCTCACAGGCAAGGAGATCGAGCTCGACATCGACCCAGAATTCAAGGTATCACGGATAAAGGAGCGTGTAGAGGAGAAGGAAGGCATCCCACCAGTCCAGCAACGTCTCATTTTCGGCGGAAAGCAAATGTAAAGCAGATCTTGTCCAAGCCTCAGTCCACAGGCTAATACCTTTGTCTAATAGGGCTGACGAGAAGACCGCCGCCGAATATAACCTCGAAGGAGGCGCCACTTTGCATTTGGTTCTTGCGCTGCGTGGTGGATCGGCCTAAGTATGGCAGTATATGGGCAAGGGCATCATGAGATCAACGATGGGTGCAGCGATACTGCGAACTAGGCATATCACACTGGGGTGATGATGAATGCAGCGAGCAACATCACCAAGGATCGTAACACTACTGGATGAGGATTGGGGCGTTTGGATGATTTACTTTGTCATGACACAGCAATAAACACGATTTGGAGGCGCAAGGGCACATCAAACTATCCATCTGTCCTTGCTCAACTACGGCGCAATCTATGCAATCGGCTGACAAGTGTCGAAGGCTTCGAAGCAGAGAGCTATGAATCATTTACCATTGCTCATAACAGGTACTTTCATTTAAATCATAACCCTTATTTGATGGACTGAAACAGAGATAACATGCCTAGCTCATATCAAGGCCCGGAACGCTAAAGTATACTTCAATAGATCGCTAATATGCATAGAGTTTCGTAAAATTAACTTGCGGTCACCTTTTAAAGCGACTCTGGTTTGGAGGCATGAACACGCTAACGTCTTTCTTCTTCCGCCTGAGCGGCCTGGCTGGCAAATTCGTCGGTGATGTTTGCCTATGTCCTGAGACATCTGTCTTAGAAAGGTTTGCGGTAAAGTTGGAGGATTTCTGAGGAGGCGGTGGTGATGGCGTCGGCGTCAAGCCAGTTGGACTACGACGTGGTGGGGGTATGTAAGAGACAGTCTTGCGCTTGATTGGAACGGGTTTGGTCTTGGATACTGCAATCTTGCGTGGAGGAGTAGCCGTTGGTTCATCTATTGATGCCATGGAGTCTCCGAATATGTCTTCATCTTCGTCGTCAAAGGAAAGCTTCCGTTTTGGAGCAGGCCTGCTGGGTTCGCTTTGGAGGATCTTTGGTACTTTCTTCATCTCCTGTGCCTCCTTGGCGGCTTTACGTTGAGCTATAAGGTCGGAGGAGATGGGTACCTTGTGCGGTACTGAGTTCGCAGCCTTAGTAAATGGCTTCCTTGTGGTGCTGATGATGCTTGGAGTAGAACGTCTCAAGGGCGTAGTCCGTCGTCGCTTCGGGCCTTGAGTGATCCTTTCAGGTACAAATTGAGTTTTGTCCATACTTCGTTCGTCTTCAATACGCTTGAGTCGCTCAGCCAGATTCTGACTTGATCTTTGAGCTGCCTCTGCCTCCTGTTTTTGAAGATATTTGTAGAACTTGTACCAGTTTTTGCGTCCCCTCGCTTTGAGGTCCTCTGGATATTTGTGATAATTTGGAATTTCCTTGCGGATGATTGCCAACCATAGCTCGTCGTCTTTGCCAGCAATTTGCGGGCAGTTCTGCTCAAGCCGGTATAGTTGCTCCGGGTTATCAATTTTCCTGAGAAATGGTTGGCACCATTCGTACTCCAATGAACCAACGTCATCAACAGCAGTAATATTGCGGACAACTGCTCTTAGCGCTAGTTTGGTCAAAGATGCGACCGGCATTTTGATGACGACACACGGGCTGAGTAGAGAGTTCTTTTATCTACGATTTAAATGTAGACGCCTCTAGCCAGAGAATTGCGAAGTAGATAGATGAGGTGTGAAGATCGAATGTCAAACGAGGTCAAACTGAATACAGTTCAAAGCACAGAAATGACAACAAAACCGAAGAAAACAACAGTTGGTCTGGCCTGGTGAAATGTTCTCCAGAGTGGTCGCAATGTGGAGGCGTGTTCAAGCCTGGGAGAGTTTGGCAATGTTGTAGTCTTATGGTGTCTGACAACAATTTGATGTATTCACCGGTAGATGGTTCTGTGGAATATTGCAGAGTGGAAAAGAGTGTCTGTAGCATATTCGATAATCTCGTTGGGCAGTGTTTGATAGTGTGAGCTAATTCGAGGTGAATGATTGATGTTCTTTCTCCAGCCACACACGTGCTAATTAATCCATCCATGGATCGCTAGCGCGCAGGGCGGACCAGTAATTACTGCGACGATCCATGAACAATAGCAACTAGACTTTCACATCTGCTCTGAATAGCTCTGCTCTGCTCTGCCTAAGTTCTCCGCTCCATGTAACAAGTCCCCTCGATCGCATCCTTCCGACAACCTGCGCGACAACCTATGCAACCGAAGTACGCAATATGACCGCTAGAATATCCAACAATTACGGCCTGCTGGATCAGGCTGAAGAAGGTTTGTCAATGGCTTGATCGCGACTGCCCGAGTACCAACCAATACATAGATGAAATCCACAAATCACGACCATATGCTATTGAGACCAAGCCCTTTACGAGAATCGCAAGCCGACTGTTGCAGCCTACGTCGCTGATCAATCAACCGCCCGCTCATCTGCCGACTCCACCTCCAGACGGCAACACACTTGACGAAGAGGCCGCGGCGAAAACGGCAGACCGGCAGCAAATCGAGGAGCAGCGAAGGATATGGAGAGAAGAATGCATGCTTGATTTTGCAGCCTTTGAAAGTAGCATTGTGCGCATTCAACTTCTTCACAATAGTAATGAAGTAGAGAGGGCGCGTTACGCGGCTGAGAAGCTGAAGATCCAGGAGACCATGCAAAGAGTCAGGGACAACACAACAGAACTTCACGTTCAACTCGAAGAAGCCCAAAACAAGCTTACACTTCGCAAGACTTACGATCAGCTAGCTGACAAGATTCTGAGTAATCGCATGCTAAAGCCAAGAGAAGATCAACATGTCCAGTTGGAGAAGTTGAATTCTGAGATTGCTGAACTGGAGCGCGAGAAAGAGCAGTATGCGGAGACATGGACCGAACGGCGTAACCAGTTCAAGAGGATTGTGGAGGAAGGCAAGAATATGCTGCGTATTATCCGTGACGAGAAAGAAGAGGCTGAGCGTAAGGAAGGTATGGAGGGCGGCGATGACGTAGACGACGGTGAGGGTAGTACAGTACGTGGAGAAATAAGCCGAATGGGTACGCCAAAACCTGATGGTGCTGTTACTCCCATGCATAAGAGCAATAATGGAGATGAGAGTTCATCACAGCTTGCTGTACCTAAATCTCAACACGGCATGTCAGGATCGCCCGCTCACACAAGGAGCACAGATTTGTCACCTGTGGGACCAGAAGAGAAAGATACCCATGATACAGACATGACCAATAGCGAAGGAGAGATTGAGGAGGGCGAGGCAGATGTTGACTCTGATATCGGCGAGGCTATGGTCACAGAGTAGGAATTTCGCTACTATCATCGTCCATTGCATAGCGCGGTGTCGGGATTTGCATGTTTTACATTCGTGTGGGTATCTATCATCTACCTCTGAGCCCGTCGCTATTAGAACAAGATTATGGATCGCTCAACTGGAAAGACGCACTTTCCACCATCAACGTACTCTGCGAAATCATCTATACCCGGAGAACACCCTAGGATGTTTTCAACAGGCTAGCCTTTGCATTCTCAACAGCCTCTTTTGCCTTCGTGACCTCTTCTGTGGCAGAAGAGTTGTCCTGCTCCTGTGCAGTTTCCTTGGTGGTGTCAGTTCCTTGTCTAGTGATCAACCAGAGTGAGTCTTTAGCGTCCGCTGTACTCACCATCTCTTGCTCCAACTTCGCAACAGCACTAGCAATTGAATTTCGCACCGTGGGTATCATGACTTTAGTTTCTTCTAGAGCTTTTTTCTACTAAAAGGTTAGTAGCTCCCGGCGTCTAAGTCCTTCCTTTTCATGCCTCTTGCTTAATTTCGTATTCGTCACCGTTTGCATCCTCGAGTTTCTTGATGCTGGACTCCTGTTGCTCGAGCTCTTTGTGATAACTGAGCTCTTCCTTGACAAGTCGATTGACAGATGAAGTAGCGATTGCGAGCTTCGAGGGTGGAGGCATTGTGGATAGAGGCAAAATATCCGTGGCGCTGCTTGATCGGATATCCTGGTACGTTGGACTGAGGGGCATAAGGTATGAGGTAAGTCGCCTAGATTCCGCCAAGCCTATTTAACGAAACAGGTTAGTCTTGACGCGAGCCCGCGATCGAAAGTCGCGACGCGTCGACTTTTACCCGCCCGCATAACCATTTGTTCTTGGCTCGCCATCATCTTCCCTCACTCACACTCACATCTCAACCTCCCAGTGTGGTTTGTCACGCTGCCATGTCTTCCCCTACGTCAAGACGTTCTCAGAGGTCATCGCAAAGTGGTACTCCTCGCCGCAAAGGTCGACAGTCACAGGTCCCTTCCAGCAGCCCAGCCCCCGTAACAGCAGATGAGCAATTACGATCAGAAGCCTCCAACAGGTCGAGCGTTCGAGGAACCCCGCGAGCTTCTCGTCTGCAACAGACTACAACAGCTTCATCTCCTCTGTTCTATCAGTCATCTCCAGCCAAAGGCTCTGGTGCAGCAAATGGTGCGGGTGCCAGCTCACCCCTGAGGCGGGGTGCTGGAACAGACGGCGACAGAACCCCAAGGCCCTCTAATCTTACGGCAAGAGGTAATATGTTCATGATCATGGCCATCGCTTTGCCTAACCATTACCACCAGATTCGTCCCCCATCCGATATGCCTCGAGTTCCAGTGCTGCGCCACGAACAGGTCAACAAGGGACCGATATCCGTAGCGAAAGCAGCGGTCTCTTTGTTCGATCTTCGATATCTGGCCCTCCGGGCACAACAGCGCGCAATCGACGCAGTGATATCAATTCTGACCTCGTCGCGAACAGCTCTCAGCGGCGTCGCAGGCTTTTCGTTGACGAGAATGGAGTTGCCGTCGAAAATGACGGCGGCCCATCAGACGCTGCTACTTTCTCCAACCTCGATCCAGGTACTTCCGACGCAGATGTACTTGGCGGCGCTTCAACTAGAGTCATCTGGGGTACCAATGTGTCCATCCTTGACTCGATGAATGCCATGAAAGATTTCCTGATGCGATATCAGAAAAAGTATCGAATGATCAAAGATGGGGATCTTGATAAGGACGAACAGATTTCAGCCGACCACCCAGGAAATACAAAGGAGTACGTCGAAATGATGAAACAAATGCTTGACATGGGTGTAACGGCCCTCAATCTCGATGCCAGAAACTTGAAAGCCTATCCGCCGACCCGCAAGCTTTGGCACCAGCTGCAATCATTTCCCAATGAGATCATCCCACTCATGGATGTGGCTGTTAAGGACTGTATGTTGGAGCTGGCCGAGAAGAAGATGAACGACGTGCGAATGCAAGGTCCTCGAACTCAGGCACGGCGACAAGCAAGCTCAGTTCCACCTATGCCGAGCTCAGATATTGACAATCAAGGCCAACCTTCTACCCCCGTTGCATCTGCAGAAATTCCAGATCTTGTTAGGGAAGTAGACACCAAGATATACCGGGTTCGCCCATTCGGTCTGGACAATACCATCAATCTGAGAGAACTGGATCCAGGAGATATGGACAGGCTCATCAGCGTTAAAGGTCTTGTCATTCGCACAACGCCAATCATCCCGGACATGAAGGACGCATTCTTCCGCTGTGCAGTTTGCAGACACACAGTCAAGGTCGACATTGACCGTGGAATGATCGCGGAGCCCACAGTCTGCCCTCGCGCTGTTTGTGCCTCCGCAAACTCAATGCAGATCGTACATAATCGTTCGGGGTTTTCAGACAAGCAAGTCATAAAACTACAGGAAACCCCGGATAGCGTTCCTGACGGCCAAACACCACATGCCGTGTCTCTCTGTGCGTACGACGAACTAGTTGATGTTTGCAAAGCCGGTGATCGTGTAGAAATCACAGGGATCTTCAAGTGTAGCCAAGTACGCGTCAACCCCCGCATGCGCACCGTCAAGAATATCTTCAAGACATACGTGGATGCTTTACACATCCAGAAGGTCGATAAGCGCAGAATGGGTATTGATGTGTCCACGATCGAAGAGGAACTTGCAGAGCAGGCCGCTGGCGGCATGGAAGAGACTCGCAAGGTCACTCCAGATGAGGAGGCGAAGATCAAAGAAGTCGCCACTCGGTCTGACGTTTACGAGCTGCTGTCACGATCTCTTGCACCGAGCATTTACGAAATGGACGACGTGAAGAAGGGAATTCTTCTTCAACTGTTTGGCGGCACGAACAAGTCGTTCCAGAAGGGAGGAAGCCCGAAATATCGGGGCGATATCAATGTGCTTCTATGCGGTGATCCATCAACTGCCAAGTCTCAGCTACTTCAATACGTCCACAAGATTGCCCCCAGAGGAGTATATACCTCGGGCAAGGGATCTTCTGCTGTTGGTTTGACGGCTTATGTTACGCGCGACCCAGAGACCAGACAGCTTGTCCTTGAATCTGGAGCTCTTGTGCTTTCTGACGGTGGTGTATGCTGTATTGACGAGTTTGACAAAATGTCTGAAAGCACACGGTCGGTCTTGCACGAAGTTATGGAACAGCAGACGGTATCAATTGCAAAGGCAGGAATTATCACGACATTGAACGCCAGGACGAGTATATTGGCCTCAGCCAATCCTATTGGCAGCAAGTACAATATCAATCTGCCAGTTCCTCAAAATATCGACCTGCCCCCAACCCTCTTGAGTAGATTTGACCTAGTGTACTTGGTCCTAGATCGAATTGACGAGCAGAACGATCGACGCATGGCTCGTCACTTGGTCGGCATGTATCTTGAGGATACCCCTGAAAACGCTAGCGCAGCAGAGATATTGGTAAGGATTGCTAACCAGAAGCTTTCTGGTACCGACGCTAACTTGGTTCTCAGCCTGTGGAATTTCTCACATCATACATCTCGTATGCGCGCACAAACTGCCATCCTACTCTCACAGAAGCCGCCACGAAGACTCTGGTCGACTCGTATGTTGCACTGCGCGCGCTCGGATCCGACGTTCGAGCTGCAGAACGTCGAATCACGGCCACGACGCGTCAACTCGAGAGTATGATCCGTCTAGCCGAGGCTCATGCCAAGATGCGACTGTCGAGTATTGTTGAAGAATCAGACGTTGTCGAAGCGGTGCGTCTCATCAAGTCTGCTATCAAACAAGCCGCGACAGATGCGCGCACTGGGCTGATTGATATGGGGCTCCTTACTGAAGGGACCAGTGCCAGCGAGCGCAAGCGCAAGGAAGAACTCCGTGCTGGTGTGCTGAGCATTGTGGATGAGATGTGTGGAGGAGGTGGTGCGGCTCGAGTCAGCGAGGTTGTTAAGAGGCTTGGTGAGGCCGTGAGTGCTCAGATCGAGTCACAGGAGGTGATGGACGCGCTGAAGTCGTTGGAGAGCGAGGGACGCGTGATGCTTGGTGGCGATGGCGCAAGGAGGACTGTCAGGAGAGTCACGGGCGTTGTATGAGCATGATAATTAAAGGTTATGTGGATTGATTGTATCAGCTGGGGGTAGCATGAGATGGCGACGACAATGATCACGACAACGACGGCGGCATGGAATGGTATAGCATGGCATGGATTACTGTGGGTAATGAGCTCAGTGGTTTCGGTGGTGGTATCAAACCTTGTATTGTCTTTGCTCTGCTGCATGTCTACATTCTTATCATAGGCCCTCCCTCTTTTCCTCCTCTTTTCGACTTCTTTCAAGGCATTCAGGGATGCATACTATGCGACTGATCTGCTGCTTGAGAAAACCCACATGATGGCTAAGCTCGACTCGACTCGAGATGCTGCTAGTCCTTAACACAAATTCAATTTCTGCACTCTGTTTCGAGCCAGAATTCGCTCTACGTTTGTTACCGATAGAGGGGCACTGATCTTGTAAGGGCGTTTTGGACCCCTTGGAACCTCATGTCTGTGTGCGTGTGTGTGCATGCATGCCCGAATATCGCCCGGTTTCCGCCTACGCCCTTCCGTCCCTGAGCCTGGTCCAAGCACCGGGTGCGTACTTATGAGCATGGGATTCGCTCGCAAAAGGGGTGCGTATATCTAGTACCATCCGCCACCACCGCTCTGGCCCTGCAGCCCTATAGGGTGGATCCATGCATGTCGCCGGGTGACCCTGATCAGATACACGCACAGAAATAGGACATGTCTGTTCTCCAGGGACATTGCTTATTTCTCCAAGGAGTAACCTCCCTGTCTTGATATCGTCGTCGTAGTCGGCGAGGCAGGTCAGGAAAACATTTGCGTACCGAAAGGAAAGGAATGGAGGCAGACTGACACGTGAAGACGGTATGGTTCACAGGGTGCAGGTTGTGGGACTGTGCACATGGATTCATATGCGAGAAATCTATGTGATGTGTGTGAAAGACAGTTCGATCGAGATCTAATTGGATGACGCCCTTTTCCGTTCCTTTGGATACTTACTGTTGCTGTAAACATGGTTGGACTGCTAACGGCGGTGCTGCTCGCCGCGTGCAGGGGCTCGTCCCGGTGGATGATGATGCTAGCTAGTGAGGTGAAGGTGCTCGACGATGATGAAATATTGTTTCTTCTTCATGGAATCCTTGCATAGATTTTTTTTCCGGCATAGGGCCAGTAAAAGGAAATTTAAAGATTCAAGAAATAGAAAGGGACCGGATCAGGGGGTCAGGGTGGGTCGTCCGGGTGTTCGCGAACCCTGATGTATTGTGATTGGAGACGCAGTAACACCTGGTACCTGACAAGGCGAGGTGAGAGAGCTACTACTGTAGCGCTTCACATATAATTAGAGATAGAATCAGATATAGCTAGAAAGATAACGGTACATAGGATATACTTTATGTACGCCGAAGTACGCCGAAGTTCAAGACTCCGCGTATAACTCGTATACAAGCTAATACCATCTGGGTTGGTTTGGCAGGTAGGGCTAATTAGCGGCGAAAAGCAGGGAGCTCAAGCCTGCCTGTCATGTCGGCTGTGCCACGCGGGACTTTCGGTAGATCGGCGATAGTTGATCGCCTGCACGGGGTCCTAATGCAGCTGTGGATCCGCTCGCTTCTGCAGGCGCCGTTGGGAAGTGGAGCCCGTGTTGTCGTCCCCACCTAAGTAAGGTAGTAACTACCTTAGTACACTTTCGTACCATACACACTGCACACCACTACCTACACCCACGCCCGGTAATTCCACGCTCCAGCTCCCTCTCCCACCTACTGTGCCCAACTACTGTGTGCATCAGATCTCTCGACACTCGAGCAAAAGCTCGGACCGACTGCAAGAAAGACAAACTCATCCTCTCTGTCGATGTAGAGATACCATGTCCATTGCAGCTACTAAACAAACAATGTCTTCGCCCAAGTACGAATACACCAGTCTGTCCGATTCTCACGACGAGATGAAGGAGGACGGTCTCATCGCTCGTCCTCATGCTTCCCATACTGGGATCAATCGATGGGGCTTCTTCGCTGCCGGCGTGTTGTCGACGCTCGCTGCAGTCTTCGTCGTCTGGGTCGTCAGTCTACATGTTCACATCCCAGCACATAACTCTGAAGCTGATGGTACGTCAATGCCTTACAAAATACAAGCAAATATACATCTATTCCCCCCAATAAAATCGATCTATCTACTGCTACACAACTGAGCCAGTTTATGCCAAACTAACGAACACATCAGCTCTCCTCCTCCTCCGCAAACCACACTTCATGACACACGCCACTGAGTCCATCTACGCCGTGCCACAATCCGTGCAGTCCGACGAGGACTGGCGTCTGCTCTTCCCACTGCGCGGTGCCCGCTTCACGAGCGAGGACGAGGCTCGCCCGTTTACGCTGTCTGTCTTCCACCAGCTGCATTGTCTGGCCAGTATCCGGCGCGTGTACTTTGACCTGCAGACGGGCGAGGGCAGTGCTATTGATGCGTCGACACATGGGCATATCCGGCACTGTATTGACTTTCTGCGGCAGGTGGTGATGTGTAATGCGGATCGCACCAAGGAGATTTATGGGACGGATAGCTTTGAGGCGCAGCATATGTGTTACGATTGGGATGAGGTTCTGGAGAGTACGGAGCCGTGGACGTTGGCTCTTGAGGACAAGGATGAGGATGAGGAATAGGGGGGCGCGTTATTTTGTGCTGCTAGCTCAGGCTGTGAGACAGATTGGACTTATGTCGAGTAGTATAGGGAGAAGAAATGCTTATCATGATGAAGCGAGTATTTTATGACGCACAACACGACGGAAAACTTAATTTAAGACGTATGTTACAAAGTCGGATTCTTCAACACACTCATCTCCTCCGCTGAGATCTGCCTGTCTGCCGTTGATGCCATCAGCGCATCCCAATCCACACAGCGCTCCAGGATGCGCGTGCCGTTGACCATAGGCTTCGTGCTTTTATCCCAATACATAGTGATCAGGTCTGAGACGTCAGGGTGGCACATAAGAACAGCCCTGAGCCGATCCATGCAATGGTCTGCTCCAGTCAGCTGAACAGTTTCCTGCTGGATGCCTCTTCTACATGGCCAAAAGATGGACATATCTTTTTTTAAAAAAAAAAACCAGAAAGGAACAGTGCAAAACTTACCAACATGCTCAGAAATGTACTTCACCTCATACTCGGTAGCATTGGGATAGTAGTAATCGCGGTCCTTCCACATACGCGCAAAATTCAGACAGTGCAGCTCATGAAACACGCCCAGCCAGGCAAGATAGCCACTGTCGCCGCTACCAGCATCATCAGTATCTCCGTCGCCGCCCATGGCAACGCTCGTGCGGCCATTGCGTGCCAGTTCGGCTGCGGTGACGCGGATGCGTTTGCGGTCCAGTAGCGAGTCCCACTGTGCGTCCATGTCTGGCGTTGGCGGGCCAAAGTAGCCGCTTGTGGAGCGCAGTTCCTGTGGCGTGGATGCGTACTGGATGTCGAGGCTGGGGATGGCGAGGAGGGCTGTCTGGCCGGGTGCTGGGTAGTCTGCGGCGTGTGAGTGGAAGGGGAAGAAGGAGGCATTCGTGTAGATGTAGAGCCAGGCGAAGAAGGTGTAGCAAAAGATGAGGAGTGTGTGTATGATTACAGAGCGTGTGAGATGGGGCATTTTGGATTTTAGAGGGGTTGTGTGGGTGCGTTGGAGCCATGGAGTTGTGTCGTCGATGTCGTTGTCATCGTCGTCATTGATGGTGGTGCTGTTTATGTCGGTGTCGAAGGAGGTGGTGGATTTGAGGAGGTGGGCGTGTTCGATGGCCATGGTGTTTTGTTGGTGTGAGGTAGACTTTGATGTGCGATGGTAGGCAGTGGGAATGACTGTGGTATCGCGATTACAAGGACCACACGTCTGGAGTGTATCTTCAGTCTTGTGGATGTGGAAGCTTGCTCAGTATTCTGAGAGGCTGTAGTAGAAGGAAGGGGGACTAATCATTGACGAGGCGCATGGACCATATCCAAGCTCACGAAGAAGTGCAAGTGTATGGCTCGCCTACAGCATTTGAGGGGTTCCTGCCGTTCACGGGTGTATTACCGTTGTTTCCATATTGCCATGATGCAGAAACTAAAACTAGTCCCCAAGCCAGGGTCCCCAGTCACACTTTCATCCCGTCACGCCATGCTCCTGTCCATGCGAGGTATTCCTCGCCGATGTCAGCCTTTCCAAACGACTTTTCACCAATGATTTTTCATCCCTTCACGTCGACTTCGTTTACGGGTGCACTGTCATATCGGGCCAGAGCGGTATATCCCGTCTGTTGTGTTCGTGCATGGGCCTCGCAAAGGTACACCCCCCTTGAGGGATACCACTTCTTACGCGGGCCCAAACGTGTCATTTCAGCGCGACCCAATGGATTATTGTGAACCCTTATTGAACTAGGTGTTCTTGATACGAGGTACTCTTCAATTGTCGTCCTAGGATAGACAGGAAGTCATGCCAAGCAGGCTGTTGGATGCAGACGCCGATGCTAGATGCTAGATGCTAGATGCCAGCTGCTCAGATGCTAGATGATGGATGCTGGGTCCTGGATCCCAGATGCTAATGCAGGTGATCTACAGGTCCAGTGAGCAATCTGAGATCTTCATGTCAAGGTTGCATGCAGGTGATGTTCCTCCAAGGTTCGGTTCTTAGATAAGGTAAGGTTGGTATTTGAGTGCTTAGGTAATTCTAGTGTGAAGCTTTGCGTAGCGCTAGGACGCTTACGGGACTAGCGCCATCGGCCCGTTCTAGGTAGACATATCGGCGACTCAACGTCGCGGCCAGAGAAGCTGTCTTCATGTTACTTTCTACATAGTGTATCTGTCGTAAGAGACATCGTATTGACGAGTGTTCTTACACATACATCAGATCATCACCGCTCCTTGCGTCAACTCTTTTGCCTTCTTCCCAAGACGCCACCAGTCACCACCACCAGCTTCACTACCGCATCCGTACACCCTTGAGGGGTCAAGATAGTTCCTTGGAAGGCTGTGACTCCCTTAGATCCACGAGTGTTTACGATCTTCTATTGCTCCCCCTCCCTTGGTAGCAGTATCAAAGGTAATCTGAGTCTGGGCACATCCGTCTGGTCCACATTCATTCTCCATTCCAAGATCAGTGGTAACCACAGCGTTCTACTGGCTCGGGACCATTCCACTAGAACAGTGAGAGCAAGGCCGGAACGCCCTTCGTAGCTGGCTTTACATGGTGTTCCTGCCGCGTATGGCGCCAAGTAGTGTGGTCAAGGACGGTCACGATGGATGTACCAGAAGCTCCGTCGGCAGCGTTATTGACCCGATTCCTGCGCCCGCTATCAAAAATCTGACTCTATCTCATTGGCGTAATGCTGATAATAGTCTGGTGCTGCTCATGCAATGCATCCGGTAGGCTTTTCTATGCGCTGCGTCCGGCTTGTTATGCTCTGATCCCGTCTGCTTGGTCCGCTTCACATCAAGACCACATATGATTGTTCAATAATTGCACCCAATGCTACTTCCATATTCCACATGAGCACAAGCCACTTCCCTCTCGGGAACTCGTCATGGGCACGTATTCGCCGGGCTCTTATCTTTTCACCCACATTCCACGCTAGCCCGACTTCCTTCATGTTTTTTGAGCGTGCTCGTTCTGCCTCCATCTTCCGATCACGTTGCGTGCGCTCTCAAACTCTTCACCTCTGGTTTACTATCCTGTTGTACGGCACAGCTTTTAGTCAGTCAGCTCTTCGTGTACGTTGGGCTCTCAACTCTGGATCCCAACCATCCATGCCATATCGGTAAAAGGAGATTCTATAAGCCTTCCCCTTCCAGACGACCAGACTCGCCACCCAGAAAACGCTTTGTTCACCGTACACCCCATTCGCCAAGCATCTCAAATACTATAAACGTCGCTCTCACGTCCATATTTAAAATTTTCTTCCACTGCTTCTCTGTCCCAAAACCCTCGACTTACCATCCAGTCCTCACGCTTTCAAAGTACAATACCTATCAATCTCCATTCAAGAACCAGCCAACCACTTTGATCTCAACATGCAGTTCATCACCACTGTTGCCCTTATGGCTGTTATAGCTACCGGTACTGTTGCTGCCCCTACGAAGCTTCACGTTGGTGAGTAGATCCCAATTTTCCTTGCTGCATATATACATACCAGCTTTCCACATACTAACAACTACCCAGCGCACCTCGTCTCAAAGACTGTCGCTGATGATGATGTGGTCTATCCTGAGTACAAGCGCGGTGACACTGGTAAGCCTTTGAGCATACAGTAATTTTCCAGATAGAGCTTGCTAACGGTTTTTAGTGTCACGCAACTTGGTTGATGACGACGTAGTCTATCCTGACTATAAGCGTGGTTTGGTTGACGACGATGTTGTCTACCCTGACTACAAACGTGACCTGGTCGACGACGATGTTGTCTACCCTGACTACAAACGTGACCTGGTCGACGACGATGTTGTCTACCCTGACTACAAACGTGACCTGGTCGATGATGACGTTGTGTATCCCGACTACAAGCGCGATCTGGTTGATGATGATGTGGTCTACCCTGACTACAAGCGCGGTCTGGTTGATGATGATGTGGTCTACCCTGACTACAAGCGCGGTCTCGTCGATGACGATGTCGTATATCCTGACTACAAGCGCGACCTGGTTGACGACGACGTTGTTTACCCCGACTACAAGCGTGACCTGGTCGATGATGACGTTGTCTATCCCGACTACAAGCGTGACCTGGTCGATGATGACGTTGTCTATCCCGATTATTAGGCGTAAAAGTCATTCTCCCTTATCATTCTGACGGATTTTCCTTCATATATGGGCACGTCTCTTGATGTAAACATGGAGCTGTTGGTGCAAGAGTGTAACACTTCTTCTCCATGTTAAGAGCTGGAACAGCTATGGAATACTTTGATTGCAAGTTGCTGAGGGTCCTTTGATGGCTTAGTGTTATCATGGTCTTATAGTATCATTGACATATCAGATACATCATATCTTCATCTACCCATGTGACTACCGCATCTATTCGCCTGAACTCATTACCAATGACATACGCCATAGCTTCTTCCCACATCCATCGAACATTCAGAATCATCATCAGTCCAGTTCTCAGCCAACCTCGTATTGCACCCAACATTCTTCACAGCCCCTCCTCTCGGAATATAAGCCACTCATCAGCAACCATAACAAACATCCAAGTCCAGAAGCGACCATCCTGCCGCAAGAAGCAACCACAGTTACCAAACTGCCTAGCTAAGCGCCGTGTATAATTTGAAATCCTCCGTGCCGCGAGCGCCGCCCAGTAGCTACTTGTTGATAACAAATTCTGTATAAGCGCCCTATAAGCGCTAAAAGTCGCGGGAAATACCCGCTGTTTGGGGGGGGGCTGTCCGGGTCCCGTCGGACATGTCAGGAGATATGTCTGACTTGGGACCGGAGCGATGTCTATAGCGTGGCATGGTATTACATTGCATGGCATGGCATGGAATGGAGGCTGATGCGGGGGAGGACCCACAGGGCTGTGTGTGTTTGTATGTGTGTGTGTGTGCTATGGCTTGCAGGTAGGAGGTCTAGGCAGACGGACAGACAAACGAACTATTCACTGATGGACCGTGTCTTGACGTTGGAGGAGGATGGTTTTGATTGGGGGGATTTTCCGAGGGGGGGACGGAAGGGTGTTGGATGTGTGTGTGTGTGTGTGTGTGTGTGTGTGTGTGTGTGTGTGATGATTTGAGTTTTTTGGTGAACGGGGTCGGATGGAGATGGACGGACGATGGACGATGGATGATGATGATGATGATAATGATGATGATAATGATGATGATAATGATGATGATAATGATGATGATAATGATGATGATAATGATGATGATAATGATGATGATAATGATGATGATGATGATGATGAAGGGGGGTGAGATCTTGGGCTTGGGGCTGTTGTGGTCGTTTGTGTGGGAGGGTGGTGGTGGTGTTGGTGTTTGTGTCGATGTTGTTGGTCGGATGAGGAGGTGGAGGAAGAGTAAAGTGATTTTTGGCTCTCTCTTGTGTAGTGCATGCATGCAGTGTGTAATTCCGGATTCGGGCAGGCGTCTATTGCGCTTCGCTCGCTTGGAGTGGGGAAAGTGATGTCGATGAGGAGGTACGTGGAGGTTGAAATGGGCCAATCACTTCAGACTACGCGTGTATCAGTCGTTGACACGACACGATCAATTGTTGCCCTGGAAATAGCAAGTAATTTATGTATCAAGGGATACTCCGCCCTGTGTACCAATGTTATTGTCAGGTGATCTCCCAGGAACGCAATAGATTCATGTTCTGAAACGCCCTCCGCAATCGTTATATGCTTCAAGGTCAAACCCTCCAGTTTCTCTGCATGGTGTTACAAGGATTCTCTGGCTGGAAGAATACAGGGCTGGTAGTTCGTACCACGTACATGTGGATCTCTGGATCATGACAGAGATGGTGCTGTGCCGTGGACGCGGCTCAACCATGCCGCTGGTAACTTCCTAGCATGGTCCTGTTGTTTAGGCTATTTTTTGGCGTTTACGTTACGCCTCCCGTGTCTAAACCTGTGCCGCGCGCCTAACTATATGCGAAGTTAGACTTCCGTCGGGGGACGTTGAAATACGAATCCGGGGGCGTATGGATAAGCCTCCGAGTGTCTGAGCCCATGTACTGTGACGGCTCTAGAGGTCACAAATCTAGACCCGGCCGAGACGGTCACGCTACAGTTTCTCTGAATACCGATGGATTGGATCGTGATGTATTGAATCGAAGACTTGATATGAAGTAGCAGATACATCGGGAGAAAGAGGTCCGTCGGTAGATCCACCACTCTAGTGCGGCGGCTAGCAACCCTATGTACCGCTGCAGACGTTGCGCCAACAGCGCCAACAAGCGCTCTAACGCTTTGCTATACGGAACATCGGGAACGTAGATGGTCCCGGAGCCGATACTACTTCAAGTAGCGGTAGCATAGCGGACCACTATCTGTGTGCAAGATGTCACGGATACGCGTCTTAGGCCCAAGCTTATCAAGTTCCAGCTCGTCGTCGACCATAGTCCCAAAGATGGTTTCGGCACGGTGTTCTGGGTCCGCGAGCTGCCATTCTGCCCAGAGACGGTCGACCTGGCAGTGATGGAAGTAGAAGATTGGGTCTAGGAGAGATCAGTTACGATGTTCGTGTTCAAGAGAGTAATTGGGCCATATACCGTTTGGAGAAGTGAATTCGAAGAATTCCCCCTGAATCCAGCGTGGGATGGCTTCATGTGCTGCAAACTCTAGTGTATTCCAGAAATCGTAGTAGTCGTCCTTTTGCATGATGTCGTCGAGTTTCTCTGGTTGCAACTCTGCGCTGTACCTGTCAGACTTCTCGCCAGTCAGAAATCCTCGTGACAGACAGTGATGGGTTTCATTTGCACCGAAGCGAAGCGCCTGGTAGTGAGAGAATGGTCCTGTTTCGACACATCTTCCGTGACCCACAGACTCTTCACCTGTCCCATTGCCACCTATCCCATAAACATTGTCCCATACAGGAGCTTGATCGAGTGCTTCCCAGTCGAGAACCCAATTCCAGTATGGGATGGTGCCTTTAAACCCACAGTGCGTCCGCAAGTCGTTCTCGAAATTGTGGAGCAGATAACGATGCCATGGCAGAAAAAGTGTTGTATCATGACCTATATCGAGTTTGTCAGAAAGTGTTCCATGATCTTTTCGAATACTTACCAATCTTGCCTGCATGGCTGTGCAAGTTTGCGTAGTCGCCGTACAGTGACTGATCGTCACGATAAAGTCCTGGAGTGGTCTGAAGGCACTTGATGGCGTCGATATACTCCAACTGTTCATCTTTGCGCAGATTACGCCATTCTCGGCGGAATTGGATCTTAGAACATCCTCCAGGCTCGCCGATATGCGTCGTCAGCGATTCAGAGTCTTCCTCAAATAGGCTGCGAGGAGAGAAAGTGAAGGCAAGCAGCAGATAGAAAATGAGGCAGGTCAAGCCTGTGGCAGATGCATACAAGAAGCGATTTGCAGTGAAGATCGACTTCTTTTGAGCAGCTTCAACTTCATAATCGAGGTCGGTCTTGAGTTCAGCCATGATGAGTTTCAATATAACATAGTATTTGGAGGGAGCGTAGGCCGGGGACGTTGACAGAAGGGAGAGACAGCCACGCTACTCCGAAAAGAATCTGCTTAAAGAGCTGCAAAACTCTGACTCGTACCTACCTACTTTGGCTCAACGGAGAGCTTTGAAATGACGTGTGAAAACAAATAAAGCGGACACCTCAGGCACGACTGAAGAGGCACAGTATGGAATATCAACGACCACACTCTGAGGCGGTGCATGCTGATAAATACGCACAGCTCCACATGTTTGCTTTGACAGCCAAAATGGCGCTGCTCGGGCCGTCAGAGCCGCCGCCGTACGGCGTAGTCACTGTCACGTCTCAAGTCGATGTGTGATGTGTCTGATGGGAATACAATAAAGAGCTTGCTCGCCATCGTATCAAAACATTGTCGTAACACAGTCTTCACTCATCATGTACTTCACTGTAGGCGTTGGCGATGCTTTGGGGGCTCATTAAATGTGAAGGCGAAGAAAATAAGACTTACTTTCAATAAACCTTCCTTATGCTCAGACCCCTTTGCACACATTTAACATCATGCGATGTAAACGCCATCGACCTTTATCTTCGCAAACCATAACGCTTCTCTATGAATAGATTAGTGACTGATGGGCTTCCAATTCCTCTAGCAACTCTATGTTAGTATAGTATTTTAGCTTAGTACAGTAATGTATACTAAAGTTAGCTAAAATATAGTTCCGTGCACGGTGCATATATACTTAAATATAAAGTCATGCATATACATAAGCAAAAGCATATTTTTAGTGTGATATTCCATTGGTCTAGGAGAGAAAGTTCTATAACATGAGAGTGGTACTACTTTTCTTTCAAATCCATGGTCTGAGCTTGCTCACATAACTCGACCTGTCTTTTTACAATGTCTCACTAACCCACCACTGGCTACGAAAGTCCACAGAACATGCAGGAACTACCATGGGTGCTTGCTGGAGGACCCACTCTTCCCACACGTCAGTCCATACATATTTAGTTCTGGCATCCTCAAATGTTCTCGGTAGCCAGGCTAATTCGTTCGTGCGATCAACTCACCATTTTGTAGAATGACTTCACCAGATCCTTCCCTAGTTTCGGAGCTTACTGTAAAGGTCGCAAATCAGGCAGCCCGATATGCGGACTTTTTGAAATCTGGAGAGAACGACCAAGCTCCAGTCGTTGCTAAACAGCTCTCTGAAACCCGACTCGAGCTTCTTGGTTCCACTCGAGACCTTCACAATATCGTGCAAGGACCATTTGACTATGTTCGGGACGAACTGGCTGGCGTATGTTAAGACAAAACATCAAGTTGTGCTACTTCCTATTCTGATATTCCTAGCATTGCAACCTGATCTATCTTCATGCTGTGTACAAGTTCAATCTGCATAAAGTCGTGCCTCTCGATGGAGACATCTCCTATCAAGAACTGGCACGCATATGCAAAGTCGAAGAAGACAAGCTTCGTCGGATTATCCGCTTCGCCATTACAAGACGCTTCTTCCAGGAGAAACGTGAGGGCTATGTCAGCCACACTGCGGAATCGAAAGTTATCATAAGCAAACCAGAAATGTTCGATTACGTCGGCACAATCTGTGAAGAGATGTGGCCTTCTGCCATACAGGTACAGCAAATCTGATATCCTGTTTGTCTGCCCGCAAATTTTGACTAACTCTCGAACTTATAGGCTGTACCCGCTATGATCAAGTGGCCTGGGTCCGAAGAGCGAAAGCATTCGGCAGGTGATGTTGTACCCCTACCTTGTAATTTTACTAACACATATAGGGCTCTGCTCTTGCCAATGGTAGTGAGCTTGCTATGTTTGACATACTCAAAGATCACCCTGAACGGGCGGCAAGATTCTCGCGCTTCATGAACATGTTCAGCTCGGCTCCGTTCTTTCGTTTCGATTTCCTCTGTGACGCGTATGACTGGAGCAATGTGACTAAGATGGTTGATGTCGGTGGAGGACACGGTGGACAAGCTATTGCACTCGCCCAGAAATTTACATCTCTACACTGCGTCGTCCAAGATCTTGCAGTCATTGACACCGAAAACGAAGCCTCAGAGAGAATTCCTGTTGAACTCCGGAGCAGGGTCGAGTTTCAGGGCCACAACTTCTTTTCGGAACAGCCTATCAAGGATGCAGATGTCTATCACTTCCGCTGGATTTTCCACGACTGGTCAGACAAGGATTGTGTAGCGATTCTCCGGGCTCTTATTCCAGCTCTTAAACCCGGCGCGAAGGTCATCATATCCGAAGGCGTCATTCCACGGCCTGGAACAGTATCTCGCTACGTAGAAGGGACCATGAGGTGAGTTCCCTGAGGTCCCTGATTTCCCGTGCTACACGAAAATGAGTGCCGCACAAGTTTGTCATGCCATGCGAATGCTAACATTCATGTTAGAGTTATGGATCTTGTGATGATGGAACTAAATAACGGCAAAGAACGAGATATGATTCAATGGAAGAATCTGTTTGAGACTGCCGACGAACGCTTCAGTCTTGAGGCTGTCAAGAAAGTAGAGGGATCCAGATTGTCATACATCATATACAACTGGACTGGCTAGACGAATGCCATGATACGATTCATGGACTAATCGATTCATCGCGTGAAAGGTTGCTAGAAGAGCTTGTGTATGGGCATAGAGTGTTAACCATGAGCTGCATGATAGCTGTTTCGAACATTGTAGTACGATGGCGTTGTACACGAGGAATACAAAAAATTTCACAAAACCCACGACGAATATCCTCGAAGACTGATGCCACTAATGAAGGATATCGAACAATGTGTCATGGTTATCAGAATATTGACGTCTGGAAATCCTGACGGTAGGCTGGAGACGCGCCAAGACCACCTAGCCGGTCGGCCCCCAAATCAACTCCATCACAGCTGAACAAAGGCAGAAGAAGCGGTTGTCTGCCTCTATTTACATTGGGAAGACCAATTTCTAATTTGATAGCCGTTGGTTTACAGACATGTTTTCAAGCAAAGACTTAAAGTCTCGATTTGATCGAGTCTCGGCAAAAACGCTCTCCGTTGGCGCTAGACAGTACCTAAGGAGTGTCAGTGAATATAAAGTAAGTACATCTAACACGTCCGACCTGGGATGTGTATGGAGCCGAGCCTCGTTATTGGCTCATGTTAAAGACCTCATCTTCATGCTGTCGCTCCGATTTGCACGCCCCGCTTCCGCTTTTTCCACTACTTTGAAATTTACAACCAATGTCCTGGATTTGAAGTCTAGAAAGTCAGGATTCTGCGTTTATTATCTGACATATTGCAGACTAAAGATCTCGCGGCGTTCACATACAGTCCACTTACTGGGCCGAGATGCATCCGGCTATTGCACATACAGGCCGGAGGAGACACTGATGCATTAACATGTGATGTCTCTGAGGTTGACCTGGATGCTGAACCAATTTTTGAAGCTTTATCGTACACGTGGGACCAGGATCACGCGTGGGATAACGAACCAGAACCAGAATCAGAACGAAAGAGAAAGCCTATTCTATGTAACGGCCAATCTTGTGAGGTCACCATGAACTTGTATCATGCTCTCACAGAGTTTCGACGACGGAAGATGTACTCCCCTATCTGGATTGATCAGATTTGTATAAACCAAAAAGATGACCAAGAAAAGAATCTTCAGCTCGGCCTAATGGCTGAAATCTACAGGTCGGCGGTCCGAGTTATAGTCTGGCTCGGAATTATGTCTAAGACGAGAAATTCTGCGTTGGACTTCCTATTGGCTCTGCCTCCATTACCTGAGATAGACCAGTTACGTCGATCAAAATCCGTGCCAATGGTAGCTGAAGAAACAGATATGTCAGCCCCTTCTCAGCTGCCAGCACGCCCTAAAATGAGCAAGATTAGCCGCTCGTTTGATGTGATCAATACAGTTTCCAATGTACTCAGTGAGCAATACCACTGGCTCGGAGTTCTGCGTCTGTTGCGACGAAGCTGGTTCAACCGGACGTGGACTCTGCAGGAACTACTTCTCGCGCAAGACCTGCTGATAATGATGGGAGATCGTGATATACCCCCAGCAGTTCTTGCTGACGCTTCGAAGAGAGTCGTGGACTTCTACGCGAACGATCCCCTGATGTTCTCGGAGGGAGTGGGCCGAGATATCATCGATCGCCACCGCTACATGGACAGGATTCCAGCTTTTTTCAAGGCTAAAGAAGACTTTAAGCAAGGAAAGCGGTTTACCGCTGAGGACTACCTTTCCACCATCAGAGTACGCGGTGTTACGAACCCAAGAGATAAGGTCATCGCCGGTAAGGCAATTCTGGAGCACGATGTTGTGCCGGTAGCGGATTTTGATGCCCCTACCGCCAATATATTTATCAACTTTGCACATGTCCTTTATGAAGATACTGGAGTCTTTTCACTTTCGTTGGTTGGCGATACAGCTCCTGCAATAGCAGGCCTCCCCTCATGGGTTCCAGATCTGGTCCGCCCGTTGAGGCCGACACCTTTGAAATATTGTGGCTGCTCAAGTTTCGATTCTCCGATTCCTGTACAGGGCAATGACATTAGGTTCGAAGACAAGACAATACATTTACGAGGCGCGAAATGGGATGTGGTACGGGACATCGGTGAGACCAGTTGGAGCTGGGAATATTCTCTGTGGTATTTCATTCCTTACGACAAGCCGCCTGTGCCAATGCGAACATGCTGGACTGATAACAAGGAACGATTCGGAGATATCTTCCCAGTACTAGAGCAGATGGGACCCATCTACAAGCCTACCGGAGAGCGGACAGCCGATGCATTCTGGAAGACGCTGATCGGCAATATCCAATCGCAAAGTGCCAACGATGATGAGGCGTGGGGAGAGAGCTTCCGATTATACCTTTCATTCTCGCTCTGGCAGATCCGTCAGCTCGCTCAGCACAAGGACAATCCCATCATCAAGCTAGTAGACGGTTCTGATAAATGGCTGCCAAGCATAGTGACCGATGCGATCGAGGCGCTGGAGCACCGTCTCGCGCTCTACATGGCTCTAGACGAAGTCCAACACGACGAGACAAACACACCAAGGACATCGCTGCGCCAAACAATCCTCGACTTCGCACGCCGGATCTTCGGTACCGAGAATCTCAGCGAACTCAGCGCGTGGAAGGGCTACAAGGCCGAGACGAGCTCTGCCCTGCACGACAAAGGCCTGTATGAACAAGTCCAGCTCTTCGGCAATGCCTTCACCCAGGTCTACGACGGACGAAGGATTCTGGTCTCGGAGAAGGGGTACATGGGCATCGCGCCAGAGTCCGTCAAGGTGGGAGATGTCATCTTCCTGGTTGCTGGGGCTGGGACGCCGTATGTCTTCAGACCCGTCAAAGACGTCGAGAACACATACACCCTGGTCGGCGAGGCCTATCTCCACGGCCTAACTCCCGACATCGTGTCTGCAGAGGGCGAGTGGAAAGTAGAAAGCATTACAGTGATATAAAGCACGTAGCAAAAACCCAAGCATACTGCCTCTCCCATCCCCCACTCCAATGTGTCCCTCTGCCATTCTCCCCAATCATCGCCCCTAGTGCCTCTGGTGCGCCCAGCAATCAAAAGAAAAACCCTTTAAATTACAACGACCCAGCATCGCCAGCGCGCCGCACAACAAGGCGAGAACCCAGTCCCAATAATATGTCTACCAAAAGATTTGAAGGAAAACCCACCGAGCCACGTAAAAGTGCACCGCTCCAGCTCTTCCTTCACGGCCATTGGCCAAACCGAGTTCGAAAACGGCAATTCCACCTCGCCATCGTCGAACTTCGCGTGTAAATCCCCGGTGTACTATTTCTTTGGCGTCGCGCACACGACACGTCAAGAGCCAGGCACACCCCTGATGCTTTCCGCACACGACGGGCTGGTAGCCTAAGGTTGCGGAAATGTCGCCTAGTGATAGAGTGGCGAGGTGGGCGAAAAGTAAGAGAAAAAGGCTTAATGGTATGGTCGGGAGGGTTGGATTGATGGTTTTGGGACATGTCGTCTGGTCGGCCGAGGCATAGAGGAAGCGTGAAAGGAAGGCTACTGGGTTTTGTGGTAGACTACGAAGCGCCGAAACCAACGTTTGGTTTGTGGGTCAAGGGAGGTAGTGTTTTCCGAGGGGAGTTTGCTTGCAAAGATGGGAGTTTATCTGGTTGGGGCTGGCACGCGGCGTAGATTTAGGGCCCAGTGTTTGTTGTGCCTCGTGATTTTGTGGGTGTATATACTCGTGGGTTTTGGCTTAGATCAAGGGACGCTTGGGCGAATGATTTGTTAGTAGGTGTGCGCTGAAGGCTCTTAGTAGAGGGCCGAGTCCCGACTCGTGAGCCCTACTTTTTCGACTGTCTGCATGCGGAATGAGTTGGTTTTTGTGAGGACTTCATGGTCACGCACTGAGCAGAGACGG
This sequence comes from Pseudovirgaria hyperparasitica, assembly GCF_010093815.1. Lineage (NCBI taxonomy): Eukaryota > Fungi > Ascomycota > Dothideomycetes > Acrospermales > Acrospermaceae > Pseudovirgaria > Pseudovirgaria hyperparasitica. Next base: position 562,483 of record NW_022985567.1, read on the forward strand.
CACTTTCAATAATGATGTCCAGCCTCGTGGGCCACTGCTAGACTGCATAGATAGACTCACATCGGAAGCTGCTGTAAGGTATCAGATGCAGCGAAACCATTGTTATCATCGCTCCACCCCAAGCGGAGTCATTGCTCTCCCGACGCAACAGCATACGGCCCATAGCCCGGTCGCGGAAATTTCGGACTGCCATCGTCATTCCAGTCAAACTTCTGCGCCCGCACCGTCCTCGCTTGCCACCCGTTCGTCGGGTTCCTCATGCCGTGATACACGATCCAACTCTCGCTCCCGTCCGGACTCGTCGTGAAGCTGGCGTGCCCGACACCGTACGCCTTCTCCAACGCGTTCTGGTAGAAGACGCAGCCGGCCGTGTGCTTCTTCCAGTCGTTGACATTCATGGGGTCTTCGCCGACGAGCTCGAGCTGGCCGAGACAGTAGTTGCGGTTGTCAGAGCGTGCAGCAGAGTAGATGACGAACATCTGGCCCGTCTGCGGGTTGACAAGCTGTTCGGGGCCTTCGTTGGAAGAGAGGCGGTCGTTCTCTTGCCGGCCGTAGGGCGTCTTCTCCCAGGGCTCTGACGGTGTGCTGAGGACGACACGCTCGGTGAAATTTGTTTCAACGGTCCAGGGGTTGGAGACTATGTGTGCCGATTAGAATCTTAAGACTCGTGTGGTGCTGTTGGGGGAGGTCTTACGTTTCTGGATGCAGAGATTGGCGGGCCACGCAGAGTAGGACTGGTACCAACAGCTGTAGATATGATACAGACCCGTGTCATGCTTGAAGTATGTTCCGTCGATGGCGAACTGGTCGTATGTGTTGAGCTCGGCCTTCATACTGTAGTCTGAGTTCCACGCATCAGAGCCTGAGCTCTCGAGGACAAACATACGGTGCAGCACGGCAGGGCAGTTCCAGTAGCAGTACATTTCGATCTCAGGCGGTGGATTCTGATGCTTTCAGTCACTCTGTACTTGCAATTTAAGTGTATGATACTTACGTCGCCCCTTGGATCGGCTGTGAAGATGACATACCACTTGTCGTCGAGTTGGTGCAGCTCTGGAGCCCATAGGCTTTTGGAGTAGTTCTGGCCTTCCTCGGGCGTGAAGATGGTCTTATTTTCCGCCTGTCGCCAATCTCTGTCAAAATTGTCAGAAAATACACTGCGCTTCAAATTTCATTGATTGACAGAGCTCACGTGAGGATACGGCTTCGATGGAGTACGATGTTGTCATTCGTGGAGAAGATCATGTAATACCAGTCATCATATCGGATCACCCATCTGGAAGAAGTCAGACCTATCTTTCTATTAAGGAGCTATACTTACGGATCTGCAGCCTCCCTATCAAGTATAGGGTTCATGTAGGTTGCATTGTTGCCCATTGGTGGCGTCTGAGTCACAGCCATAGCTGCCAGGCTAGCAAACGTCGCAATAAGAGCGCAGAACAACATCTCGATACGTTGATTGAAGCCTCGACCGTGATGCAGAAGAGCGGAGAGAGCGTGGGCATGGTTTTTTAAAGAAGCTGCAGCGGGATCTGCGGGGACGATAGGTAAACAAAAGATACGATAGGTTAGACTGAGATGCACGTTGGTCCGGTGAACAGCCCTGCCTGTGAAGTACCTGATCAGCCGTCAGACGTTGCATTAGTATCGACACGGCGATGAGGTTGGACTCCGCACTCGCATTACAATCGAGATCCAATAGAAGCAATTATGTCAATGTCGTACAAGGTAGTGCCAACGGGCAGCTGACGGCTTAAGGTCCGTGTGTATCTATTTCCCCGCCTCATATCCAATATTCCGGGGTGCTGCGGGCAAATCTCATCTGTGTGTTGCGACCCTTGCGTCTACTGCTCAACACTCAAGCATCACGCACTGGTGCTCGGATGGCTCCCATCATCACCACTTCGTGGCAACTGGGGCACATCATTCCCGCTTACCATAGCGTATAGGTATCTACGCTTGGTGAAAATAGACCTACTTGTCAGCACTCACGCTTCATAGGAACCTCATCAGAATAAAAACGACCAAAAGCTATTGCGCATTATAAATATCCTCAAGAAGGGGCTGTTAGTACTGGGCAAAGATGCCGTGCTGTTGTACATCATGGTTCCGTAAGCACAGAGGAAAGTGATTTCATAACGGTGTAATGCTGAAACGTGTCCGGTACGCTGAGTGGCACGGTGACTAATATGTTTTGCCATTCGAGCTTAGTGCATATACGAATAATGGCATAAATGTAATGGGGTCGAGGGTAAGTTTGTTGAGGCGAGTCGGATACGCCGAGTATATACGTGCGCGTCGACAAGCAGTTTAGGTAGAGACGGTGAACTTGAGATGACTTGGTATCGAAGCGTGGAGCTTAAGCATTCCGTATGGACTATACGTGATATTCATCTTCTGATATACGCTGCCAAATGATGCGCCTGGCTTCCCGGCAGAAGCCGTCTCGTACTGCTAGCATTCCCGCTCCGTTTTCGTGCACCCGTACCAAACACAAGCAAAGAAAGGAGACCCGTTCAAAATACAAGTGCGGCACCCTTAGTTTTCTTGTCACCACTGCGGAATTTATTAGCATGCGTCCAGGAGAACAGGACCTGCAAGCCAAGCTGAACAGGCCGAGGAAATTCACATACCCTAGCTCGAAGTGCTTGCAACGTTTGAGCGCCAGTTGAGCCTTGGTTTTGCATACAGTGCATTCCAATCTTAAGACGACCTTCTTCGTAGTCTTTGCTTTCTTGTGGAATACGGGTTTGGTCTGACCACCATAACCAGACTGCTTGCGATCATAACGACGCTTTCCCTGGGCGAACAGTGAAGCCTGAATTTTTCGTCAGAATATGTCCGACTGTTGGGCTCTGGATTCATTTTCAGACGAACCTTGCCGGCCTTGTACTGGGTCACTCTGTGTTGGGTATGCTTTTTACAGCCTTTGCCCTTGCAATAGGTGCGGCGGGTCTTGGGAATATTGACCTGAACACCAGATAATCAGTCAACCGCCCTAAATGCACCTATTGCACTCTATGTCCTCTACAAGTATCAACGTTGGGTGAATTTCTCGAGTGGTTCGGTAGTGATCCCGCGGTATCGAAAACGGTCGTGATGAGATATGGAGGCGGTCAAGTCGCAATAAGGTATGGAGTATTAGACTATGTAAACTTGCGTATATAGCGACAAATGCCGATAAGAGAGGGCGTCGTGGGAAGTAATATCCGTTCGGATTATCGCATGTACCGATTTCCAGTTCACGACGGCGGCCGAATTCATCAAGTGTCGGGCTCAAAGTTATTTCCATCTCTTGCAGGACAATTGGAACGCAGATAAGTGTATGAACTTACCATCTTGACGGTCTTGAATGGTTGTCGTTTAGGTGTAGATATCGAGGCGAAGTTGTGGTGCTCCTGCACGATACTGAAAATCCAAGTGTGAATGTGGCCTGTGCTCTCGCTAAGACGGCCCGCTATCACGTGATAGTACCTCCGATATATTCATTCAGTCTTCCATTAAACGCTTTCTTCCATCCCTTTCAATGCGCCAATGTCTCAAAACGATTCAAAATACAGTTGCACTGACGATACTAAGATCAAATTCTATTAGGTCTAGTTCTCGTAAGTCCCTAGCCGACCAGTGCAACGTCAACGGCTTAATCAAGATACACGCGAAAATAATTGAACGAACTACAACACGTATGAAGGTGGACTCCTCCTACATCTTGTGGCTTTTGCTAGGCAGCTCTGCAATCTATCAGGCACATATTCTACAAGCCGACCACCGCGATGGTTCCCATCAAAGCCCCAACCGCAGTCAGTCCAGCCCTTGTGTAATTATAGTATCTCCAATTACAGACCAACTTACGTAGATTCTCTTCTTCACCAAACTTAGAATCTACGGCCTTGGCATGTAGATCCTCGGTCGTATTCGCCATGAAGAACATGGTGAAAGGCACGAATGCCGGTATAAAGACCGCAGCTCCTGTATAGAGCTCGAACGCATACGAACTATGACGCAGAGGGTGTTTCCCGGCTGTACAGCCGTAATTAGCAAGTGCAATGCCAAGGACTATTTGACGAGAAAAGGCATCAAATGTCTCATGCGCAACGTGTGCTTCATTGGAGCAGACAGAAAAGCTGATAAGACTTCGATGAGATCGACAACCCACTCACCGTCAGTAGCAAGATATGAAAACGCCAGCGCCGAGGCCAGAGTAACCGACAGCGCTATCCGTCTTCCAAGGTCGTGCAGTTCGTTCCATTGCCGTGCAAGAATTGGCGCGGGCGATAGATGTAGTGGTGGGATGGCTGCATAGCTAATTGTGCTGAAGCCGCCTGTTTGGTGCATTAGCTTGGGTAGGTCAACACATGACAGCCAGAAGGAGATTCTGTCGATCCATTTGATCGCATGATGTTCACCAGCCTTGGGACTGAGATGGCTAGCAGATGCGGCTAAGTGATGGCTCGCCGGATTTGATAAGAACTGATATGTGTAAGACAGCGACATACCGGTAATGAAGGCGGATGTTGTGATGCCTACGACTTGGGCAATTCGGAGAGATGCTGGGAGTTGTGACGTCATATCGTTCTTCGCTGGCGGTAAACAGGCCTGAGGGGTTTTCCGAGGCTTCTTTCCGGTAACGTCGGAAGTGGAGCGTCGCTTTATGAGTCGAAGCAACAATCTTGCTGGAGAAGAGGTAATTCAAGATTTGTCACAGGGTTAGAACGAGATGGAGTAGCAGTGCAAGGCCAACGCAGGTCTGGGAAAATAAGATACGATTGAGAGCTGTTTATAATGATCCGAAGGCGCAGCGCAGGATGAGGGATGAGTGAACATGCGACACCTAAACCAAACACGCGCAAGCCAAGGTCCAACATTCCGCCCTGCCCATTCATTGATAGGCAACTACTAGGAACTACGACGTGGGATGCCGGATAACGCGTATGCTATACCAAGGCCGAAACGCTGACAACACATAATCCGACCTAAGACACCGCCCAAGCCACTACCTATCGGACCCCTAGATGTGGTATCTCTGCTGCAAAAGAAAACACAAGCGCCAAGCCCCTATTTGAAAATGCGGCAATCGATGCGCTATGCGCTCTTGAATAGGTACACCAAGAAGGCGAACGTGATATTAATAAATCGGTCTTCCCTCGTCCCAGCTCTTCATCTCCATCTCCGATCTGTCTTGACCCACACCAGCTGGGCTACTGCTAGCAATGCCTCCCAAGCTGTATTTTGAGCTCTGACGGCGGCCACTACTCGGAACACTGTCCAATGCGCCAACTGCACCAATCCACTCCCATACCCTGCTAACGTCTCCACTTCGCCCTTCGCGGACCATTGGTCGTACGTTGGAATTCTGCTCGACTTTCTTCTGCACCCTCTCCCACAGCTTTTGCCGTCTACTGGCGGAGAACTCGTTGCGCAAGATATCGTCTCGCAGCTGGCCCATGCTGATCCAGTTCTCAGGAAAGGAGGTGCTATCATGAGCATGAAGCGCGGCCTGCTGAGCAAGACGGTCTAGAGCGTATGTTGCTAGATGTTTCGCTGTTGCTTCAGTTTTGCGACCCGACGTAATCTTGAGGTAGCCATAGCCCCCTGTCATCCCGAAAAGTGCTAGTCCAACAAGCTGCCAAATATATCTTGCCAACGCGACTCGGAGGGATCGTCTGAGGGCGCATGATAGTCCGATTTTCGCGGTGCTCTTGGAGGCGACAAGGCGGCTGGTATCGGTCGCTCTGTAGAAGTAACGACGAATCTGATTAGTTTCGTGTCGTGTCAGAAAGGAGGCGATTATGGAATGTGAAGGGCGACTTACTGGTTGACTGTACTGGTGATCTCATCTCTGCCTAAGATCTCTCCAATGGCTCCGCGCCAAAGATCTTCGAACTCCGCATCTGACATTCCCTTTCTCTTCTTTTCGGAGACAGTTTGCTTCAGTTCGACCTCTGGAATCGCCGGTGATTCGATCTTCTTTCCCTGATCATCCTTTAGCTCTCCGCACTCATATTTGGCGTTACGCTCGCGCAGTTCCTCTACAGCTCGATCAGCGACCTGCTTGATCTTGCGGGTTTTCTCGCCATCTGGCTCGCAAGTCGGAGGAAATGGTACTATGCCAAACAATGATAGTGGATGCTCTTTCAGAATGAAATCAGTTTCGCAGGTCGTTTGCAGGTTTTCAGAACAGTAGGCATGTTGCGGACACGGCTCGCACTGGGGTCTGATGGGATCTGCCCATTCTGGAATTTCTACACCAGCGAGCTCTTGTGAGTGGTGGCCAATGCCACAATAACCAACAGTCAACTTCTCCTGTCTCCACAATGCCGCTATGCCAACAGCCAAGGCTGTCAAGACAGACAGGAATGCAGGCTTAACAGCTGCAGGTCGTCTGGTCACTTGCTGTCGTCTCGCTGGCACGAGTCCTGTATTTCCTGCCAACGCGCGATCCTGCTCGAGCTCCAGCTGGGCATCAGGCGCGAACTCCTCTCCAGCTTCAGGCTCATCCGAATCTTCCTCTTCCTCTTTAGGGATAATTTGCGATACCGGGACTATAGATCTGCGCGATGAGCGCGATATTTGTTTGTCCTCATCGTGTGCTGACAAAGGGACATCGGTCCGACGTCTGCTTGCTCCGCTTCTGCGCTTCTCATGCGCTTCTGGTGGATCTAATGTCTTGCGGCGAAAGTCGCGCTTAGGCTTTGCGTCTGGCATAAGGGGAGAACTTCCGCTCTGAAAGGGGTTGTCGGTTGTGAAAGGACTTTCCTCATCGTTGTTTTGGTGCGACTCCGATTCAGAATCTTCTTCACTCTTGATGGTAGTAGCAGGGGTTGCGCTCATTCTTGTGCGACGCCGATTCAATTTATCCTCGACTTGTAGACTAGACTGTCTTGACTGTTTACTTGCGACACTTCTTGCTGGCGTTCTCCGCCCTGGAAGCTCTATAGGCCCAGCCTCTTCACTGGGAGCCGCACGACTCCTTCGGGATGTTCTTGTTGTTGTGACAGGAGTGATATCGCGCTCAAAGTCTTCTTCCTCGTCTATTACAGATGCGTTACTTGATGGTACATCTTGTATGCCCCTCGTCGATCGCTTAGTTCTCGATCGCGCGGAGAGAATTCTCTTCGCCTGTGGTGACACATGCTCATTAAATAGGTCAATAAGCTGCGGCTTCTTTGATGATGATGGATAGTTGACATCGTGCGATAGGAGAATATTGCGCAGCCGGGGTACTGTCACAGAAGCGGGATCAAAGCCCGGCTGCAGGTAATCAAAATCTGGATCTGGAGTAGTCATGATGCGTAAAGTTGGCCAGCGCAGATAAGGTGAGACACCGAGTAAACCTTCTCGCGCGTGCGAGTGAACGATGGAGGACGAGCGTCTCGTTGGTAGATACAAGGATTTGCCGGGAAGGACTTTTAGAATGATGAGAGGCAAGCTATCTCAGTTGCGACGTAAACAAACACCTGTTGCAAGTCGCAACGCTGACGTCCACTCTAGATTGTGTTTGGTAAGGCGGCTACCATTCTTTGCGCGCTAGTCACGTGGTAATTTCCGCTTCGCGCTGTCACGTGCAAAGTCCACACTTTCTCCCTGACGCAAATTCATAACTATATTCCGTAAACTCAATGGCTACTTTCAGCCAAGATTGATGAACGACCTTTCGACAACGATAAGAGATTCAAATTGAATTGGCCAGAAACAAAGTTGTGTATCAAAAAATCGACAGGTACCTGACTGATCAGCAGAAAACCTCAGGCTCTAAATGAGTGTCAATTTCGTTATTTAATGGTGTGATTCCGGATAGTGCCCCTCGGAAATCTATAAGAACATATTTACAGGAGAGGAGAGATATAACTGAAAAGCACGTTAAGCCTTCATTACACAACCTTTGTCAAGGTGATAGCATTATGGATACGTGTAGAGAGGAAACTTTACCGCCAACTGGCGAGCTTACATCTAGCAGGAGGAAGCTCATGAACGCGTCTAGTCAAATATATACAAACAGCTCTTCAGCACAAACAAGAGGAACGTATCTGGCAAGCATTGGGAAAGACGAAGAAGTCTTGCACACAAGGGTTTGTGTGAAGACAAGTGGGCAGGTGTATTGGACTTGCAACATGATTGCGACTTATGCAACACAGTGCGTACTACTGTGCTGGTAGCGAGTTGAAGGACGCCCCCGGCTCGGGTTCCCTCGGAGATCGTACACGTTGGAAGGAATCGACATTTCATTTGCCGAACTCAATTTGGCAGTCTTCATGCTCGGATCCCAGTCGTAATGAAGGCTTTTGCAGGGTCTGAAGCTCGATCATTACAGCTCACATGACATTAAGTATCGAATCGATCTGACGTTCGCAGTGTGGCTGTAATCAAATTTATGTAGATTTCCGTAGGGTAGGACACTGTACAATCGCGAGGTGAATGATGTCCTCTCAATGATAGAAAGAACAGGGCGTGATCGATCGCAGTCCGAATTCTCTTTCGACCTCTCGTAATGAAACACCATCTTCTTCAACCTTCTTCGCCATCACTCTCTCCTCTGTAAAGCAGTGTTAGATGATGCAGTTCCTTGAGTGGTATGATACTCACCTCGCCATATTGATACCAAGGCCATGAGTGGAAGCCATAGCAGTAACATGGAAAGAACTTGTCCGTAAGCCCAAGAGTTTTCATCTTTCCCGGTCATATAGACGTCCGCGTTCGCTTCATGCGGAAATGCGTCCCCAACTTCAATAATCTGAACGACAATGGTGATACACGCGGCGGAGAGCACCCCAAGCGTGAAACACTGGATCAACTTCGTCGATTTCCCTTCCTTTATGTTCAGAAAGTATATCCCAAGCCCGAAGAGCAACATATGGCACATGATCACAATGATGATCAGTAGAATCGGCTTCCCCCAGATAGGGTTTTCACTGATCGCCTCCTGTCCCAATGCTTTGTCCCAGGCGCACGCGATTGGCAGGGTCTGTACGAGTTTACGAAAAAGGAATCGCAGGAGAAACATTGCCACGACAAGACTGAGCATAGCATTCAAGCCCATCAATAGTTGACGTATTCGCTTCATCAGCCAATCTTCCCTATACTGCCTGAACAAGGTTATTGTCGTAGCCATGTGGCAGAACGTTGCAAAACAGCCTATAAGATAGACCATGTAGAAGTGATAGAAATCGAGAGAACCCATCTTGGTGAGACTGATGACGAGGACGCCGATGCCGGTGATAATCTGCTGGTCGGAAAACGCCACCAGTAATTTACGCATTATGATCGCGATGGCGTCCAGTTTACGCCGAGTCTCGCACAGAGGCTCAAACATGGTTATGAGGAAGGCCAAGGCCAGACAGAAAGCATTCATGATCATGAACGAGAGAAGGACCTGAAGACTGGTAAGTATACCTGACTCCGAGCTCTGATGCGGCACGTACGCCAATACCCCCAACACCGCCATCTCTTTCCACGCTGTCACGTCTAGTGCAGTCTATAGTGGTCTTAAGCATTAAGAAGGCTTTGCTGGCCACCGACGTGTAACGGAGGACTGGGCTGGATAGTGGAGACCAATGGGAGAAATGAAATAGGAGAGAAGAATAATAGAAGCCCGGGAACCCGTCTGCCGATCCGATACAGAGAAGCCGTTGGAATTTGGATAGCTTGTTGTCGATGGCCATCAACTGAATTGAACAAGAATGAACGCACAAAAGAGGACAGCGGGTGCAATTAGGTCGTGGGCGTACTGGAATGGTGACTGCGCAACCTTGGAAGGCTATCAAGAGTCCTCAAACTGCGGGGAATCAAGGAAGCCTGGAAGAGCATGTGCAGTAACGATGATCATACTGCTAACACTAGTGGGGGAAAGATCGATGCAAAAGGTCTTTCCTGAAGTTGATGAAGTTGGATACCGATCTCTAATGTGACTGTCGTTGTTGGCGAGTAGGTACAACGATAGGTAAGCTATAACTATGAGTGACTTTTGAAGTCGGTACGACGAAATATGGACCTGTCTGCTGCCAGCAACATTGAGTATTCCATTGTTTTCACAATGGACTTGGACCTGTCTATTTGGCTGCCTAGGTAAGTGCACAGAAGAGCTAGCCGTCGATGGAATGAAGTTCTGGATGAAGTTATGAGTCCTAATCGCGCACCTCACATGCTTTATGCGAGACATCACATGGTGTTTTTGAAACTCTGATCTTCCTATGATCTCTGAGCACCGAGAAGCAGAAGCTTAGACGGCTCCCCACTGATAAGAAAGATCTCGGGCACCTCGACTACATATCTGATATTGCCGCAGATAGGCACTTCGTGCCATTAACTGTGCTAGATCTGGACGTTCAAAACTGCACAACGAACTCCAGCCACTGATGTTGAGCAAAATAGTAGTATCGCAGACAGCGCATTATCGGGTACTTTGATACGTCTAACATCCTCTAAATGCTCATTCTCACACCCCTATTTCTGGTTGGCTCGTCCAATGAATCTAATACGTACAAAGATAATTTATCTCTCACCCTCTTCAAGGTCATACGAGTTGTAGAAAAATTAAATTACAACAGATGAGATTTAGAACCTCCTAGAGCTCGATATGGGGGTGTAAGGACATGTTTCTGATCCGAAACATGTTCATTTCCCCGCAATCTAAATGTGTAAGCCTCGGACCGCGTGTCCGGTACTATTAAGGCTCTATCATATCAGCCGGTAGATTGCAGAATCGCGCTGCCGCACTCTATGTGTTAACTCGGCTTCATGGGCCTTCATTTGGATGATATGCTAGTGTGCGGTCTGCAATTTGAAGCATAGATATATATATACGAACTTGTCTTCTTACTCTTTGCTCCCATCGTTGGTAACCACGCCACTTCATGACACAAGACAGCTTATTAGAATGCTAGGCTATTTCCTCTTGTACAGTGCCTTTGTTGGCTCAGTCTTTGCGGGCACAATAATATGGGATGGGCGTTTCAACGACATGACATCCTCCGCGGATCTCAACAATTGTGAGTACTACGACGATGTTCATACTTTCTTTTCTCCCTGAATTGACCTCATCTGTCAGGGTCATGGGCCAATCAGGTTGGCAACTATCAGTACTACATTCATGGCAGCGGTACTGTCGACAAATATTTGAACCTGGCTACATCATACAAAAATCCTGCCGATACAGGTTCAAAGCAAGGTGCCAAAATCACCCTCGATAGCACTGCGAAATGGAACAGTGATATGTGGCGCACTGAACTTATCCCCCAGACTACCGCCGCAATCAACAAGAATAGAGTCTACTATCATTTCTCCATGAAGCGTTCTACCCTGAATGCTCCCAGTGTAAATCACGAGCACCAAGTGAACTTCTTGTACCCTTACCCCTCCTGTTACACCCTTGATGCCAGCTAAACCTGCCAGTGAGTCTCACTTTACCGAAATGAAGTATGGCTGGGTCAACGGCGAATCTGGCACATCGAATCCTAATCTGCAATGGTTCGTGTCCGGCCAATCCAAATGGAGCACTCCCTTCGACGCAGAGGTATGGCACAACGTTGCCTACGAAATCGACTTCGCAGCTGGCTCTGTATCATTCTGGCACTCTACTGGTAGTGCGGCGCTCACGCTGACCGCCGGTCCCATTAGTACATCTACCTCCTCAAATGGTGCGGACTGGCACCTGGGCGTACTGCGACTGCCGCGTAGCGGATATGATACCACGAATTCAGAGGATTGGTACTTTAGCGGTGTGTATGTTGAAACTGGTAGCTTGACGACAGGAGTGGCGAGCCCGGGAGTTGCAGGCGGAGGGATACCTGTAGTGAGCTCTACGCTGACGAATGCGCTGCCAATAACTATGGTGCCCACAAGTACTGTACGGACGACTCTTATCACGTCTTCAAAGCCGGTTGTGACAGGCACACCTGTGGCCCAGTATGCACGGTGCGGAGGGGCGTCGTATACAGGATCGACTGTTTGTGTAACGCCATATAAGTGTGTCCAGCTGAACGATTATTACTCGCAATGTCAGTAACTTGGTGTATGGAGCCCATCAGATTATGAACGAGAGATTCCATAGCTATGTTGGGTCCAAGTGTACTCACGGATTCCGGGATGATAGTATAAAGCCAGTTCCGGTATTATATATATGATCCATCTAACTATGAAGCTTTTTCTTTTCTCAATTGGCTAAATCGACGAGTCGGCACGCCAAAGCACACTTTCACCTCTAACATACGGCCCTTACACTATTCCCAGTACACCGGAGCCCATACATTGACATTATGCGTTGTGATTTCTATGCTGAGCATGCTGGACATTCTAAAGGTACATAACCTCCCATGTGTAGAGTTGGAAGATAAGCTATTGGTACATGGTCATTAGTGCGATCATTCGTAAGATATTAACTCCTCCTTCCCGAATCAGCCGATCTGAGATGGGTTGATGCTCATCTTAGCTCCACGACGAGCGATACTCTCTAGTTGTGCCGCATCAAGACCAAATGAAACACCGATGCGCATAAGGCGACCTGCTATCCACATCCGCTGCTGTTCCGAGACGTTTGGGACCCTGTTGCATACAAAAAGTGGCCAGGCGAGGAAATATGCACCTAGCGCTTCGGCAGCTATGATCCATCAGCTGAGGCAGGCTTGTCAAGGTGTTGGACTGACCTTTATTCTCGTCTCCCGTTGTCCTTGGCCTACTATGCATGTCGAAGCTCATGTGGAAAGGGACTGAGGAGCAGATATCATTCACCATCTGCTGAGACGTGTATTGGGCACGTAGCATCTCGAAGTCCGAATTTTGGCCCATATCGCCGATGATACTTAAGCAGCCCATGATGACAATCTGGCAAAAGATACGGGTGACCCGATAGTCATTCTGGATGTTCGAGACGAACACGTCGTTATATATATGCTGTGGGCCAGGCCATTCGGGACAGAGCATGATGTCAGTATCAGAATCTTCGACGATGGAAATTATTTGAGGATTCCAAGTGGATGGAAGCGTCGCTGCCCAGTTCTCTAGACCGGCATCCATTTTCTTTGTGCTCTGCAGTAAAGCATTTACCTCTGTCGAAACATCTCCAGATGCTTGGCCGCTCTGTAGAGTTTCAAAGCGGCTTCTGATCTCTGGCAGTTCCATGGATATCATGGTGAGACGATTGGCAGCGTTTTCTTCGGTGTCCTTGCCTTTCCAACCATTCTCGCCTGGAAATGTGTCTACGGGCTTCTTCCTCTGGACGCAGTTAGTGAGCTATTAACAGTCAGTATGATTCAAGCTGTTAAAGACATTTGCGCACCATCATCGATCTCACCGCACGAAATATGTTGTAAGATTGGGGATTATTGAACTGTTCTGTGCCCCGCATCTTGACTAATGCCACGGCGCCGTCAACGTGATGATTCCAGTTTTGTGTTTCCAGCTCACTTGTCGATACGATTTCCTGTTCTTGAGTTAGTCTGGCCGAATTTGAGAGGCCAGTAGAAGCAATTCCGGAGAGAATGAAAGAGCGAGCCCTGGAGGCTTGACCAAATCCAGCAGCCAGGGCGGCAGAGCGAGCATAGACGATATTGGATTCGACACTTACTTCGTATAGCGAGAAGAGAAGTATCGAAAGTAACGTCTCGTCGGACTTGGCCTTGACTGGATCTCTGAGAGCCTCGTTTACCTTGTGTAAAGCTTGCCCGTATATGACCCTTGCTTGACGGAGAACGTCATTCCTTTCCGGGTAGCGTCCGAATGCAGATAGTGCGACTGCATGTGTAGCATCCTGTAGAGGCGATCTGGTACCAGCTTTGAGGTATACCGGTCCAAGATATTCAAGGAATCCTCGTACACTTTCGGCCTCTCTTGGCAAATGTACAAAATTGTGAAAGAAGAACGATGTAGCTTGAGTTTGCGTTGAAGGATTCAGACTGGGTAGAATTGTTGGTGTAAGTAAGTCTGCTGTCATAGACAATTCTTGTCGTGCTATTGGAAAAAGTTCCTCTGGTTCGCTGCCTGGCGTCAATGATGATGCAGATGAACTTTCACCGTGATATGATGCTGGAGATCGCTGAAGCGTAGGAGAAGTAGAGGTCGGAGATGATTTGCTGCTTTTATGTTAGCTTCATGTACATAGAGCCACAGAAAAGAGCTCTCAGAAAGTTGCAGGAAGTACAAAAACATGCCGGCAGTAGAAGCAATTTCAGGATTCACACGAATAGGTTCCACAAAGTAAAAATTCACAAGACCCGTGTGACACGATAAGTTCCATCATGTCTCGCTTGAGGATAAACACAGATGAAGATGGGCAGAGTCTGCTGAGGGTGCCTCTGAACAAGGGACAAGTGCAAAATATTCACTTCGAGATCTTTTTGGGAGCACATCCATATTCAAGACGTGTGGTATTACCGGCTTGAACAACTGGCTCAATCGTGTCACATCATGCCACCTAAATCGCAAGGGGTACATTGTCGCTGTATAGTGATGGGTAATGAGAGGCCTAGTATTGACTTTCGAATAGCATGGCAGGCTTCAGAGGAATAGAACATGATAGCGCGTGGAACATACTTGGAGGAATAAGAATTCTTAGACGTCGACGAGCGTTGAGCACGCCGCGCCAACGCGACATTCTCATTGCGGAATATAAGGTCGAACTCGTCAGGGTAGCCAGGGCAATTGCGCGCAGACTTTAGGCATTGTCCGCAACTCGGCCGTTCTTCGTCACACTGCATCGTTTAAGCTTGATTGGCCTGGGAGCTATATGCTGCCGGTGGGGACATGACTTACTTTTATTCGACGAGACTTGCACATCTGACATGCCCTTGACGGCTTGCCGGTGTATACCATGGCGGCCAATTAGAGGTGGGCGTGATTCCAGTAACTGAGTACCATTGACATGAAGAAGACAAGACTCTATGCCTCAAGTGTGGAAGCTTAGGGAAGGACTAAGACAGCGTCAATTATCGATGAGTAGCAACTTAACCTGAAACGCATATATGTGTATTGTACAAGCACACCGAGCACCAAAATAGAACCTTGCGATGATAACAGTCGTCACCAGATGAAGCCACACGAGAATGCATGCAGCTTTGTGATGGTCCGAGGCAGTTGACGCAACATAGAAGCCTCGTTTTCCGCGTAATGCCTGACCATACAGCGACCCATAGTAACAGCCACCCGGGCCGTGGACGTCAGACACACAAGCTCCGGCGGCTTGCGATGACTAGAAGAAAGGGCAAGAAAAGGAGAGATCAAGTGTGGAGATAGGTCAACACATGGACCAAAGAAGGAACAATAGCCTGTAGGACTCGACGATGGATAAACGGCAGAAACGTTGTACCGGTCCCGGCGGGAACGAAGTGACTATGCAATGGACGTTGACGTTTGATACCTGATGCCAAGATTCGCAAGCTCTTCCATATTGGTCTTAGTCGCTTCGCCCAGGCTGAGGCTGCGAACCAAATGCGTAACACAGTCCACACTGTCACCGTACGACTGGAATTAGTACAGCACCTGTTCATGAGCCATAGTGTCGGAGCCGGAGAGTATGCTTGTATTCCAAGCCGAAGCATCAGGTACGAGTGGCTGTGCCTGAGCATCGCCAGGCATTTAGACCCCTATACTTTGCAAACTTTGCAATCATACAGATCATGTGGCTAAGGTGTTCAATTGCTATTCGTGCATTGCTCCTTATCGACAGAGTTTGTACTTGTCCGTCAGTGACTCAACTTAGTGTGTGCCGAGATGAAGTACGTATAGCATATCCCAATTCAACCGCTGGGACGGATTTTCGATCTCGCCAACAGCCACAGACCCATGACGTTCCACGAGTCTCAACCGCCATTGTCCCGAATGGCATATATGAGAATCAAACACCACACTGTGAGCCTGATGTGTTCGACGGTCAAAAAATCGCTGACGTTAAGCTCTCGCTTACCTCGTATTGAGGATTGCACGGCGCCCAGTATAATGACGCGGCCTGTCTCGGCTGCAGATGCTAAGCCTCTTAGGTACGAAAAACCCTGATGCCTGACATTTTTGGTATTGTGATGATGCAGTTCATGTCGATTGAAGATAAATATGCGCTGCCGCGAAAAGACTACGTACCTACTATCGTCAATACCTACTTTGCTAACCTGCAGGTTCCGCGTGGCCAGAAGCAGGCATAATCGAGTCCTGGAAAACATGTTTTATGGCAGGTTTCGCGATTAGCTACATGGCGCTCACCAAACAATGTTGGTATTTGAAATGCCTTCCATGTATGAAAATATGGCTATGCCAATACGCAGACTTGGCTTGCATACACTGTTATCAACCTACGATTGATCCGCAGCTTTTCCTGTCTTGTCTGTCGAGGTTCCGAATAGCCTTTATGATGATATGATGAGAAGATTGAGATATTGATGTGTTAAAACATCCGTGAACGATATCGAGTTGCTTTTTCTCTCGACAGACTTGAGCGCCTTTGTCCGAAGTAGTGATACACTGGTCCGACAAACGCACAGGGCTGGAGTTTTCGATGACTATGTCCCATATCCCATCTCAGTAGCCTGGCAAAATCGTTAGCTCCATGTTCTTCGATAGCAATGTTGATCTGATTGACTTACCGCTTTGCTCCTTCCTCTGATCCGTGTCATCGTCATTATCATCATTATTTGCTCCCTTCCTCCATTCTGAAGCACTTCCCTTTGCTTCGCTCATGGCCTTTGCATCACCTCTCAGCTTCTCGAAATAAGCTTTGATATCCTCTGCGCCCACGGCTTCCCCACTTTCCGCAAAAGGTTTGAGAAAGGTCTTAACTTTGTCTTTAAGCTGAGCGTAGACCATAGCCCCTTCAATAGCTCTGACTCGATCCATGTTGCTGAAAGCTGCTTCTCCCCTGTCTAAGAGACTTCCGGTCCCAACACTTCCGCCCGCTGCTGCCTCTCCGTCATCGGACATGGGCGGTTCATATGTCTCCTCTTCTTCGATGAGTTGCGGATTCTGTTTCAGTAGGGGAAAGCAATCTGAACATTTACACATATGTTCGCGAAAGTCAACCTTCAAGAACAACGAAATTTGTCCGGCTGGGGCAGGAGCTAATGAGGTCCGCTTGCATGACGCAGGATTCTGACTGCCACTCGCATTAGCTACAGTGAGAAGTAGCTCAGGAGAACATAGTTCGGACTTCTGGCGCTTAACGCCATCAGCCGCGACTTCTACTTCATCGTCTGCTGGAGACTTTCGCTTTCTTGAATTATCTTCTGCCTTCGTATCAAAGTCAGAATGAGAGTCGATAGGCTGTGAAATGATCTTCGCTGGCTGTCGCGTGACGGGACCATCCTTCTGGTAGGGTACGCCATCGAGATATCCAGGTGCACCGGAATACTGCTTGATCCACGGAAAAGCGTCTGCACATTTGTAGCAAATGAGATACTCGAAATCATCTTCTCTTGGGAATCCGTCCGGTACAATTTCGTCGTCGTCATCATCTTCATCTGTTTCGTCATCGACCACGGGCGGAGCTCTATCGGTATCGCTCGTAGTAGTCGTACTTATCGTGCGATTCTCTGAACCGTTCTCTTGAATTGTGCTTAACCCATTGGTTGCTTGTCGATCCTTATCGTCGTTGGTCTTCCTGCATGCCTGCTTTATCCGTTCGATTTCAGCAACATGCTTCCTCCAATCACTTCGGCCAAATCCAACAAGGCATTCGGAATGCCACCAATCTTCTCCGCATCCTCCTTCTTCGACTGTGCCTAAGCCCATACACTGGAACATGGTACCCTTTTCTTGGTGTGGATCATAGTCTTCCCCGCAGCCGCAGAATCTGTTTTGAAAGTTCTGATTGTATCTGTTGCTCTTTGCCGGCGCTTCACCGGTTATATTGCCCTTGATGCCAGTAGCCTCATCTCGTCTTAAAGTGCAAGGGGCAGACGTCGGTAGTCGAGTAGTGCCACAGTCGCAGACAAAATTACGCTTGGCGAACAGCTCGACTAAGGTATGTTCGCCATGGCACGAAATGGAGCAGGAGTAACACACACCCGCTGGTGTGTAGGACTCGTCAGGTGTTCGCGGGGGAGGATTACAGGTCAGGCAGGAAAAGAGGTTCTGTTTCAATGCGCCGAAAGGTCGAGTACATGTATCGAATTGCTGGAATCATTATCAGTACGCGTTACTCACGTCCAAAGTATGCATACGTATGGGAGGGCCTCGCGCGCATCGGCTTCAAGTTGTAGTTGACTACTGATGAATCTGAAAGAGAGTTGCGGTTAGTTTGTGTATGGCATGGACTATTGTCAAGTCCTCAGTACTCACTCTGCAGCTGTTTGTGAGTTTTCGGATTGTTGCGATATGCTATTTGACCTGTGGAGGTCGGCTTGCGCCTGCGCAGCCATATCAATGCGGCTTGCCATCTTCGTGCAGCAGACACAGAGCGAAGTAGTAGTTGTAGATTTCAGTAAGAAAGAGTGCGATGATGCGCCGTTTCTTGAAGGCTGAAGTTTTTGTTAAGTCCTCGAAGTATAATGTTATACACAAGGCGCGTCGCATTTGCGCGGCGATACGAGGCCAAAGTCCGGTTCGCGCTAAGCTTCATTTGGAGTAAATTGAAGCGCGCCCGCGCGTGTTCTTGGCACATCTCCAACGCGTCGCGCCGTTCAGTTTCCCCTCTGTCCAAGCGCTGAGCCATCATTCAACTGTGAACACCACCACAACATTCCCGTCATCTACATCAGCGCCTGTGACTCTGTCTAGAATACTAATTGAAACTCGCAATGAGGTAGTCTCTGCCCGTAACATTTCTATGACTCCAAAGTACTGATATGACATAGTTCCCCTCTAAGACCTAGCATGTCGTCTGCGAATCGAGGTCCTCGTCCAGCAAACTCCCGCAAGCGCTCGAGAGAGCCTGAAGACGATCTTCCATCATCTGCCGCACACCCTCCTTCAAGCCGTAAGTTTGACAGTATCTTCGTCCTAGGTCATTTTTGTTGACCACCCTAACAGCACCTCCTTCTTCACCGCCGGTTTTCCCTGGAGGATTTGAAGACGATGACGAAGCAGGAATAGATCCGGACGACGATCCAATCGGTGATATCGACGATGCTGATGAAATGGCCGAAGATGAAGCTGGAATAGATTTATTTGCCGACAACTTCGATAAAGATTATGCAGAGGCCGACAATGACGGATATAGAGGACGTGACATCGACGATGAAGGCGATTACGAAGAGCTCGATCCTGCAGAACGTAGAAAACTCGAGGCAGCCCTGAACCAGCGCGACAGAGCTCTCGCTCGAGCTCGGAAAATGCCATCTGCCTTCCTACCAGACGACGATGATGATGGCGCGGTCGATCTCATGCGACAACGCCGTCGCAGACGTGGGAGGTACGATGAGGATCAAGACGAAGAGATGGACGTGATGCAAGAGGAACTCCCTATTGAAGCCCTCCAGGATGTCAAGGCGGCAAGTCTGACAGACTGGGTCGCACAAGCTGCTGTCGAGAGGACCATCGCAAGGGAATTCAAGGCATTTCTGACGACATATACAGACGAACATGGCACTTCCGTGTATGGTACACGAATCAGAACACTGGGAGAAGTCAACGCAGAATCTCTGGAAGTCTCCTTTGACCATCTTTCTGACTCTAAAGCAACGCTGGCCTACTTCTTGGCCAATGCACCCTCAGAAATGCTCCAAATATTCGATCGCGTCGCTATGGAGGTCACGCTGCTCCACTATCCAGACTACGAGCAGATTCATTCTGAAATCCACGTACGAATCAGCGACCTGCCCGTTCAATATACACTTCGTCAACTTCGTCAGACCCATCTCAACTGTCTTGTGCGAGTTAGTGGTGTGGTAACTCGCCGTACAGGCGTATTTCCTCAGCTTAAACTTGTCAAGTTTGACTGTCAGAAGTGTGGTATTACGTTGGGGCCATTCCAGCAAGAGTCGAATGTCGAAGTGAAGATTTCTTACTGCCAGAACTGCCAGTCCAAAGGCCCCTTTACTTTGAACACCGAAAAGACGATATACCGGAACTATCAAAAATTGACCCTTCAGGAGTCTCCGGGAACTGTTCCTGCAGGCCGTTTGCCCCGGCAACGTGAGGTCATCCTCCTCTGGGATCTGATTGATTCTGCCAAACCCGGGGAAGAAGTTGAAATTACTGGAATCTACCGTAACAATTACGATGCGCAATTAAATAACAAGAACGGTTTCCCAGTGTTCGCTACGATTCTCGAAGCCAACTATGTTGTCAAGTCCCATGATCAGTTGGCCGGCTTCAGGCTCACAGAAGAAGATGAACGTGAGATCCGCAAATTGTCCAAGGATCCGAAGATTGTGGACAAGATCATTGCTTCTATCGCACCGAGTATCTACGGTCACACTGACATCAAGACTGCCGTCGCGCTTTCTTTATTCGGAGGTGTGAGTAAAGTAGCGCAAGGAAAGCATGCAATTCGTGGTGACATCAACATTCTTCTACTTGGCGATCCTGGTACGGCGAAGTCACAAGTACTAAAATATGTTGAGAAGACGGCACATCGCGCTGTTTTTGCTACAGGTCAAGGTGCTAGTGCTGTCGGTCTGACGGCCAGCGTCCGCCGTGACCCTTTGACAGCAGAATGGACGTTAGAGGGCGGTGCTTTGGTCCTCGCGGACAGGGGCACCTGTCTGATCGATGAATTTGACAAGATGAATGACCAAGACCGAACATCCATTCACGAAGCTATGGAGCAGCAAACGATATCCATATCCAAGGCCGGTATCGTCACCACCCTTCAGGCTCGTTGTGCGATTGTAGCAGCTGCCAATCCTATCGGTGGGCGTTACAACAGCACCATCCCATTCTCTCAGAATGTCGAGTTGACAGAGCCTATCCTGTCTCGTTTCGACATTCTTTGCGTGGTGAGAGACACTGTGGACCCAAGCGAAGATGAGCGTTTGGCGAACTTCGTGGTGAACTCGCACGGTCGTGCCCATCCTACCAATGCTGCAGGCAGCAATCCGAACAACCCAAATGTTTCTTCGGCTATGGATGTTGATGTCGAATCAGACTACCCGAAGCAGGAGGGCGAGATCCCTCAAGAACTACTCAGGAAGTACATTCTATACGCTCGTGAGAAGTGCAGCCCGAAACTGTACCAAATGGATCAAGACAAGCTTGCTCGTCTGTTCGCAGACATGCGTAGAGAGTCTTTAGCTACTGGAGCATACCCGATCACTGTAAGTTACCCGTATTGACGTTGTCTTACAGAATCTAATCAGATCCCAGGTTCGTCACTTAGAAGCCATCATTCGTACCGCTGAAGCGTTTGCCAAGATGCGTCTTTCTGAATTCTGCAGCTCGGTAGATCTCGACCGTGCCATTGCTGTCGCGGTTGACTCGTTCGTGGGCAGTCAGAAGGTCAGCTGTAAGAAGGCACTTGCTAGGGCGTTCGCCAAATATACCCTTGCCAGACCTGGGGCTGTGAAACCTACAGGCCGGGTCTCAGGAAGGACGCAACAGGTCAATGTACGGGTATGAGGTTGAGTTTACTAGCGAAGGCGAATGGTATGGAAAGGGACGATACTCTGGGGTGACGTGTTTCAGAAGGGAAGATGAAGCATGAAGGAGTTCTGGGTTATCCGTACCACTAGCACTGTTCTACGGAAGATTTAATGTACATGTACAGGCTGTCGAAATATCAGATTTACACAACGAGCAATGTTTATATACATCAGTTACTGCCAAGCCTCGTTGACGAGAATCCCAAATGGATCCCTATCCCTTTCGCTTACTTCCACCTCGACCGTCTCATCACTCATCGCTTCTTCATCTCCGCCTGTCTCTTCCTTCCTGATCTTCTCCCACTCCTCCTTCACAGTCTCCAACAACTGCGCCCGCAACACCCCGTGCAAGAACCCCCTCTCCGTATTACTATGAAAAAGCGTAACGACACTTTGCCCACTTTCAATCGCCGCCAACGCCTCATGATGCGACAACTCCCCGGTAAACAACATATCAACACCACTCAACCCCGCAAACAGCGAGCCCCCGCTCCC
Organism: Pseudovirgaria hyperparasitica; assembly: GCF_010093815.1. Classification (NCBI taxonomy): domain Eukaryota; kingdom Fungi; phylum Ascomycota; class Dothideomycetes; order Acrospermales; family Acrospermaceae; genus Pseudovirgaria; species Pseudovirgaria hyperparasitica. The sequence continues at coordinate 584,472 of NW_022985567.1, forward strand.
CGCACAGATGCCAACCGACTTTACACTGATCTCGTCAACTGCCTTACCCTGGGGAATAGCAATCGGGAAGCCCTTCGGATTGCCCACGCCCGCCGCCACGCGCTCGATGAGCGCTGCAAGCGGCTGTGCTTCGGCGAAACGCACAATGCGGCCCATGCCTGCTCCCGGGCGGTCGGGGAAGTCGACGGGCTTGATGGGTGCGCGAGTGTGCTTTGTGACACCAAGATTTAGTGCTGTGTTAACCTGTGATGCAGACGGGTAGTGCTGGAGCTGGAACGTGGGGCGCTTCTGGGTGAAGGGGTCGTCAGTAGGCTTGGTGCTGGGGGTGGGTTGGGAGTGCGAGGGGTTTGGAGGAGTTTGGCCAGTTATGATGTCTGCGAGCCAGTCGCCTAGACCTCCGGGAGCGCAGTCAATGGCAGTATGAGGGGAGTAGACCTTTTGATGGGTTAGTGGTACCGGGAATAGGAGAGATTTGGGAAGGACATGCGCTTATGCCTGCTGCGGCCAAGCGTAGGAGAGATTGTTGTTGGCTGTTTGCGAGGGTGATTGATTTGAGACCACGGAATATTATGGGATCTGATGGCATTAGAGGCGAGAAGTCAATGGTCGTGAGTGGACATACGGTATGCTATTATAATCGAAGCTTTTCGTTCAATTGCTTCATCCGTTACCGCTTTCGTGAGATCGACAGTGAGAAGCACTGAGTTCCTTTGTCGGCGCGATGGATCAAAGGGAGCTTCGAGTAACACTTTGGTCATCAGTACAACGGTTATAATTGAATTTTGAAATCATGAACAGACGCCCTGTATTGTCCCATGCCTTCTCCGCCAAATCCTCCGGATAGCTGTACTTGTCAGTAAACAAGCTCTAGGAGGAGCAATGCAAAGATGGACATACAGTCTCCTCATCGAAGCCACCACAGCCTTCGAGAATGGCGCCGTCGATGTAGTAGAACTCATACTGAAGGCACGCTTTGCTATGTTTGAGAACATCAATCGGTATGTTTTAATAATTTCAAGGTTCACAAGTCGCAAATCAGAAATCTTGACTAGAATACATCAAGTTTGGATTTGACACTAGCCTAACTTGGACATTATAATGGGGCAGTCGCGTTCGTACCATGTCACGTTATCAATCTTATCACGTCTTCGGAGATCAAGCGGGGTTTATGAGGTACTCCATCCTCTAAATGTGAGGTTACCACAACGTTTATAAACACATCACAACATTGCCCTTCACCCACAAGAATCATGAGTGCACGACCGGATCAAGAAGCAAACCAAGTTCAGGCCTCGACTGGCATCACAGCCGAGTTCTTAAAGGCGAAGCTCGAGACTGAGCTTGGCGCAACCCACGTCTCAATTGAAGACATGTCAGGTATTCGGCCTACGCCAGACATATTTGGGGAAGGGCTTCACTAATCTCAGAACAGGTGGCTGTGGACAGATGTTCGAGGCTATCATCGTGTCGCCTCAATTTGCGAAGAAAACAACCCTGGCGCGCCATCGACTCGTGAACGGACTTCTAAAAGAGGAGATTGCAGCGATCCACGCATGGACCCCCAAATGTCATACGCCCGAGGAATGGGAGAAGAAGAAGGCACAGTGAGATGCTAAAAGCGATACATGAAATCAACATACTTTACCACATCATTTGCACAGGGCATATATAAGAGCGTATTGCTCTACTCGAGGCAGCAGAAGCTATATTATCTAGCTAAGGAGAACTTTGATCTCTCCACTAGTTCGCGGGAACAGATCTCGCATACAAGGCTCTTCCTCGTCTTCCCGCTTGCCATCTTGCATTTCATCGACCGCGAGGATTTTCTCTTCAACTGCTTCGAAATCCTCGCAGAATTTATCTGCAGCATGCTCTGTGATATCCTGGGCTATCTGGGCATTATTTAGACACTTGACGTTCTCCCTGGCATCCATAAGGGCTGATGGGAGGAAGTCATCGAGCTTTTGGCTGATGGCCACGAGTGAATCAGGACTGAAAGGTGGCAAGGTGGGAATCTTAGCAATACTATCCTTGGAATCGGCAACTTCCCCTAGAGCGAATATAAGGGTATTGAGTCCAGACTCATCAAGTAAATAGCGGTGTTGGTATGCGACTAAATTTGAAGCGTGCTTGTTCAACCTAGATCCAAGCTCCGTTATCCGATCACCAGTGAAAGTGAAAGGTGTGAGTGTAGCTCTTGTCTGCATTAGGCAGTTTATGGCAAACACATCGTTCTCGGGTTCCGTCAATGACTTGTACATTTTCTCACATGCGTTCAGGCAGGGGTCCAGTGCTTCTGTCAGCACAGGCTGGAAGCTACTATCCTGATCGTCCGCTGTCGCCATTGATGTGTCGTAACTGGTCAGCAATGCCTTCAGCATATTCAACGCCTCAGTGAGAAACTCTGGTGGTGAGAGGTCTTCGGGAGCTGCACCTAAGTCGCTCTGTACAGTCACAAGATGATCCTGCATGTTTGCTTTGAATCTTCGAAAGGCAGAGTCTTGCAGCTCATCGAGGATCTCAAGGACTTCAGAGTCTTCGCCCACGAGCTTTTTAAACGTCGATCGATAGAAGGCCACGAGATTTGCAATCTTGTAGACCAAGACAGGATCGTCATGGCTCTGTGTGACCTGTTCGGTACGCTGCCGCAGGAGCCTTGCAACGCCTTTTAAATCATGACTGACCAGCTCGTTCAATGCTTTTCTGCCATCATAAGCCTCTTGCCCAGATTCTTCTCCATCTTCACGGGTCCATGGCTCGCTTTCCAGACCCAACTTGATGCTTCTCGCAATTTCGTCCCCTTCAGAAACGAACAGAACTTCCAGTGCTTCCTTCTCAGATACTGCGGCGGAGTGGGCCCAAGCAAGCATATCTCCAATATAGCGCAAAGGATCGTGAGCTTGGAACTCTATCGGTTTCATCTGGCTCTCCCCGGTGCCAGTCAATGCATTGTAGAAGGATTCGGACAAGATGTTCTCTCGAGCTCCTGCGAAAGCATCTAGGCAGCTTTGGAACAAAGCTGGTCGTTCAGCTAGAACACGGATAGATCTTCGTATCGAGGCATTGATTTGAGGATTCTCCAAATCTAGATTTTTGAATTCTCGCTGTATCCAGCGGTACAACTTCTGAAATGCAGCATTCAGTTGCTTTGAGCTCTGCTCTAGCAACTCTAATCCTAATACCTGGTTCTCGGATCCTAACAGAATCTGACAGTCACTATGAATTTTCTTCACGCGCGTGAGAACCTGAAAGAATTCGTCGTTGACTGGCTCCGAGGTCGAAGTCAGGACCATGACGTCTCGCTCAGAGATGATGAAGTGTGAGTTGAAAACATCTAGTAGCTTTGCTTTCGTCTCGACCTGTACCTTTTGATTGAAGAGAGAACTCGCCTCTTCTAGGACCGGGGCGCTCTCTCGATTGCTTGCATTTATGTGGGCTCTCATGTCATCACAGCAGCGATTCAGGTTCTCAATTGCTACGCCTATGCGTCTCAGTTGCTGTCAATTGTTAGATTATCACAATATTTCGCTGCTCAACGAACATACAGCAGCCACTTGACCAAAGTCTTTAATGATGTCGGCGTTGCACTGTATGACTTCTTTCTGGACATCTAGTCGAAGCCGCCTCCGAGTCTCTTGGTTATTCTTGATTCCCCGAGCATCCAAGGTTTCTAAGGCATCGCGAATGTCCAAGTCCGAATACGATGCGGATAACACACTCGTGATTCTACTTGATAATGCGTTTGCACGAGGTCCCACTCCTTGCGAAGGTGTTCCTGGGCTTGATATCCCCAAAGCATCGGGTGACGGACCCGGACGTAGAGTGCGTTCCTGAAGATAGCTTGTCATTGTATGGTTTCCTGCCGTCCTGAAACAAAGAAGAGGATTGTCTGTTGGTAAATTCAAATACCACGAACACCATTGCGATGCGTGCAGCAGACTTAACCTTGTGTGGCGTAGTGTGGGGTGCTTGGAGCTTGGGCCACCACATGCCTGTCCATAGATGCCAGGATGCCTCATGGTTTACGCATGACTTCACTCTCACATTTCGACATCAATACGCGCCTGACCTGTACACGTTCTCCCTTTACCCTCTTGGAAACAGCCTAATAGCAATGTCTTGAGTCTGATACCTTTCTAGCTGCGTGCTGGCAAGCATACTTACACCCACCATACCACTCTACGAAGCCAGTCACGCAGCCACTCTCCTTCCAGACCTGTCCCGCGTCCCTATCCCCGTCCGCGTGCACAACTCTCCTAGACAACATGATGGCCTCGAATATCTTGTCAAGGCTCCTCCCCTCTGCTACCGACGAGAACTCAGACCTATTACCTCCTCGCCCACCTCGGTCGTCCACTTCCTCCGATCCTGACAACCTAGAAGCAGCCCTGGACGAAGAGAACTTAGGAGAGCATTTTGAAGACCAAGATCTGGATCATCTGCTTGCTGAAGCTGCTGGAAGTCAAGCTGACACTGCGAGCACTGCAGCGTCGCCTGATCGGAAGCGCCAGGCCTTCTCCGCTGGTTGGAAGCCTCAGATGAGCAGGCCGAAATGGATGTCGACCGCGCCGGGACGGGAGCATACTGACGATGATGACGATGTCCCGGAATCACTTTTGCTTGAAGCCAGGACAGAAGCACCTCCACGAGTAAATAAGCCTACAAATATCCCTGGACCTAGAAGTGCAGCGGTCCCTGCATTACCGGGTCCATCGTCACAGCGAACACAAACACAAACACAAACACAAACACAAACACAATGGGACGCTACGCGAGCACATCAGCGCCTTCATAGTGACGGGAGGTACAAGAGACAGGGAACCAGAATCCCCATGATAAATCAAAGAGTAACGTTAACACAAGATAGAAGAGAAAAGGCTTTGTGGTTGTGGGCCAATGTTCAAGATTTAGACGCCTTCCTGGTCGAGATCTACGAGTACTATGCGACCAAAGGTATCTACTCGATCATGTTATCGAAGGTACTATGGCTTTTACAGGTAGCCTTTATCGTTGCGCTAGGGACATTTGTGTCCTTCTGCGTTGACTTTAGTGCAGTATCACATGAGAAGAAGCTTCGAGATGTTGTGCATGGCCAATGCATCCAAACAAGAGTGCACGGCTTCTGGTCCTTTATGCTCTGGATATTATTTGGTGGGTGGTTCTACGCCCTGGCCATATATGTCATCCAGATCCCGCGGCTTTGGCAGATACACGATTTCTTCCACTTCCTACTGGATGTACCAGATCGCGACATCCAGACTGTTTCGTGGCAGCTTGTTGTTGCCAGGCTTATGGCACTCAGAGACTCCAATATCATAACTGCGCAGAATATATCTGCCGCCAATCGAAGATTCATTGGTAGCCAGTCTAAAACCCGCATGGATGCACACGACATCGCCAACAGGCTTATGCGTCGTGAGAACTATTTGATAGCGTTGTTTAACAAAGACATCCTTGACCTCACAGTACCTATCCCGTTCCTCGGTAGACGGCACTTATTTTCCAGAACGACCGAATTCCATGTCAACCTGGCCGCAATAGATTTCATGCTGGATGAACAAGGCCACGTGCATCCTCACTGCCTGTCTGATAAGAATAGACACTATCTAATCCAGACTCTCAGACGTCGCTTTGTACAAACAGGTCTCATCAGTATCGTATGTGCTCCCTTTCAGGCGATGTACTTTGTGGTCTGGTTGTTCTTCAAGTATTTTACGGTACGTGGATTGCCGCCAATGGAAGACACGCGAATTAATCAACCATAGGAATTTCAAAAAGACCCATCCCAGATCATGGCACGATCGTTCACTCGACTTGCTGAGTGGAAGTTCCGAGAATTCAATGAACTTCCTCATTTGTTCGACATACGCAAGAACATGGCCCTAGGTTATTCTGACAGATATCTACAGCAATTCCCGAAAGACAAGACCGAGAAACTCGCAGGTTTCGTGGTCTTTATATCATCAGCTATTCTCGCTGTGCTCGGGTTGGCTACACTTCTCGACTCGGAATCTTTCCTTGGATTTCAGATTACCGATGGACGAACAGCGATCTTTTACATTACGCTCTTCTCAACTATCTGGTACGCTGCTCGGAATAGCGGTCCACAAGAAGAACCGACGATGGATCCCAAGCTGGCCTTGTCCTTTGTTATCGAGTGTACGAGATACTGCCCGGCATCGTGGACTGATCGACTACATACTGATGAGGTCCGTCAAGAGTTCACGACCCTGTACCAACTCCGGCTGGTCAACGTCTTCGAGGAACTACTGAGCATATTTGTAACTCCTTACATACTTATGTACCGGCTTCCAAAATGCAGCGAACGCATCGTAGACTTCTTCCGCGAATTCACCATCAACGTGGACGGCCTGGGTAACGTCTGTTCCTTTGCAGTCTTTGACTTCAAGAAAGACGTCGAGAATGTCGCACGCATCCGCCCCGACCGGGCGCACGAAGAATCGGGCCTCCGCGACGACTACTATGGCACCAAAGATGCAAAGCTCGTCGCCTCCGTCATGGGCTTCCAGGAAACATACGTCACGAACGCCGCAAGTACGCGCCGCTATAATCGCAAGCCCACAAAGTTCCAGTTCGAGCTACCGCCCCAGTTTGACTTGTACAATCTCTCGGATCCGCAAAAACAGTCCACTATCCGAACGCCACAAATGCGTGGGTTTCAACATACCCCACGCGTTAACGCACATCCTGGCCGTGCGTCGCCCATGCACTCGATCCTGCTTGATCCGCATCATCAGCCGGCCATGTCCATCATGCGGGGGTCACAAGCTCAGCATGCACAGGCGCGCCAGCGTGGCTCACGGCAGCCGTTCAGTGGGGTCGATGAGAGTCCGGTGATCTCGGCGCGGGACATGACGACGAGTCGCATCATCGAGGAGGATAGTAACCTTGGAGAGTCGTGGCGGACGACGAGGGCTGCGCATGTGGATGAGGATGAGGATGCGAAGGAGATGGAGATACAGGATCAGAGGCCGGGTGTGTTGGGGCTGCTGTATCAATTTCAGAAGAAGCAGACTCAGGGACGAGGACCCGGCGCTGGCGTGGTCTAGAAGATCCGGCATGGACGTTTGTTTGGTGCGTTCTTCGTGCACGGGTATTGGCGCTTGGGTAGACGCTATGTCATTTAGCAGCATCAGGCTGGAGTTTTGATATTGTCCGAACTAGTACAGGCAAAGTTATATACCGCACTCGAGCTACATCTACATGCTCAACTCCTCTTCTCTTATGCACCCCCCTCACCAACGCCACCGCTCGCTCACTTTTCTAATCATCAACGCCGTTCTGCCAGTCAATGCACCCACGCGTCCCATCCTCTTTCTAACTAGCCTTCGCACAACAACCCAAATCCAACTTCTTGACTTCCGCCCCAGGACTAATATCAAACTCAAAGATATCCATCGGCACGCCCAGGGTCGTACACGCATTCGGAATATCGACCATGCCGGCAAGATGGCCCTGCACAGGCGCACAGCTCAGCAGCAAATAGATCTGATAATCATCATAGCCGAACCGGCGCAGATACTCGATGGCGCGCAGACACGTCTGACGATAGGCCACCGTGGCGTCCATGTAGTGCTGCTTGCCGTGCTCGTCGACGCTGAATCCCTCAAAGTAGATGTATCGGCCCGGCCCGAACTGCGGCTCCACCGGGCCTGGCATGTAGATGGGTGATTTGAGACCGAGTTTGGACATGCCGCCCTTCATGACGCTGAATTTGAGCGTGATTTCACCTGCCATTTCGATGGCGCCGCAAAAGGAGATTTCGCCATCGCCCTCTGTTGTGCGCGAGAAAGAGGGAGGTTAGCGGTGCCTGTTTTTTCGGAGGGGTAAAAAGGGGGTTTGAAAGGGAGGTCTGACGTACGAGAGAAATGCAAGTCGCCAACGCTGAACTTCGCACCCTGTACATGCACGGGCAGGTACACCTTGCTGCCACGGCTCAGATTCTTGATGTCGCAGTTCCCGCCGTGTTCGGGGCGGCCCGGGATCGTGCGCGCGCCCTCCCGGCCGACCTTCTCCTTGATGGCGGCATCGGCAGAGCCGGCGTGCACGTTCTGGGGCGTGGGCGGGATCGCGACATCGCGGTCTAGGTGGGCGCAGGCGGTGATGAGTTCGGCCTCGCGGCGGTTCCATTCGGCGAGGATTTCGGCGGAGGGCGCGCAGCCGAGGATGCCTGGATGGATGAGGCCGGCGAAGCGCACGCCGGGGATGTGACGGGAGGAGCAGAAGATGCCTTCGAAGTCCCATATGGCTTTTGCTCTGTTTCGGGGTGTGATGTTAGCTTTGGGAGATCTTGAGGGGGGAGAGGGGTGGCTAGGTTACGCGTCTGGGTAGAGCTCGTCGAGGAAGCCGCCGCCGTTGGTCTTTGGGAAGACGCCTGTGAAGCCCCAGGGCTGGTCTTGTAGGGGCTGGACGTCCTGGATCTCGACGAGGAGGATGTCGCCTGGTTCGGCTGTTTCGATCTCGAAGGGGCCGGTTAGGTAGTGGATCTTGGTGAGCTGGAGGGTTCAATGTTAGACTTGGAATGGCACACTATCTTTGTTTGAACATCTCACATCGACATCCCTGACGTCGTTTGCGGAGTCATTATTGCCAATCTGACCGCCTGTCCAGTCTACACATTGGATCTTGACCACTTCGTTGTTCTTAATCTTTCCAGCGAAAGGGACTGTAGGAGCTGTGAGCTATTGGATCGGTCGTAAAGAGAGACGTATTGACCGTCCGGATGCCATCGATTCTGGACAATGTTAGCTTCAGTTATCCGCATTGGTGTGTTGACAACGTACATGTAATTGCGGTTGTTCAGCAGCTGGCTTCTCCAAGTCAACCTTTGCGGCGTATCGAAGACCTTCTTTGCCCATGATGACGAGATCTTGGATCAGTTGACGGCAGAAAGGACTGGTAAAGGCTCAAGAGTAGTAGAAGGTCAATTGGCATGACAGGTCAGGATTGGAAGTGGAATACAGTAGTATATCGAGATATAAATAAATGCGGGGCTACTGATAGGGAAAAAGGAGCCGTGACAAGCCATCGTCAGGTAATTGAGGGCCGAGCGGGATGCGCGATAAGGAGATGGCTATAGCTCTGCTGGGTCCACAGGTAGCTACAGTACGTGACTACGTAAACACGTGCTATGTGCTATATACTATATGCTACTGCTATTCTGCATGAGGCATACACAGGACGCGTCGCGTCGTAGCTTGGGCGGGGGCGGGGAGAGGCGGGGAGGTGGGGTTCCAGGGCGGGGTTTCAAAGCATCCTTTTCAGTCGTATTTACATCATGTATCAGATGATGATATCAGTACCGCATTGGGACCGTAGCCAAGATAGTAAAAGCGGCATTGTCATATCATCATGTTGATCCTCATGGACGCCTGTTCCGTCAAGCCATATCATTTGTCGCATAAGTTGCACACATTATAGCATCAAGCAAGTCCAATACACGGACGTTAGCTGAATGTCTTGCCTGGCATCCCGGAATCCAGCGGGTCTTCCTTCTTTGCACTCGTCTCAACATTCAGGGCGTCGATGTTGCCCAAGGAGAGCGTCATGAAGTCGTGCTTGTTCTTCCATGAGACCTGGCTTTCGGCGTATTTGGCCTCATCGACAGGTGGTGGCGGAGGGTCCGTAATCTTGGTGATCAAATAGGCAGTCGAAGCTTCTGCAACCCCATAGATGAGGACACCAAGGAGAGGAATCTTGAGAAAGACGAAGAAGCCGACTCCAAACCCGAACAGCACGCCTTCGCGGTCTCGAAACCATGCTTTCTTCTGTTCTTTTGTGAAATGTACTCTAGAAAAGTACGGATCAAGCTGGAGAAACAGTAAGCGATGTTCCATTATGCGTAGACGACTGTACGTACCAGCTCCCTCATCAAGCTTCGAGACGAGAAGTAGGTCTGCAGGAATCTGACCAAGTAATGCTTGGGTACAACCAGGCCGCTCGCGAAGATTAAGACAGCAGGAGGAGTCCCTACTGCTTTGTTGAACGTGTAAAAACTGGCAGCAGGTAGTACAAATCGACCGACAATAGGAAGATACGACAAAAGATAGATGGCAAGTGAGATCCCAGCTTTACGACTGTATCGCAGGGCGAACGTGAAGGCCTTCTCCTTGTTACTTTTTTTAGGACCGTCATGTCGATTCCTAGGATACATCTTTAGATTTTGATGATACGAGGCTCGAAGATTCTGGGGGTCTTCTGATTGATGCTTCTGGTAGTAGGTGCGGTCGACCCATGCTAAAGACTCTATGAACCTGGTATCGATAAGCACAGTCTGAATGCAAGATCTACTTGGCATACTCACAGGTTGTCAAGTGTAGGGCTCAATGATCTATGTCTGAATCAGTATACGTGCCCGCATTCAAGCTTGAGAGGCATTTTACCTTAGTAGGGACATTAGGAAAAATGGCACCTGCAGTACAGAATTTTCCAGGAAATGAAGCCCTTGGATCAAATCATTGTCCCATGTGGCGTGCTCGAGGTCCATGAACAGTCCAAGGAACCATATCAGAGCCTGTACGCTAAGGATCTATATGGCAATTAGCTCTCTTCATGCCCAGCAGTGTTCATTTCGTCATGTACCGGGATTGCAATAATGATACGAATGGCAATACCTGCCACTACAGCTATAGCTACCTGTCGGTAGTGATCTGAAGTAAACAGACTTGGATTTTGCAAAGCACGATGGGCTAGACATGGTCAACAAACTGTCACGGGTTTCAGAGGACGGATATTATGAGGTCACTTACCTCCAACAAGAGTTAGCTGAGCTCCTCGTAGTATGGCATTAAAGTCAAAGTTCGACATCTTCGCTTTAAGATCTTTCGTGGACATTTTGAAGATGGTGATGCCAATGGAGGAACGCAATTAGATGCTCGCATGTGTAATAGCTGGCCATCAAAGGTCAAGCCACAACTCAGGGTCTGACGCGGCAAGTGATGACGTATGCCCAGCTAGTGCAAATATCTCTAATGCTCAGATGTTTGACTATGTGAACAACAACTAAAGTATACACCCCTGGTATGTTATTTCAAAGGTAAGCATAGGTATAATACTGTAGAGAAGTGGGATACAGTGAAAGTGGCGTTCACGTTCAGCCTCAGGTGTGGCTGGTGCGACCTCAGGCAGTGCTTGCTGCTTCTGAGCACGAGCCCACGACCGTCCTCGTCCTCCTTCGCGTGCATGGATCTTCCTTCACACTTACCCTGTCAACAAAGCGGCCTCTGCTCCCTGGATTGCCAACTACAGCTTTGAACCGCGAGGCTATCCTGTGGGAACTCAGTATCACGAAATGCTCATCTAGAACACTGCTATCATGTCGAGCGGTCCTTGGACGCCTGAGCGCAGTTTTCCGGGCGCTCAAGCGGGCGGCATACGACGTTCCTTTACAGTCCCGGCGAAACTGGAAACATCCCGATCGGCAAATGCTCCGTCTTCTCCAGGAACGGAGAATATAGAGACATTGTTCACTCATTCCTTTGCACGCGTCGTATCCTTTACATCTCAAACCCCTACCGCAAGCGCAGACAGACGCTCCTCCCTTCCTTCTACAAGCCATGCTGGACAAAGCATGCCATGGGGCTCTCCCACCGAGCGCACCATGGCTGCAGGTACGTTCACCAAGAAATCTGTCTCGGTCACATTACTCATTATCTGCAGGTCCCGTAAAGATGTACCGTGTTCCCAACTCTGTCTCGTTCCTGAATTCCGGAAACTTCCTCCACCCAATCCTTCCTAAGTCTCAATGCTGGTGTGTGGACGATCAAGGAAAATTTGTCTTGAAGGCTAGAGGTAACAACTACTATCGCATTGAACTGGCATACCAGACAGAAGAAGATAAAGGTGTTATCGAGGACTTCAAGACAACCTTGAGCAAGGTCCTACAATTTGAAAAGACACCATGTCCATTTCGAGGAAACTATGTTGAAGACACCGTAGAGACTCCTCTGCATTCACGGAAGCCACGGCGCGATACGCTGGAGCGGGCGAAGAAGTGGAAGTTCGATAGGAGGTGGAAACCTGAAGGAGCCGAGAGTGTGCCATCTGATGTCTCGGAAGAGAGTGGGCCTTCGGCATCTGAGGAAGATGATACTGCTAGCATTGTATCGAGCTCCCACGAGGAAATGTCACGATCGCGTGGCGTAAGTCCGGACGTACGTGGAAGAAGTCCAGCAACGATCATAGACACTTCGGGCCCGGGAATCGCGGAGCGAACGAAACGATTACTGGGTAACAGGGCACTTACAGGAGTATTGCAGAGCCCTACTGCATCATACTTACCATCTGCTGTTCCAGATACTGTGATTGTTACCCCGAAAGTCAAGCTCATACCAGACGTTGATGCATCCGCCTCTAGTTCATTCGTATTCCCTTCTGCCAACGCTTCACCGAGTAATGACGTCTCTGCTGCAAGACAACAATTGATAGAACAGCTCAGCTCTCCCGTGCCGGTGGATTTCCGGTCTGATCACAGCCCAGCCACAACCAGTCCCCAAGAGGCTCTAGCTAAAGAGCAACTTGATGCACGAGAGGAAGCGACTACAAACCCAGAGGCCCGATTAGAACCTCGATTGAATTCTCTAGAGACCCTAGAGGAAAATCTCAGGTCGCCAGAAGCTTCAAACATACTGACGCATTCGACCAGCTTTGATTCCTTCTACTCTCTCGCGAGTGGAGACCCTCACCCTCGCTCCCCGTCCATTTTGGACTCGGAGTCCCTGTATGATGACCCACTACCCGATACTGAGGCACTCGATATTCAACGGACACTCTCTCACAAACGTGGCATATCAGAAATGACTATCATACCTACTGAGTTCAGCGGCCACGCATCACCGAAGGGGGCCGCTCAATCATCTCCACCTATCATAAGGATCGGGTCAGAGCCCACTACGCCTACGCTGATGAGTGACACTGAAGACTCATTCGAGCCTCCATTACCTGACGTTCTTACACCCCCTGACGCTATTCGGCTGCGAAAGCTGACAGGCGCTTCGCAACGACGTGCTTATTCCCCTATGCCACACCCATCCAATATAATCAGCACCAGCCGATCAAGGAGCCAAACACGGTTAATAGCATCTACCATCGTCCAAAAGACATGTGCTCTATTACTAAGCCCACCATCGCACCTAGTTGAGCTGATGTTCCGCATTGCAGCGCGGATAGCTGCGGGTTTTGGAGTTGGGACTTATGACCTTGGACGCGCTTTTCGAATACCAGGATCTTGGGAGTCAGCAGAGGACGAGGATGAATACGGTGAAGACGATTATGGCATACCGCTACAACCCATAATTAGCCACGAAAGCCGAGACGGTAGCATGTCTTCCACAAACCGAATGTGATAGTACTGCGATCGAACAATGACTTGTATCTTTTGCATGTTTTGAGGCAATATGGAGTTGAGCATTGATACCAAGGGGCGCTGGCATATGAATGCTTCGGGAAAGGGAGTTGGATCATCTTTTTGCATGCTGGAGACTGGACATGATCAATGAAGGAGTAAAGTGATTATTGACTATTTTGATGGATGTCTACATGGTAAACTTAGTTCATCACACATGCACTTTACAAACAGCCACACACTTTAATGGCATAGGCGCCTCCTTGTCCATATTCGCATAGGAGAATCGTCTTCTCAACGGTGACAATGTCGGTCACCAGCTAGCTGTTGAGGGATATATGAGAGACCCTGGGGGCTTTCGCGTCCACTTGACTGGCTCTATGGGATTCAGCCGTAGCTGATAAGAGGAAGATGCTGAAGGCAGCAGTCATTTCCGGTCAGTCATACATGGACTGTCGGTATCTTTGTATCAGCTATTACCAGGCTTCGCGAATGACGAGTTGGATAAATGCAGAGTGGCTGACCGGACCCCTATCAGGCCCTAACAGCCGGGATTGCGTGGCGGGCAACAGGGCTGGTCTAGTCCCTGTTTCCCCTCTTTCTCGGGTCGTATCCGGGCTGTAAAAAGACCCTGCCACCCTGCCACCGTATTCTGCTACATATGCCTCTTTCTGTCTTGGCGATGCGACAATACATTTTCAAACAGGCTACTAAACACTTGCATGCGCTCTTTGTCGGATTCTGAGGACAATTCCTCTTGTAATAAGTCTGCTATCTTGCCGCGCTGTCGTGGTCTGAGGACATGCATCGAGGTCGCTTGGCAGAAACATCAACAACAACGACAACCTCACCACGTCTTACCGCTTTCTTGTCCCCGATGGATAGCACGTAAACACTCCGTCGACCGTCATGGTTGAGACATATAACCTTCAAGACGGCTGGGCCCAATAATTTCCTGTCGTGTTGTTAGCATCGCCGGCAGTGCAGTTGGCTGAGGCTGGTGATATATTCGCGGCCCAGCCGTCTGTTTACTCCCATCCATCCACGATGCACCATCTACTCCATATACACAATCGTGTCATCGGCCAGCCATCTTCACGCGCACAATTCGCGCATCAACGTATGGCACACCGTCCAACGATAGACTTCTTACACACGCACCTAATCATACATGTAGATTGTAGCTCCATCCTCCTGTCGCCACTGTCAGCTTCCTGGCAAATATGACAGCTGCTCACCCACACCTGCTGCTAAGCTACCTGCCACCATATTAATGAATCAATCTTCGTGCTCATTAGTGACCCTGTACCACTTGTAGACAGCACGCGTGGATAATATATTCTCCTATGTGGCCTAGTTCTATGTGCGGTCAAAGTCCTTTATTCCTCGTCCATCTATCAGGCCTAGTTTCGGAGCGTTTGCTTGCTTCGTTGTCTTGGTCTCGTTGGCAGGCCTGTCGGACGCTGTGCTGCTATACTGGAACTTGGACCTAATTTGCGTGGACCTTATTGCAGCATATATTGCTAAGAGCTTAGGATTATTTTCCAGTGTCTATCCTGCGAATTCGACGGTGAGATTAAAGCATTCGACTCTGTGGAGACCTGTTTGCATCATATACCAGCCAACCCAGGAACACTTGAAGACGAGGGACCTTGAATCCTCAAGAGCACGATTTAAAGATTAGTATGACTGCTTCCCAGCGCACGCAACGTCCTCAGCGCTCATTCGCAAACATGGCCTCCCTATACAACTCCCTCGCCGACCACTTAGGTGTCCCATACTCGGACTTCCCATCACCTCCACCCTCAGTCTCTCCCGCTCCAAGTCTTCACTACCCGGAGCACTCCATCTCGCTCCACACGCCCTGGAGAGATCTCGATACCATCCGACCGTCTGCCCCGTCACCTCCACCCCCAATCCCGCGCAAGTCCTCCCGTAGAGAATCCCTGGGCATGCACTACCCCCCGATCCGCCCACGTCTGTTCAGCGTCGCCTCTGTCGAAGACCTTGGACTGCCAAGTGAAGGCGCGCCTGTAATGCCTACCTTCATTCGCCGTCATAGTCCTCTTGCGGAGCGACCGCCTGCCAGAATAATGTCTCGCGTCGACTCAGGCATGTACCTCGGCACCTCTGCCGCGAATATCGGATCTAGCTTAAGATCGAGCTCGACCAGTAGCTCGTCGTCTATGCGATCTGTCGGAAGTAATAAGTCTGCGTCAAGCTTCCAGAGTGCGAGCGATACCTCTGCTTCGAGTGTGGAGAGTTCTAGTGAGGCGACAGAGTTGTGTCGCAAAGCGACTCTGCCGCGTTACACCCTGTCGGACCCGCCTATAACGCTGCTTGAGTCGCCTCCTACTTCAATATCCGTATCTACGACACATGAATCCGTGTCTGTAGTTGCATCGCCTTCTTCATTTTCCTCCCGTGTCAACCGTCTGGATCAACAGGAGACCACACCTACCACCCCTCTTCAATCGCCGTCCAGACGTACCTCCTCGTCACTGCCAACGACTTCACCAACATCCTCTCCAAAGGCCTCACCTAGAGCCTCCCCAAGAGCCTCCCCAATATCCTCCCACCTCTCACCCTCAAGCACACCCCCAACAGCAAGCTCCATACCAGCACGCCTACGCCACCACACCTCGCCCCAGAAACCTGACCTGCGCAGCCTGCGGACCCAGGACTCCGAAACCAGCCTGCAGCGCGTCTATGAGGCGCAGACAGCCACGTATCTAGATGGCCCAGTCTTCACGCCCAGTCCAACCTGGAAGCCGCGATACAGGCGCGTTGTGAGCGAGGGGAGTAGGCCGACGGAGAAACACAAGGAGAAGGAGAAGGAGAAGAGTACAGAGAGAGTGAAAGAGAGAGTAAAAGAGATGGAGAAGGCCATGGAGAGGACGAAGAGCGGCGACCAGCACCCAAAGGAAAGCGCCACGCTCAAAGCACCGCGTAAATCCTCACTATCATCCTCATCATTATCACCATCAACAATCACCCGCCCAGAACCAACCCTCACACGTAACCCCCGCCGCACAAACACCCCTCTCGCATCCTCGCTCCGAAAACGAGAAGCAGCAGGCGATATCCTCCGTCCCGCGCTCCAGGGCTTCCTGACTACGCCGTCGGAGTTGGCGCAGAGGCCGCGCGGCAGAGTGAGGTCCAGTATGGCGCGTGGAGATGGGCTGCAGAGGAGAAGTGGGAGGCCGAGGGTGAGGTTTGATGTTGATGCTTGAGGGGGTTGGAGGCGAAGAAAATAGAGACGAACTGGACTCGGTTGGATTGGGTTGAATTAGATTGTATATATATCTATACCCTTTTTAAACGAATGAATTGGTTGGAGCAGGTATGTCTGTGTTCATAGAAATCGAGCTGAGGTGATCGGCCTTAGTTGCTCGCCGGGCACCTGTCAGGCAGCATTCTAGTCAAGCGATATCATTCTTGGATCATTCAGACGAGGAATCGAAGACTATAATGGAGAATTTATGAACTGGATCCATCAACATAACTCTCTATCGCTTTCTTCCCATGGTGCCTTTTTCTCCTTTTCCTTTTGATCTCCTTTCATCCCTGAGTTCGCTAGAACTATCCTTAATTATTACAAAGTATGTATATATAATGTTACTTTATCAATCTAAATGAGTAGACCACTTGCATTGTTTTAGTAGATGACTAGGATTGTTTTAGTGGATATGTGTGTTAGTATGGTCATAGTATTACATCTATTGTATTACTGATTTAGTTTGTCCCGTGGTCTAATTGTTGTACATGGACTACTCGCTCGTGTAGCTATATAGTGGTGTCGTTCGTCTTGTTTGTCGTTGTGGTTATGCCACTGCAGTAAGAATCCACTAGATTGGCCGTATGGAATCACGTTATGAGACCGAACATAGAGGCGTTTATCTCCCTATAGGTATAGATAGTAGCAGCAGAGGCCATTTTAAGCTTCATTTACCATGGGATCTAAGTCCTTAGTCGACCCGTCACCCGTTACCCGTAATTAGTTATCCGTCACCCGCGGTCGTTGATCGAGGCCGAGGGATCCGGGAACGGGGCGGGGCGCACTACCTGATTGAGCCTTAGCGTCCTCTGTGTACCACAATTGTGGAAAATCAAGTTTTGGAAAGGTTCTTCTTGACGAATGAAGACCCCGCCTGTGACCTATTTGAGACCAAAGTGTCCAGAGCGATTCCGTAGAGGGGTCGTAATCTTACTTCTTTAGGTGGTTTCGGCGGTAAGAGAAGAATGTTCACCTTTGATGACATTTGCGGAGTTTGCAAGTAGGAAACAGTAATAGAGGGTCGTGGATCGCTATCTTCCGATCCTCTACTATGTTCAAACCCTCTATGTATGTTGAAAATCTATATGTAGTGATAGACAAATTAAAAATACTCTAGCTCCAGAGTCCTTGAGTAAGAAGGTACTCAGGATTATCGGTTTTAGAGGTGAATAAAATGTTTAATTGTAGTAAGTTTCGCTTACGAGATCGACGACGTTTGCATTCCTCTGTTACTATACATTATGCTAAGAAGTCTAAATCTTACATGTTTCCTTCTATGATTAAATAAGATAGTCCGGGTTATGGATTGTCGTACTTCCGCGCGCAATTCGCATTACTACTACATTAAGTTTTTTCTTATGTATATCAGCTCTCTACACTCTAATTACTGCTTATAACTAGTATCAAGTAAAGGTGATGTTATAGAGATATACTATTTAGATAATAGCGACATCAAAGGTGAGATTTTAGTAACAGGGAGTTGGAACGGCGATCGGTGATTATCTTGGACCACTGTTGCTTGGGCAAACACCACAGTCCAGGGCTTGGGCGTTACCCGCGGCGGCGGAACACGTCCACGACCTCCCTCTTCATTCACCATTACTCTACCTTTCATACACCCAACCGCGCCCAACATGTTTCAAGTATAAACGTTGACAACCAGCGCCTCAATACTTTTTTTCCCAATCGACGTTGTTCGAATCACCACAGCGATGCGTGCCACCATAGCCACGACTGTAATTGCAACAGGCACCCACCTACCAGTCAAAAGTGCTACGGAAGCCAGACGCAGGCATGCGCGTCCGGAGCGAGTGGAGTCGGCAGATTTATTACTGCTTAACACGACGAGCATATGGTTGCAGCCATGCACTAACAGGGTTGTCCCTATGTCGGTGATGGAGATATCTCCACTATGGACTGTCGCAAACGTGACGTTCTCAGCAGCAACTGACATGCACTTGACACCGGGCAAGAGTAAGGAATGCAGAGTAAAGACTTTACCGTGAAGCCCGCGATTAATTACTCCATGACCGAGGAATAGTTCAGCCTCGTAGCCAAAGTCGAAAACGACACGTGATCCGACTCCGAGACCAGATGATATTAGAACCTTGGCCAAACCTCACATCATTCGACCAATGAACGGTTCTGTTGCATTTTTAATCTTACTAACGTATACTTCTCAATTATAGAAATACTTAGACACTTCTTAATACTATTAATTTGTTTCCATAAGTGATCTCTTTATAGTAAATATATAGGATATATTAGTAGTATTTGATAGATATGCTTCTTCCGCACCCCTACTCGATATGTATTCCGACAGATTGATACTCGTAACAGTCGTGGCATATGCAAGTTAGAGCGTCGTCCAATGATCGATTAAGTTGGCCCGTTAGTGGGTGGCCCCGCGCCTGAAAATGACAGTCTCGGTGGCCTCTCGCCTGAAAATGACGGGCTGAGCTTAGTTTAATGCATCTTGTCTTTTGCCGACCAACACTATTGGCTCCATTTGTCAGAACGACTACCAAGCTGTGCCACAAGATCAGATTGTAAAGAATTCGTGTATATCCATGTAAAGACAACATTGGCCGAATTCGCCAATGGCATGAGCTGTGTGTGACTGGTTAAGGATGCGACTTTGCTCGGACGAGAGGCATGCAGCAGTAGATGCACTATAAAGAGTTGAGGATTCGTCCAGTCTTTCTAGCAATCTATACTCAGCTCTTTCATCATTGAAGGAATCTTTCTCTGAAGCGAATATACAGACAAAGTTGTGGTGTGTCTTTATCAGTTTGTCTTGTGAACTCTCCTGGTTGTCTTGACTTGCTCCTAAGTCTACTCGTCGTTTATATTGACTATCAATTCTACCATCAGTCCTTCACTCATATAGAGCTCACACTTTTCCGGCAAGGCTATACCCTCAGTGACCACCCTGGCAATCGTGCTCTGAGTCAACTCTCATCACTGTAACGTCTGCAGTATAGTTGTAAGTTGACTGGCTCCTTCATCACCTGTCACCGGGCTCGATTCGACCGTACATTAATACTCGTCGTCTAGGCATGAGTATTATCCAAACATTTGTTTGACGAGGACGAAGTCGAGAACAGAGACGGAGTTCTGTCCTCAGCTGAAGCATTATAATATATTCACGCAGCCCAATACCCTCACGACTGGCGCTTTGAACTCCTTCGCTTCCTGACTATTGAAACATTTTGATCGTCCTCAATTATTCATACGGTTCTTGCAAGCAATCTCTCGACCAAAGCAATTCCCACAGTGGCCCGTGAGATACGCATCAAACGAAAGCTTGAGCTCGCAGCATTCTTGCTCGCAGTCCAGAAACGAACGCCCAGCAATATGTCTCGGACTCTTCAAAGACGACCCATTGAGGCTCTTCCTGCGCCTCAGGTTCGAGACGGCATTGAAATCATTGAAAGCTTTATGAAAAGGTACGAGAGAACCTCGAGGGATTGGTATGAAAACATTGCACAAAAGGCAAGGAGTACATGCGAAAAGCTACTCGAAGGAAGGGTTGAAGCTATGTATGAGCATCGTGCGAAAGACCCTAAATCCTTGAGGGATAAGCTGTACAAGAGGCACCCGGACTTTGTCCGTAAATCTGTTTTAGACAGATACGGAACCAGAAAGGCTGTCCCTGGAAGCGAGAAAGGCTACCGGAACCATGAAGATATCAAAGAAGACGTCATTGACTTTGCTGGAGTTCGAATCATCATCTACTTCCCTCACGCGGACCAATGGAACGTCGTTCACTCAATGATCAAGAACGCCTTCGACGTCCGCAAAGAGCCAGAAATAGACGATATTGATAGCGCAAATGTCAATCTACTTTATCCAGGCCTCAAGAAACGACATTATCGTGTCAATATTCGAGAAGAAGAATTCGAGACAGGTCACGATCCAAACGACATCTGCGAGATCCAAGTTCGATCTACAGCCATGCACGCTTGGGCAATGATTAGCCACAAACATTTTTACAAGCCCCAAGATGATTTCACGTTAAGTGGGGAGGAGAAGGACATACTGATCAGTCTCAATGGCCATGTACACTCACAAGAGTTACTCCTTGGGCATCTGTGGGAACTTAGAAGAAACCGTGTGACACCTTTCAGAAGTAAACACGAGCTCGGAAAATATCTGGAGGACAACATACCTCAACCGGAAGTGAACTTCGAGCGGAAACAGAAGATCAAGAGCAATAACCGCGACATCAAATTGATATCAAACAACGGGACCCTAGAGATCCTTAGAAGATTCCTGGAGTTGGCTGGCAAAGACACACCAGAGAAATTGGAACCTGTGCTCCAGAGTCTGGACTTTTCTGATCTCAAAGCCGAGAATGATAGCCCTAGAAGGATGATCAAAGACCGATTCTTCGCACACCAAAAGCTCAAACCGTCCGTGTACATCATCAAACATATCCTGGATAAGGAACGTTTGGCAGGCAGTGCTATAAAGTATCGCTACACACGGTATAGTTCCTATTCGGCTAAATTTGCCGTTGTGGCAAGCTCTCTCAGCTGGGTCCATAAACTTTTCATGGAGTATCAGATCATCGAGGAACTTCTTTGCGACAATGAAAATCAGCACGAGTTCGCAAAGTACATGGATTTCATCTACAATTCACCTGACCGAACCACTATTCTGGAACACACTGAAGAGGATATGTGTACTCCGCAGCATAAAGCAGCCATCGATGGCTTGTGGGAATGGTTCGAGAAACACGAGAGTCCGGCATTTGCCTTGGTTTTTGAAATCTCCAGGATAGGGGTACTCGAAGATCTTCCTAGGAATCTTTCAAAGATATTTTTTTCGATAAGATATACATCACAGTGATGCAGGTTCAGGTTCAACAGAGGTGTATATCGGATTCTCAATACATTATGACATTCAAGTCTGCTGTGTGGGTCTAGACAGAGATTCCATTATGAAGAACTATCATATCTCCTGCGTACATGAGATGAACGAGTCCCTTCGCCATTTGTACTGGAAATAACAGAAATTTATCTAGCTTTGTTTCACTAGGCCTTGAACCAGTTCACATGCAATCGTGGGAACGCCCACTAGACCAATCCGACTCAAGGATTCCCACAGGTAGAAGCCATTAACTGGTCATAAGGGACCATGCGCTAAAGACACTACCAAGTGCCCACAGAATGTGTGTGGTAATTCTCTGCATTTAGATCCTGGCTAACACAGTGTGGACGAGCATGTAGGCTATCTCCATGCTCAGCAAGTCAAGCAAGAAACAGAGCGGTGGAGATTTTCGGTAGAGGCTTACCGAAATGCCCTTTAGTCTCGAAAGTACCACTATTACCTCGGAGGCTCGGACACACCTCAGAAAGGTATCGACGCTGCCCTCAATGACCCTTGTCCGGTCTGACACGGATGGTGAGTTTCAGTACAACCCATGGGAATACACTGTTTCGTCTCGAGTTAAAAGCTATTAAGCTTTGAACTTAGAGTCAAGTTACGCATAATTTTTTCATTTCTGCACTACTCAAGGCGTTGCTCGGAGAGGAGCTCATGGATATTTGGTGTCGACTAGGCTCCAACCGAGCTCCAATGGAGCTACGGTTCGAGGGCAACGGCATAGACAGACGGTCAATAGCCTCATAGAATCCAAATTCTATTGTCATGTGTAGGTTATGAAAATATGAGGGACTACGAAATCTGACGATCTGTTGGTATTACTTGCAATAAGGAGTTGCAGGGATGAATGAAGTAAAGGGACGTGCGAGTAGATCGAGATGACCGTTACGTCGCATACCTGGCTTTCCCACTTTTCCGTCATTTACCGATGTCGCATTCAGATTATGCTTAAATGGAATTGCCTACCCACTGTGCGAAGTGAGGTAAACGAAACATCAACGAGAACGGGATGTTGGACCACACGTTGGCCTGCACATTTCTCTGCAGAACCCGTGATTACTGTAAGTGCGTCTGACAGGAATGAGCAGCGATGGTATAATGCTACCGGTCTCTGTATGATTGCGTGCAGACGCTGGAATATTACTACTTCCGTGTTAGATGAAGCTTCTGAATACTGCTATGTCTAGTTGGCACAAGTCTTCTCGGTAGACGAGGCAACTCGTGAAGAAAACTGTATCCTTGTGAGCTCGGGTGAGCTCATTAACCTCAATCAAAGCATACCTGGGTAGGATCATCGGTCGTCATTCGTATTCCAGAGTATGTCATTCGTACTCCAGAGTGTGGTGCTGTTTGTCTGTCCCTAGAGCTGTAAATATGAAATCCAGTTGTGATGGCGGCAATCACGCTTCAGGCAAACATTGTGTGGAAATGATACTCCAAGGTTGGTCCTTCGTAGCAGGGACTATGATCAGTCATATCACCAACCTGTAACAGAGTCTCCGTCAGTAGTAGTACTATGAATATATATATATAGAGAGAGAGCGCCGAGGGAGTTGACGGTCTATGTTCAATGGTCTGATCAGACAAGACGAGCCGTCAGTCGATAGTTTTGATAGTCAGAAGTGGCTGCCATTAACTCGCATACTAAAGTGCCTCGTTCGAAGTCTAGCATACGAGTGGCCATACGCATGTCAGTTCTGAACATGGTGTCACCCTTTCTATATATAACATGTATTGTGCAGCCGTGTCCATTTTTGACCAACGTCACCTTTTCTTACTGCCTCGTCCGCCGCGACTACTCTTCACTCCTTTACCTTTACTGCCACCCTTACCACCACTGCCCTTGCCTCCCCCCACTCCACCTCCTTGTACAACTCGAACCTTTGCAACAGGTACAACGCCATAGACTTCAGCTTCTTTCCAAGCTCGAATGGCCTCAATTTCTCCCGGCCACATACGTTCGGTATCTTTGCTTTCACGGTCGACGTTTCGAGGTTCTTTTGCTGCAATCTCCCACTTTGAAAGGATGTCCTTAACTGCTTTACCCTTCTTGACTGTCCCGGGCTGGAGCTTCACTTTGTATTTGTAGTTTGATAGTGCGGTCCAAGGTGCACATACGGGCACCGCAAGTACGATGGAGTCTGCAGGGTGAGGTCGACCGATGAAAGCGTCTAAGGGTGTTTGCATTGCAGCGAGTTCTTCGGCAGTTGGTTCGTAGTTGGCAGGCTCCTGGTCAGTGGCAGCACCGGTTTTGTCACCACCTTCAGCAAGAGCAGCACGGCGAGCTTCTTCTGCTGCTTTACCTGCTGCTTGTGCGCGTTGATGTTGCTCTCTTCGCCGCTGTTTTTGAGCCTGTGCTTCTTCTTCTTTAGCTTTTTGATCGGCGACCTTTGTTGTCTGCGCACTCTGCTCCACGGGTTGAACTCCCAGTAGGCGCAGTGCAAGGGCACGATCCTCTTCGTCCTGTTCACCATACTTTGCGGCGAGGCGTTTGGCTTTGCTGCGTTTCCCTCTTGGAAGTTGCTTGGTGGGCTGGGTGGCAGTGTTCGAACTAATAGCTGTGGTAGACTGTTGCTTTGACTGGACTTCATCCTGCGACTCTGTCGTACTCTCTGTGCCGCTTTCTATATGTTGATGCTCGGCTGTCTCTTGCTCACCCTTGCGAATGTTACGTCGTTCACGTGCTGTACGGTATTTTGAAATATCATTTCCTGACTCTTCTGTAGTTACCAGGTCACCCAACGCTCCGGACATGGTAAATTTCCCTGCATCGTCTGCAGCGCCAGTCTGCTCGTCAGAGGAATCGTCGTCAGTGGAGGGTTTCTCAGGCCTGACAGATGATTCCAGTGGGTTATTACGCGCAGGTCCTCGAGTCTCTGTGTCCTCATCATCATCTGAGCCAGAGTCAAGTCTATCGTCAGGAAGTTCACCGTCACTGTCGCTAGCAGGATGTTTGATATTGCGTATGCCGTTTTCGGCTTGACCTGCGTCGAGATCTGTACCCTCTTCGGCGTCTTTCCCAGCCTCGCTCCCAATGACACGGTGCTTAATGTGGTTGATTTTGCTCTCTTCTGTGATCTGGAACATTACCCCAAACCCAAGAAGTAGCTGCGTAGGAGGCAAAAAGTTTTTCTTGCCAGTGATATTGAAGGCCCCCACAGGTAGGTACTCGCCGGTTCTACCAAGCTTGGTGACCTGATCAAAGTTCACCCACCACGCTGACATCACAGCTTTTGAGTCCCAAGCTGCAGACGTGCATACACACAAGTGACCAGCTTGTGAAAGGGTTGACGGCGGTATAGGGGCATCAGGTGTGGACGCAAGATTCTTGATGACGAAAGGAGACGCTCCGTGCAAGTCTGCATATACGTACACATCCCCTTTCTTCAAGTGTCGCTGATAGATGAGTTCGTTCTGTTGAACGTCTTTACCACCAACAACTAGGTAGCCGTCTGACGAGATGAAATAGGTAAACTTCTCAAACCAGAATTTGCCACGAACAGGCCGCAATACTTCTTTTTCTTGCTGTAAACCCTTCTTGAGATCGGCAGCAATCTTCTTCTCCGTGTTTTTCAGTGCCTTGCCTAGTGACTGAGCAGTCTTTTCCTCTTTGACTGCTGCGTTCTTCTTTGCATCGAAATACTCGTTGGCGTTCTGCCACGGTGATAGTCCCAAGTTGATATCAATGGCCAGCCTCCCGTCTTCTGGTGTCAATAGCGCCTTCTTCCTGTTGGCCCCTTCCGGTTCATCCTCACTATCAGAAGTTGGCTCGGTAGATGATGAGTGGTAACCTTCTTCATCACTCTCTGCGTCGTATGTCTGCTCAGCAAGCAATAAAGTTACCGTGTTCTCGTATAGCTTGAGGGGAAGCTTGATCATATGAGCCACTGTGTTCCCCTGGGCCTGCTCTCGCTCGATCAAACGAGCTATCTCGACCCAATCCATACCTTTTTCAATAAGACCATTTACTGCGCCCATGGCTTCGTGTACACGTTCGACATTGGCTTTTATTGCGTCTGCTTTGCGTATGTGGAGCTGTTGAGCATCTTGTAGTCCACCTAGACGTTTTGCATGGTCTTCTCGCGCTAGTTCTAGTTTTCTTTTGGCTGTCGCTTCGCGTTCTTGTAGCCGTGTTTCGAGCTTTTGGCCTTCGATAGACGAGAAGAACTCATCAACGGTCTTGTTGAAACCCTCAAACTCGAGGAATTCGGTTTCAGTGTTGTCCTCAAACTGCTTAGGCCTGAAGGGGTGGAAGTCATCATACAGTATACTGCTAGAAGATCCACCAGTATCGTTCTCCCCCTGGTGCGTTGAGGTTCGTTTGGCGAGTATAAAGCCTTTTGCGCTGTCTGCGCTAGTGATGTCATTTATCGTTTTTCTAGCTTCTCCAAACGCCAACATCAGCTTATCTAGCGCATCATCGTCGTCAAGAATATGATTCGGCTTTATGGTCGAATCGAAGCCTGTAACCGTGAAAGCATGGTCCATGAGTAGCGGCGGAAACTCCGCGATAGAGGTTGATAAAGCTTTTCTTAGCGCATCCTTTTCTTTGGCTTTTGATTTCTTGCCCGAGGCAGCATCCTTCTCCTGTCGCTGGATTGCCTTTTGTAACCCAGCCTTGATTCGTTCCTTCGTTAGTGGTGGCACGCCGCCATAATTTTGTCGCATGGATATGTCATATTTGAGTCCGGCGCGCAGCTGCTCATGTTCCTCGCCTTCACTGACAGATCGCCACAGTGCCAGTATCTTCAAGTCCGCATCGGTCAATATTATGTTACCTGCTGCGTAAAATTCCAAGTACAATCGAAATATCCCATCCGAAAATTGGAACTCTATGACTCGGTCCGTGCCAACTTGAGCTACTGAGGTCACTCTTCTGGTTCTAAGTATCTTTCGTAGGCGTTCCGTGAACGGGGAAGGTTCGGTCGCAGTCGTGCGCGCATATTGGGTCAGATGGCAGCGGAAGCCCGACTCGATAATTAGCTGTTCTCGCTGGCCGGGCTTCTGAAACTTGATCAGAAAGATACGCTGAGCATTGTTAGCCTATTCATTGGACCGATATCGGTTTACAAACAGATGATAAGTCGTAGATGTTCTGAACTCGTAAGGAACATAGACTTTTTGAGAGTTCATGTGCGATGACCTTGGCAGGGAAGATTAGCTGTGGTCATCGTGAATGCGGGCAAAGGCCGTACAGTAACATCTAAAGAGGAAAATCGTTGTTTCATGCTGTATTTAATATATTCCAGCGTGAGTGTGTCGAGCGTATAGACCCAGCTGGTGAATGTCAGGTGTTTGTCAAAGACCACATTTTCGGACCTCGTAGATTGTCATTGAACTGACGTCTTGCCCCACTAAATAGAGTACAGGCCCGCGGCTCGCAGCTTGCGGCGTTCGGGAGTGTCACACTCGAGGTCTGAGGTTTCCTGCAGCTTGTTGTTCACATCACATAGAGATTCGCGAAATAGTGTTGTGTTGATCGTCACATCCTTGAATGCTTCTTGATCTCATTCAATGCATTCGGGCGAGATATGCGCCATGTAGCTGCTCCTAACTGTAAAACCCCCGGCCCTTCCCACCGTTAATCGCGAAGTCCAAATTCCGATATGCGGAGCAGGATAGAACTGCGTCAATAGCAAGGGCCACTCCGGAATCTACGAGCTATACCGGAGTGAGCCAGCCGGCCAGACAGCTTTCGTACTCTTCATGTGGTTGATACCAGTACCGTTCCCTATACAACCATAAACGCCTTTCTCCTTTCACATTTGGCGCAACCGGTCCGCTAATCTAGACTTGCCAAACTCCCATGCATTCAAAAGTCCCTGCTCAGAAAGATCGATTCCCTTCATGGATGTCATGTCCTGCGCCGGGGGCCGGCTCACCCTTGATGCGACCACAACTGGGTCCGTCTCGAGCACAATACCATCATCGATGATTTCGTCAATTGCAAGGGATACAAGGTCATAATTTTCGATTATCGTTCGCTTGTCTACGGTGTTTCTGCTTACGGTCAGCGATTTAGCAGATAATCAAGAGGCGAAACTCACTTAAGCAGGATATTTAAAGAATCCCTTAGAGCTAGAATAACATTGTAGAGCAGGATCTCATTCTCGTCTGCGCCTCCGACCACGTATAACATTATGTCACTTTCCATCTTGAATACTACGACACGATTATCGTAGAGTATGATATCGCTTGTCTGCTTAGCAGTCTTTTCAAGTAACCCTTTCTCGAAGGCTTTCTGGTCTTTCAGGTTTGGGTACGGATTTGCGCCTGGGTAGCTGGTAGAGTTGGCAGGAGTGCCCGCTGGAGGGTGCGGAGGTGCATAGTATTTCGCGAGAATTCGAGACGAATCGTCCGTTGCCAGGACGAGGATCGCATTGACTGAGAACAATGACACGTTTGGAGCCATTATGAAAGTCAAGATCGTCGTAGCAGGGAGGAGACAGAATGGCGACCTGTTCGTCTTCGTCTTCATGCTCATGGAAGGATGGTCGTGGCCTTGGCCGGTCAAACTTCGGCTGGACTCTAGAGGTCTGCAGGGACAAATTTACAGGCGACGCGACAACATCTTCTGCACTCACTCGAGAGTCGTAGTTGACGGCTCAATGGCATCCAAAAAGATCGTGAACGGTGTCATATGTCCACACGCCCCTTTCCTTGTCCCTAGAAGCTGCTGGTCTTTGTTATCCTGCGTAGATCAACGGATATCCGTTTCGCGATGGCCACCGGCCTTACAACAGCACTTCGCAACGGACAGTGCACCCAAAAAGCAGTCAAAATATCTGCTACGGAAAAAGGTCGAATCATATAAGCGAGATCACAAAGTAAAACATTATGGGGTTCCTGATAGCGCCGAGAAATTGGTTAGTCACTCCACCACTCTGATGCAACAACATTAGAGCTAATAATTCTTAAAGGATACCATCATGCGATGCCGAGAATTCCTACACAACGGCGAGCTGGCTGAAGTCATGCGACTATACCCGGTCTTGATAGCCGAGGCTCTTCTTTCACCAAGAGACACTAAAACCATCGCACAGTTGGTTCACAGGAAGATACGAGGCACGAGGAATCGGAATTTCGACGGATCCGGACTTTTGGCATTCACCAACATACTCGTCCGCGATTTGCAGGCGAGGAGGCTACCGCCAGAAAGTCAAGCGATCGTGCACCTTTTGTCAATCTACAAAGAGACCAAGGAGTATGAGTCAGGAGTGCAACTCTGGCAGTGGTTAGTCCAACAGAACGAGGAATATGTCAGTCAAGAGATATATGGATCTGCAATTGAGCTACTTGCGTACCAAGGGGAGGTCCCTTTGAGTGAGCTTGAGGACTTGTACGCAACGGCACTGAAACGATTCCCGGACGGTTTCATTGAATATCATATCTCACCAGAGGCCGTTCTTCCTGATCGCTCTCAACCTAATCGAATTCGCATAAAAGCAATGCTCCTCCAAGGTATCATCACTGCCAGACTACTGCACCGAGACTGGAGGAATGCATACATCGGACTGGATGTATGTCTACGACTGTTCCCAACTCAGACACCATGGAGGATTTTTGAGGTATTTCTCCAGGAGCGGCCATATGCTGAAGCGTTTCCCGTCTTCATGATGGCTTGCCGATCAGGGCTATGCCCGAAGCCTGAGGCGCTGACAATCTGGCTGAATGCGATGACTCAAAGTATAAAAGTGAATTCGATATCCCACTGTTTACTAATCGTAAGGGGCTTTGCTGCCGCTCTCCAAGGATATGTGGGTGCTGGAGGACAGCTGGCTCCCCATCTTCTTGGGGTGGTGGTCAAGGCTTTGGACTCGATGGTGCCGTTTCGAAGCTTTGAGCAGAAACCCAGCGAAAACGGCAAATTGGTTCTTGAGTGCGCTGAACAGCTCATGTCGCTCTTCTACTACACCGGAATCCATCCTACACTTCCGACGCTCGGAACTCTCATCACACTCGCCGGCAAAGCGGGACGAGCTGATATTTTCGAATCAGCCACAAACATGATGACGCAAAATTCAACAGACAGGAATCCCATTCAGTACCGGATATGTCTTGTTGCTGCGGGCCAGCTCGGAAGTAAGAGTGTGTTGGAGCGTGTATGGCAAGATATTGTAGACGAAGCTCAAGCCAGGGGGTATCAGTTGACTCAAACGGAATGGGTCGCGTTTGCATACGCAGGAAAGGTGACGCGACATGTCAAATACGTTGCGGCGCAAATGGAAGCGTTGAGCCACACAATGACCGAGGAAATCCAGGAGTCAATCCGCACTACACTTGACGGTCCTACTTTATCGGCAAAAGACAATCTGCGCGAGTTTGACCATGAGGCATTGGAGCTGAATCTTCAGCAATTCATGACAACGTTCAATCAAGTTGCGCGAATGCTACAGGCGAATGATCTGCAATATTTCAAGGACTCCTCATTGCCAATGATCCTCGGACCCCCAATCATCACGGCTAGCGACGAGGTGCTCCGCGCAGTGTACGACAAGCTCACTACGGTCCCAGACCAGCCGATACCGGAGCACAACAGTCAAACGCAGATCTTCGTGAGCACGACCGGCATCCCGCTCGCAGATCTCCGGTTCGCGAACTGGAAGACAATAAACGAGATCTTAGCACTAGCGGAGCACTACGAGGCGAGTCGCAGTAGCGTCTTGAAGCAGAACATGGAGAGCGGCAGCCCATTTGACAGCGTCAAGTTCAGCCAGAACCTTGCTCACTACTACAGCGACGCCGAGGTGGCACGCCTCACGACCATTGAGAAGTCAGCCGTGGACAGCGCGGCGCAGCAGGACGCCGAGGAGCAGTCTGTGGAAGACGCCATCAACAGTGTCTTCGACAAAAGGGGCCGGTTGCTCGAGCCCCTGGGGTCGCAGAAGAGTGACGAGGACGTCGAGGTGGAGACGAAGTGGGCAGAGGTGCTGAAGGAGCATGTGGAGGATGAGTCGGCGGTCATGACGCAGGTGCTGCGTCTCCGTGGGCGCAAGGCATGATGATGTACGTCGTACATTGTGCGTGGATCGGTCTTGTACTGTATTGGATTGTATATAGTGTATCATAGTCACGACAAAGTATAATATAGTGTACATTCATTATGACTTGCTGATGATCTATGCATGGTAATTACATGCACAGACTACAGACTAGATAGAACATGGGCTACAGACTAGACTATAGACTACAGGCTAGAACACAGACCACACTCTAGAATACAGACTAGACTATAGCCTACAGACTAGACGACAAGCTACAAAGGACTACAAGAAATTACAAGAAAAGAGAAATGACATTCATGGTGCGTGCGTGCGTGTGTGGGTGCGTTGGAATAGAGTTTAATTCAGAGTTTACGTCTCGGTTTGTTTGAGTTCATAAATTACGTTTCCGTTTTACGTTTGCGTTTACACTCAAGATCCAAGTTCAAGAAGGCTATTTCATTTCAAAATTTATACGATGATGACGACATATCGATATTTTTTTGAACCGTACGGTTAGTAATACCTACCTGGTAGGCCAGGACACGCTGACGTAAAAGCACATACCACATAATTACAACACTAAATCACTGATTAATCAATCATTCAATCCTCTTTAGTAAAAGTACACAGCACAGCGTCGTCTCACAGCGACGCACTGACTAGTTCGATCCCCTTATACCACACATTGAACTCGCACGCTCAGGCAAGGAAACGCTCTAGAAAACGCCTGATGAACACCCATCTCCCCGATCCCGGAACCCATCAGATCCATCAGCACACCCAGAATTAACGTAAGCATCCCCTTTTCCCTCCTTGCCCCTTTTTCAACCCTACACAAAATGCCTCGACATATCACCTCCTTCCCTCCGCGCCGTGATAACAGCTACTACCATCCAAGGACCAATCCGAGTCCTCGCTGATGCTGCTGCTGCGATCCGAGGCACAGCTGGGAAAGCCAAAGTCGACGGGCGAGGGGGGCGGCGGAGCGGGGGTTTCGTAGAGGTAGGAGGAGTTGCGGTGGTGGGATGATGTGGTTGATGTTGTTCTTGACGTCGAGGTTGATGTGAGGGAGGAGGGAGAGGTGGAGATGCGGAGGGCGGCGGAGACGTCGTGGCCGAACGACGGGTTTGTGCAGAGGGAGAGGTTGTGGTGGGCGGGTTTGGAGGAGGGTTTGCTGGGGGTTTTGGAGGATGACATTTTTAGGTGTTTGGTGGTGAGGTTTGGTTTGGTTGTTTGGGGTAGTAGTAGTAGTGGTGGTGGTGGTGTGATTCGTGTGTTTTGTTGGTCGAGAGCCGGGTAGACGGACGCAAGTGTGGCTTTATCTAGGACTGTGGACAGACAAAGAAGACGGAGACTCTTTGTTGAATGGTTCAAGGGGCGTTGTGACGGGTGTATTTTTGTCTCGGAGCAAGAGGCACGGCGGAGACCTGCGTATATATAAACATCAGCACGGGCGGGAGGGATGAGGGCGCGGTGCGTTGGCAGTGAACCATGGCACCAGCAAAGCAGGGCTTACCGAGATGATGCGGAGGAGGAAAGTGACAATCCTTCTTGTCTGGTCTTGTCTTGTCTGGCGTTGGCAAAGGGCGGAGACGTGTCAGACAGGACTCGTCTGGGGCTGGGGGGGGAGAGAAGCAGTAAGCCGGGCTTTTTTAAGTTTGTCAGGGCGCGGACGGAGTGTGCGGACGAGACGGAGTGGATGTGAATGGTGTAGCAGGTCCAAGCAGGGGGAAACAGGGCGACAAGGGATGATATATGAATGAAGAATGCAGAACGCAGAATGAAGAATGCACAGTCGGAGTGGAGCGTGGTGCAAACGGAGGGATCGTCTTTTCGCAGATATGGGGAACCGGGGGGGGAGGGCAATAAAGTATTCATTCACTCATTCATCTATCCATCTATTCATCCATTCATCCATTCATTCGCGTATTCATTCACGGGCCAAGGCTAATACCGGCTACACGAAGAAGCAAGACGAAGCTAACGGGGGTCCTTCACCGCTCAGGGCATCGGAAGGAAGTCTGCTTGCGTGTGCGTCAGTGTGTTTGAAGAAGCCTGAGTCAGGAAATGAAGCAGAAAGTAATTATTATATCTTCCTATTTTCCTCCTAAAAGTCTGGGGGAGCCGAAAGGGGGAAAGCCGTCCGCTGTTTTTGGCGGTGGAGGAAGGCGCGCCAAACACGCCCCATGCCGCACTAAATTAGGGGAACCCACCCCCCAAAAACCGGGTGCCCTCTGCCCAGAAATTAGTGGGATTAGTGGGATTTAGTGGCAGCAAAGAGCAAATGCGATTCATTGATTTCACTCTTTCCCCACGACCTCCGATCGCCCTGTCCTTGTCTTGTGTTTTCTTGTGTTGTTCACTTGCTCCAGTCTGCGCTCTCCAGTCTCCAGTCTCCAGTCTCCAGTCTCCAGTCTCCGCTTCATTCCTCCACGCCCGCAAGCTCAACTCAGCTGCACGTTTGACGCCCAAATCTCCGCCTCATCGTTCTCCTGCGTTTGCCTCCGTCTGCTTGTGTCGCCATCTTGCATGCCGTTTCATCGGCTTGTTTCCATCTGACGCTCAAACCGAGGCGTGGCACGCACATCTGCTGTGCTGACGCATACACTTCCTTGTGCCTTGTGCCCCCGTCCGTCAGGACTGCTGTCCTTATTTCAGGCCAGCTGTGGTGGAGGCGGACGTCTGGGGAACGCGATCGCGCAACGGGGAACGGCCCTGCCCGAGTGGATGGGCGATGGTGATGACTGCGTCGACCGAATCGTACCGTAATTCGTCTCGACACGCGCCATGGATTGCTGAGATGAGACCATGTCACTCAATCAATCAATCCGAGTGTGGAGTGGACGCGATCGGCGCCGTGGTACTTGCAGTTTACTCCTGTGTGCCCCCCGGACTCCAGAGTCTGATTGACTGCTCATGTCTCGTTACTGGACATGCTGCTGTCTTGCACACTCAGCAATATCGTAGCGAGCCATGTTGTGACTGTGCCTCGTCCATCAATGTCATTCCACCGTGTCACGCCGAGAGTAGTATATACGGCGACGCGGCGACTCCAGACAGTTGGCCTCTTGGCCGCTGGACACGACATGCCTTGACTGGAGCTCGGCCGCCGCAAGACCGACTCTGAGACGGCTTGGATGGACACCTCGCCGTCCTCGTCTTTGTCCAACTCGAAGTCGAGCGTGCGTTTACAGGGTGTGGAAGTAAGGGGTAGGGTATAGTGAGTGTCTACGTGGACAACCACAACCGTAGCACCCCCACGCACATCCGCATTCATGGAACAGGAAAAGAAAGAGAAGAAGAAAAAGAAAAAAAGAAAGCCTGGTTTGATCTCCACCGTCTCCACGCCGCGTCCACGCTTCCCCAGCATCTCCACTTCCCTAGATCCCACTATTCCAGGTTTCCCCCCTAAACCCGCCAATACGGCCCCGGGCTTGTCCGCCCACGCTTCTTGCACTCACTCTCAGTAGTAGTATCAGACACACACACAACCAACACAACACATAGCTGGCTGCCCAGTGCTCGCCTCATCTCGTTGTCTGGCGCCTACACCACGCCAGGATGGTTTCTCGAACGCACACGGAATAACCTGCCGTCGTCGCACGCCCACATCACACACGGGACTTCGTAGCCGTTTGCACCGCACGCTGGCCAACCGTCGGTCCATCGCAGCACCCGATCCATGCCTTTGCTTGCCTTTGCTGTCCTGTCTCCAGTCGAGAAGGAAGAATCATGGAACAACGCCCCGAATCTCGACGCATATTGGCCACTACAATACCACCCCAAACACGCACCAGCAGATCGTACACCGGGCCCCAGCTTGGCACCTGCAACGACAACTCCCGAGCCAGATGGACGGCACGCAGGTACCGCGCAACCCAGTCAGCCCCTGTCGTCGTGTCGTCTTCTTTCATTCAGGTTGCTTGCCTTCTGTGACGTACCGTGTCCATGGCGGAGGAGGCCTTTTTGCCTGCTTGCTTGCTTGATTGATTGATACTCTGATACTTTGATACTCGCGTCAACCTTACCCCCCCTCCGTTTCCGTCCTCTCGTTCGTTGCCCGGAGTAATTCGTATCTTATCTCACGAATGTCTCACTCACTAAACACGCATATTCTAGAATGAGCAAATGCTAGTCTAGTCTGAACGATCAGCGACTATAAGATTAGTGCGTATGTGAGAGAGCCCTGGCCGCCGCCTGGGAGGGATCGAACAAGGCCGCCAACGGACGGGCTCCCCCCGGCAGCTCGCCCCGTTCCCCGCGCCTACATACTCTAGCGCTCGCCCGGGGAGGTCTACGGGTGGGTGTGGGTGTCCCACAATGGATGGATGGATCTGACCGGCTATTTAATTAGTAGGAAAGAAAAATCGATATCGATAATCGTCGTTGATTTATCTATGTACGTACAGCAGCTGCTGGAGCTAGCTTTCGGGGGACGAATATATCATATCGCCCGTTGATCGAGCCGGTGTTTGTATTCATTTTCATATTCACATTCATATTGAGAGCAGACGGGACCGGGCAGTTTCGATCATACCTAGACTCGGCCTAACGACCGTTGACCGTTCTATGGATATCTCAGACTTGTTGCTCCCTACTGCACTGCACTGCACTGCACCCGTCCGTCAAGTCGTCAATCCTGCCGTCTAGAACGCCACGATCCGCACTATGATATCACGAACAAAAGTAATATAGTACACATCTACTCCAAATATACACGCTCTCTGCGAGTACCCTGATGGCCAACTAATATCCCATCTTTCCCCCATTCATCTCCATCTCCATCTCCATCCATCTACGCAGCGCACATCGTACCGCGCGCCGCCCATCGCACATCGCACCGCACTGTAGATCAACCGTCCAAGCTCCCCGGCTCTAATCGCTGCCGATAGAGTGTTGGAGGTCAATTCCAGATCAATACCCGTACGGGTATACCGCTCGGTTAGACTATTAATTAGTGGATGGTGTATTTCTCCGACTTTGCTAGATAATTAGTCAGCTAATTAATTGTCTAGCTGAGTGAGTGAGTGAGAGTAATTACTGGACGCTCTCCATCTGTCGGCATGGCGGCGTGCGGGTAATTGGCGTGTACTTGATGGGGAAATATATATGTATGTGTTGGATTGGGTGGTGGTGTTTTTTATTAGGGTTTGGTGCATGTATATATGAATGAGTATATACACACCGTAGAACACGCATTACGCATAGCTACCATATCGACCATGCCGAAGCGATGTAATAATTACTGCTAAGGATGATTCTAGACTACCGATAGTGAGGGTTAGTGTCCATAATTATCGGATAGCCCATCTTGCCCTTCTCGTCCTTTCTCCCTCGCCTACCTCCCTCCCTACCGTGCGCGTTAATTATTAAGCTAAGTCGGAACTTGCTCCTTCTTTGCTCGTTTTGTGCTTTGTGCTTTGCTCTCTTTGTGCTTTGTGTCTCCGTCTCCGTCTACGTATGTGTCTTAGTATGCGTCTTAGTATGCGTCTCCGTCTGCCCTGCTCTGCCCTGCTCTACTCTGCTCTGCCCTGCTCTACTCTGCTCTGCCCTGCTCTACTCTGCTCTGCCCTGCTCTACTCTGCTCTGCCCTGCTCTACTCTGCTCTGCCCTGCTCTACTCTGCTCTGCCCTGCTCTACTCTGCTCTGCCCTGCTCTACTCACTCCACTCCCCACTCCCTCCAAAGTCCACACAGTCATCCAATTTCGTGTGTTCGTGTCCATATATGCATTTAACCCCGTGCGTATCCGTATTAATGAACTGCTAAATAGTGTCCGCGGGCCCCGGGTTCCGGGTTCCCCGTCCCCCCCCGTTCCAGCCGTTCTACCCCATCCATCCACCCAGTCGCTGGCTCCCGTCGGATCATGCACGTATACATGCACGTACGTTCGTTTCGGGTTCCTTCTGTTTCACGCCCCGTGTTTTGTAGAGCTGGCGTATTTTTAGTCGTGCTTGCTTGACGGCTTGGAAGGGGTTTGGGAGGGGCTTAGAATAGGGGTTGGAAGAGGGCTTAGAAGGGGGGCGGAGAGAGAGAGAGAGGGACTAGAAAGAGAATTGGAAAGAGGATTGGAGAGCAGACAGGTTATAAAGTAATTACTACTTAGATTGCGTCGAATGCGTGCGTGTATAATGGCGAAGGGTGATGTGTTGATATTGGATATATATATATAGTGTTTGCTTACTATGAATATGGGTTTTTAAGCTATTTTTTGATGATGTTTAGTCTAATGATGGTTGATTTGTGATGATGTGCAAGTGGTGGTGTGGAGAATTATAGATTGGGTGTAGAGTGGGTGTAGAGTGGCTGTATACTGGCTGTATACTGGCTGTAGAGTAGCTATATACTAGCTATAGAGTAGCTATAGAGTAGCTATATACTAGCTATAGAGTAGCTATATACTAGCTATAGAGTGGCTATATACTAGCTATAAGGTAGTTATAAACTTAGGTATAGAGTGGGTGTAGAGTGGTTATAGAGCGGGTATAGAGTGGTTATAGAGCGGGTATAGAGTGGTCGTAGACTGAGTATAGACTGATCGTAGACTGTCTATAGATTTGGCTATATACTATGGATTATCTATTGGCGGTAGTCTAGGGCGGGCATGTATATATGCTATATAGTAAGTAGTATGCGATATGCTACTACTTATGTATGTATCTATCCATCCATCCATCCATCCATCCACATGTATGATTAGCAACCACAACCACACCTACGTACGACACTCACGACCTCCGCACAACCACATCCACGCCAAACCCCGTGTCCAAGTCCACCCAATGCTTCCTCTTGCCCGCCTTCTCCACGGCACGCACCTTGCCCTGCACATCCTCCGTCCACAGCGCCGCGCCCTCAGGACCGTGGAGCTCAAGCTCAAATCGCACAGTTGCTACTTTCCTCTTCTTCTCCTTCTCCTTCTCGCCCTTCCCCTCCTTCTCCTTTTCAACCCTACCCTCCCCACCCTTCTCCCCATCACCACGTACAACCCACCCAGCACTCAACCTCGCCACATCCCCGACCACAACCCCAGCAGGCCACACACCCCTAACTACGCCCGCGACACGGCCCAGATACATAACCCACCACGCCTTAGCCGCCGGCAAGAGACGCACAAGACTAGTGTAGAACACCAGATCCGCGCCTGTCAGCGCCTTACGGCCACCGTAGCTCTCACACAGTAGTACGGCCAGCTCGGCGCGACGCACGTGCGAGAGGCCGTGTGTACCGGCCAAGGCGCCCGTCGTGGTGCTGCGTAGTGCGGCTGCGGCGCGGACATCGCTTGGGAGGGCGGCGTGCATGTATAGTGTGCCGGCAAAGGCGGATATGTCGGCGGGGGTGTATGGGCAGGTGAGCTCGCCAGGGGTGTGTGTGTCATGAGACGGGATGGCGTGGCTGAGGATGGGCGCGAGGAGGTGTGCGTGCGGTGGGGCAAAGGGGGCACTGGCGACGTGCAGCGGGTCCTGAGTGCGGATATCGTTTGCGAGCTCGCGGAATAGGGTGCCCTCGCGCACGCCGCCCTGAGCGAAGAAGACGTCTGAAATGGTGGGGAGGGCGGCGAGGAGGCATTCGACCAGTAGGGCGACGGCGGGGACTTGGGTTGCGCGGCGGGCGCTCACGCGGAAGATGGCGCTGTGGTCGTCGGACACGAGACTTGCGACGGCGGATGTGATGGCGGATGTGTTGTAGAAGGCTGCGGGCGCGATGCGGAAGCCGTTAATCAGGGGGATCGGATATGGCTGGACCGGGTGTGTGTGCATCTGGACGAAACCCCAGCCGCGGAAGCCGCCGCCGGAGAGATATAGATTGAGACCCTTCCCGTCGGCGTCGGCCAGGAGGTGGTCTGGAATCCCGATTGCGTGCACGGCGTCTTTCATGGCGGTCGTGATCTCGCTCTTGAGCGCTGCGACTGCATCTGCGCCGGACGCTTCGGCTTCACGGAGCCGGCGCAGGAGCGCGGCAGCACCGTACGGCATGCTGACGGAAAACTTGTCGCTGAGGCTGACCTTCTCCGGATGGTCATGGTCCGGGAACACGAGCCAAGTGATCTGAGTTGAGCCGCCTCCGAGATCCATGACGAGGCCGCGAACGGCGTCAAAGGAGGATGCCACGCCGTATGCGCCGACGAGCCCCTCTGTGTCCTTAGGATACATCTCGACGTCGAGGCCAGTCTCATGTTTGATGCTTTGCTGGAGTTCGACGGAGTTCTTTGCGGTGCGTGTTGCTTCGGTAGCGACGATGCGGACGTTGGACTTGGGGACGCCAAAGGCAGCACAGGTGCGTTGAAAGGCCTTGAGGGCAGCGGTAACCTCATTGATGGTGGACGAGGGGATGGGAATAGCGTCGGAGCCCTGCCATTGGGCGTCGTAGAGGGAGATGCCGGTGCGGTGTTGATAGATGACCGGGAGGATACGGGCGACTTCAGGGGAAGTGTCAGTGATCGAGAAGCGTATACCATTACTGGGAGATCTTAGTATGAACAAGGACAATGGTTCTCAACCCAACATGGAGGGATGACAATCGGCTTACCTGCCCATATCCACTATAGCCTTGTAGCCAGGCTTCTCAACAGGGAGATGTGGCATGATGCCAAGAGTCTGTGATAGACGTCTCGAAGCGGAAACTAGTGTTGAGTACTTGGGCATAGACTCATGCCACCAGGTTTCATGCGGGGTAAGGAGAAGGAGTACAGCCGCGACCAAGATCAGAAGGATGTGGTAACTCCAACAGAATGCCAGGGTGGAGTCTTGATCCTCAGAGTGTATGTTAGTTGTGGTATTGAGCTTTGCAAGAAGGCCGTTCCCTTATGGTAAGGTAACAGGCGAAAACTGTGCCATGACGTAATCAAATCTGTTGAATGTGGCAGGTCAGCACGTGCTTGTGCTCAGAGCTGTTATCAAGGTGAGGGATCGCATTTTACAGATATTACTTAAGCCCTCTCAAAAAGTATGCCACCAAACACCACTCAGGGAATATTACATCGATCCTGCACCGCCCTTGAAAACTCCATATTACTGCGGAATTCAGCCACTGCATGCCGAACACTAGGTCATGAATGTCGTATGTACGTCGAAGATGTCATTCCTCCATCCACCCTGCTCGTAGTCGAGCACGCGTTCTTCAGCATGAGCTGCTTCGTCGTTCCAGAGCTTGACCACGCTGCCAGGTGCATATACGCCTTTGAAGACGCCCTTGCCCGGCTGCGCAACACCAACGCGGCTGTACAGATCGGGGTCTTCCTCTGGCGTGAGACGAGCAGCGACAGCCTTGAAGAACGTCATGACATCCTTCGGATCTGAGATACGGGTTGCTCTCAACCTCTCACGAGCAAATAGTAGTTCGCGGTTGGCAGCATGAAGGCCGTCTGCAATGGCCGTAGCGAGTTGCTTTTCCATGACTTTCCGCACGACAGGGCGTAAAAGTGGCTTGAACAGCCAGGCGAGCCAACTGAGCTTGCTCTTGCGAAGTTTATAGTTCAGCTTATGGACGTGCACGCGGACGTCCTTGAGTGTGAGGATCTGCTCGAGCTTCTCCTTGGCTATCTCAACATCGAGATGAATGTCAATGCCTCGTTCGTCTAGTTCAAAGGAAGTGATTCCCTCGTCGGCGAAACGGAGTATGCCAGTGTGTGCTCTGAGCCAGAATCCGACCTCCTCAGAACGAAGGGATAAGCCGTCGATCTTGATGGTGACCAGGGACGTTGTTTTGGTTGTGGTGCGGAATCGAGCCTTACGAATTTCCAGATCATTGTACGTCTCAATACGCAACTTGTATGGCAAGAAGGAGGTATGGTTAATCGTTCGACCGGGTTCGAGAATCAAGTTTTCAAGTAAGAGATCAATCTCAGGCGTGGATATTTCGAGGCGAGGAATCGGGAGATATTGAACTGCCTGGATAAGTAAGGGGACGAACACATGAATGCTATCTTTGATGAGTTCGGTATTGGTGTACTGATGGGCAGGAGACAAGATCTTTGCGATGGTAGTCGATGTCTTGATCAACTTTGCAATATCTTCATCATACAACACCGATTGGATGGTAGCTTGGATGGCGCCGAGGAACGCGTCAACATCATCACGTAGGGAGGACTCCTTGCCCAATAGTCGGGTCTTCTCACGTAGCTCTGCAAATTTCTCGTCGGCATTGTCGAAGAAGCTGGGGTCGGTCAGGAGTTCTTCCAACGAGTTACCAAGGTGCATCATCATATCCTCAAACTGCGGATCATTTTCACCATGCTCTTTCAGCTGTAGAAATCTTTCCTCCAATTTGTCCCACTGCTTGCCGTCGCCAAAAGACTTCAAGAACAGCCAGAAGTTCTTTACAGCTCTTTCGGTCGCAGGATTGGTATGAATGTCTTGGTCGGCAGTCTCTGCAGTGTCCTTGATAGCTCTGGAGTATACCATGGCATATCGCTTTATAAGCAGAGATATGGTGGAAACTGAGTCTGAGTAATCATTTCTTCTCCGAAGTTTAGTCACGGCCTGCTTCAGTCTGTAGAGGAGTGTCTCCTTCTCGTCTCCAGTGATTTTGTCCTCAAGACTTTGTTCGGCCTCCTTTGCGACCTCGAGCGCACCGTTTCCAACAGCTTTCGACATGTCTGCAACATCACCAGCGAGCTCATTGCTGGTGGGCGCTGGCCTGTCATCGGCACCGGGTTTCTTCAATGCATCCTGCTCAGTCTGCGAAGGCTCAATTTGTTTACCGGCTTCTTCGGCGACGTCAG
The DNA here is from genome assembly GCF_010093815.1 of Pseudovirgaria hyperparasitica. Lineage (NCBI taxonomy): Eukaryota > Fungi > Ascomycota > Dothideomycetes > Acrospermales > Acrospermaceae > Pseudovirgaria > Pseudovirgaria hyperparasitica. The sequence continues at coordinate 625,708 of NW_022985567.1, forward strand.
ATAACTTGAATGCAGCATCTTTGAACACCTCACGACCAATTGTTGTGATATCGGACAGGAATACACGGAAATCGGAGTTGGTAAGGAGGAGGGAGCCAACAGTACGGAGGCTTTGATAGGCTAGGCTGAGTTAGCGGGAAATCATCAGAACAGGAGCACGAGTCGTTTACCAGCAGCAGTATCTGCCTTGGCTTTGGCTTTGGAAGCTCTTTCGGCGATATCGTCAACATCCACAGAGACCCTTGACTTTGACAGATACCAAATCAAGTCTTGTATCTGGTCTTCGGAGTTCTTGTGCTGCAGCATCTCCATGAATTGCTTCAGGAACAGCTTCGTGTACCGGACCAGGAGTCGTCCGGAATCGCTGAGGTCCTCATTGTCCGGATTGAGGATGTCAGCGGCAGACAACGTACGCAGATTAATTATCGCCTGCTCGTTGGACGGCATATAACCCTTGGTCAGGGCTCGAATCATCTGGTAGGAGTGCAGTTTTTGATGGAGCTCCCTTTGTAAGACGGTGTCATCGTGGTACTGGGGGAGCAACGGCTCGGTGTCCTGGCCCTTGGACTTGCGGAAACCTAGACACGACGACATGTTTGTACTGAGGCCCATCTAGTATAGGGCTATGCTAGAGTTGGGTGTAGAGGAGACTGGGTACTAGGTGTAGGAGTCGGTGTAGGGAGTGCTCATTATAGGCAGCAAACGGGGCGGAGAAGATGACGAGGGAAGTGCTCATGAGCGAACCAGACCAAGGAGCAATACAAGAAGTTGGAACGGCGTTAAGGTAGCGACGTATCACACGGGTTGGAAGTTGGAAAGGATGGTTAGTGTAGGCGTCGTGTGAACTGCTGAACTCTGAATGTCCTCCGGGAGCTTCACTTCGCATCGCATCATGACGTACGACGCTCGCAATACCAAGCCACATCTGTGGCGCTAACCCTCCTCATGCCTCAGGCTATAATACAGCCTCAGGCTTGTACCGAGGTACTGTAGTGACATGCAGCCATCAACGGAACGCATTGCATTATTGATGATGGGTTTGGCACCGATGCTTGTCGAGCTCAAGCCTTTGCCCAGAAAATCGTCTGCTTAAGATGATACGGTCGGGAGTTTGTGCAGAAGCTTTGATCATGAACTACTGGAATGACGGCTATTGAATAAATCCCGTTCAGCGATACCAGGTACACTGCGCTCGAGCTAGTGCAGTGCTGTGTTGTTCCACGACATTTTCACGTCGACGAGAATTGAAGATGCTCAATTACGCGTTGACGATATCAATCGCGTGTGGTGTGATGGGTAGAAGAGCTCTCGGGTGTTCTTGGGTGTTCTCGTGCGGGGATCCGCAGTCGTCGAGACAGTGAATCATATTGAAAGCGCGGATCAGAGACGGACGGTAATAGAGAGACAAGACCACCTTTTCACTTTTCACCTTGGCTCCACGTGGAAAGTGTGGGCATAGTGCTCAACGGCCGACCGACTAGCCGAGTGACGATCCATGATCCATGGTACGGAATAGATAGCACTGCAGGTTGTAGTGGTACTATACACGGCAACAACTCAATCAGCGTATAATTAGAGCTGTCGCGGTTGAGTCGAGCATGTCTGAGACCAGCACGCCGCCGTAAAGGCGCGGTCGCCCGCTTCATCATTGAAACTTCAAACTCATCAGAAAGAATCGACCCCATTTCTCAGCAGCCAAGCAGGGTACAGGTAGCGGCCAGCACGCAGTCTGTGCCCACATCCCCGTCCCACACACCATAACCAACATCCTGGGGAAGAAAAAGTCTGAGGTTGAGATTGAGTCGAGGCAGGTCGACCGATGTGTGCTTCTGATACACACATCTCTGGCCTGGCTGCGGACCCTTCACCGACGTTCCAGTTTGCTGCATCTGATGAGCATGCAACGAAACCCAATCGGAGATGCTTCAACTTCCATGACCAATGCTCAACACCAACAGCTCCTTCAAGCCACAGGCCAGCCAATTCCATCAAGTTGCGGGCTGCTATTGTCGTTGGGACTCGGGGGCGAGCACGATGCAGCTGCAACGTATAGCTTTTGCAGTGTGAGGGCCACGCATGCACCCAACCAGGTTCCTGGAAAAGCGGCTGATGGCTGAGTCAAGGAAACCGTTGAGTAGAGAGCCACAAGCCCCGGTAATTATTAACATAACGAGAAATTATAGGGAGAGATTGTGTAGGTATTAGCTATTATAGCTGCTGGCACCGAGTCATCATCACTAGTTACTATCCATTTGCAAGTCGTCCGAGTGGAGAGAGCTCTGGCCATCCCCAGCGGACAGAATAGGACAAAAGAGGCCCAGACGATAATGATAATGGTAATAGTTAGGGAATAATAGGTCCATTTATATGGGCCGTCGCGAGGATGAATTGATTCCTTTTTTTTTTCTGTTTTCCGACTGCTGCTCCGGTGATCCAGTCATTGCCAGTGCCACCCTGAAACAGACACTCTCTCATTCCAACACGCCTCTCACATACTACACACACCCACACACACACACTACACACTCATACCCTGACAGCAGCCCTTACCTGCCCTGCATCTTACATTTGCCGCGGCTGGCTGTTCCTTTGCTTACTTGCCCTTCACTAATGCTCCCTCTATCTTCTTCCTTAAAAGCGACCTCTCGCCCCGTACTCTGCTCTCTCCAGTCTCCAGTCCCTAAACTATTCTTCCAGCCTATGGCCTCGCTCGCACACGACCAATCGCCCCACCAGAAAATGAAGAGCTCACAACTACTACGCCCTAACATGCCTCCGAGGCAACTCTCCACCACGTGAGCTTTAAACTTGTACTGCTCCAGCTACCTGTCTACCTGTCCAGTGCCCTTGTCTACTGGGGTATCTATGTGTCTGGGTAATAGGTAGTTGGCTATCATGTTCATGCCCACTGACCATCTTCAAGCTCCGGTGACTACGATACCGCGAACCCTCCAGAGGTGCGCAGGTATCTTCGCACCTATGGCCTCACTCCGCCCAATGTCGAGACCTATGAGACTCAAGCTCAAAGATGTACGTACCAGAAATTGCACCTTATCTAGCTGTAGATACTGACAGGACACAATTGCAGGTCTCAAACTCCTGTCCATGAAGCCCACTCCAATCGAAAAGTACCAATACTTGACACATCTCCGAGCCACCAACGTCCATCTTTTCTACCGCCTCCTTGCCGATAATGTTAGAGTATGTTTCGCTCTTCATGAGGTGCAAATCTGGTACTGATGCCGCCACAGGAACTCACTCCTCTCATCTACACCCCCACCGTCGGTGAAGCCTGTCTTCGCTGGTCAGAAATATATACCCAGCCCGAGGGCATGTACATTTCATATTCAGACAAGGGTCATATCGCCGAAGTGCTGAAGAATTGGCCTTACGATGTCGACATCACCGTTCTCACCGACGGCTCTCGTATCCTGGGTCTCGGAGATTTGGGCGTCAACGGAATGGGTATTCCGGTCGGCAAGCTGGCTCTATATACCGCCTGCGCCGGCATTCGTCCAGAGAAGACTCTTCCTCTGACTCTGGATCTTGGTACGAGCAACGAGGCTTTCAGGAACGATCCTCTATACATGGGTAGTCGAAGGCCGAAAGTCACAGCGGAGGAAGAGCGGGAGTTTCTGGACGAACTGATGGAGGCGCTCGTGCAGAGGTGGCCAGGCATCGTCATTCAGTTTGAGGACTTCAAGAACCCCTTCCCGGCTCTCGAACGGTATCGTGACAATTACGCCATGTTCAACGACGATGTGCAAGGGACTGGTGCGGTCATTGCCGCTGGCTTCATCAACGCCGTGAAGGCTTCGGGTGTGCCAGCCAAAGATCACAAGGCTGTGTTTCTCGGCGCTGGGAGTGCTGGTGTTGGTGTCGCCAAGCAGCTCGTGGAATACTTCATGAAGGAGGGTCTCACCGAGGACGAGTCGCGCCGCAAGTTCTGGTTCGTAGACTCGAATGGCCTGGTGACGAACGACCGTGGTGACAAGCTCGCCGAGCACAAAGTCTACTTCTCCCGAGACGACAACCAAGGTCGCCAATTTCAGTCTCTGGCACGCCTCATCGAGTACGTGCAGCCAACCATCCTGATGGGCCTCTCCACGATCGGAGGTGCATTTACCAAGGATATCCTCCAACGCATGGCTCGCATAAACCACCGCCCAATCATCTTCCCTCTCTCGAACCCGTCCTCGAAGTCCGAATGCACATTCGAGGACGCCGTCGCTTATACAGAAGGTCGCGTGCTTTTCGCCTCGGGATCGCCCTTCCCAGCGGTTCGTTGTGACGGCCGCATCATGGTCCCAGGCCAGGGCAACAACATGTACGTCTTTCCGGGCATCGGGCTCGGAGCGATCCTCTCCAAGGCATCTTCTGTCACGCAAGACATGATCTACGCTTCGGCCGAGCATCTGGCTGCGTCGCTGAACGAGCAGGAGCGCGCCGATGGCTGGCTGTACCCTGACATCCGCCGCATTCGCGACGTGAGCGTCATCATCACCCGTGGCGTGATCCGTGCTGCTCAAGAAAACGGCGTCGATCGCGAGACCCTCCTCCGCGGGCTCAGCGATGAGCAGCTCGACGCTTACATCAAAGAGAGGATGTATGACCCGTCCACGGAGGTCGAGAAGGTTCTCTCCGAGGTCGAGCAGCTCGAGACCACGGCATCGGGCATGAGCTACACAAATGGCCAAGTCAATGGCCTAATCAACGGCGTCGTAAACGGGCTCAGCTCCGCGCATCTCTAAGCGCACGACCCGTCCTTTTCCACCTTCAATTAGGTGAAATTCCGAGTAGACAAAAGCGGTGTTTTGGGTTCTTGTCCTGTTTGATTTATAGATCGTCGTGCGCTGGCCGAGCCCAGCCGTACAATTTTCCCTGTTCTTGATTTCGAGATACCTGCACATACTAAGGGCACCTCAACCCTGAGCCGGGAGTCTCCTACCACGTTCATTCTAATGGTGGTCCTAGTAGACTCCTGGACTCGTCGTTTGGATTGCATTAGCGAACTGGTCTTTTTCTTGCTGTTTGTGGTGGCGATCGTTTGGGGGAGACACTCAACTCATTAGCACATGCTGACTTTGTGCCAAAAAATTGATGCATAATGAATACTATGGACTTCTTTGCCGTTTTTTAAAAGAATGCTTTGCCTTTATTGTGACTGTTTTGTCTCGCTATGGAAGATACACTTGATGATTATTACACTAATTACGAAAGACTGTTTAGACGGCTGTGAGACAGTATTGTGCGTTGAGGCATTGCATTAACGAGGTATATACCAAAAAGAAATGTTGAGTATAGTCAACGACCAGAAAAAGACAAAAGAACATAGCTGAAAGTGGTTTCGATCCACTGTCCTCCGGGTTATGAGCCCGGCGCGCTTCCGCTGCGCCATTCAGCTTGGTGCATGTGAAACACAAATTTAGTGGACTTATAATACACACGATGGTCAGCTCCCCCAAGCGATTGTCCTAGCGCCATCGCCTCGGTCGGACGTACCCGCCCGTGATCCGGTCGTTGAAGATTCAAGCAACTCCAAGATCCGTGCATTGCGGCAATTAATCTTTCGATATCATGGGTTCCGCTGTCATGAATTGTTTCAAGAGGAGAAAATAAAGCCAGTGTGGTCAATACTGCATCATACTGTAATACATTCCGCCCGCGGTGTGTGTCGTGGCCGTGGACGTGTCATTTACTGCCTTGATGTGTGCGAAAGTGAAGATGCGGGGTGGGCGTGATGCAATGCGCGCGGGCATGTAGGTACAACAACAACATACAGATGTGTATGTATATAGCTACACTTATAGGCATCGTGTCCAATTACAACAATGTATTTGCTAGACGAACGCACATCTAGAATATTTCCATTACAGTAGTTCCATGCAGCGAAATCCGGAGTCCCATGCCGGGAGTTTCGTCGCAATTAAAAAATATCCGGGGTTGAGTTGTAGTGCCAGCCCAGCCTCCTTCCTTCCTTACCAGCCACCCGCGACCGACGACGATGGCTCCTTCCCCCCATGGATTGTGCCGCACCATCCCGGCGTCATTCGGCGAAATACAACAGACTTTGTCACTCTCACTTCGATTACAATACACACACACTTTACTCACTTCTTGAGCTGCTGCTCTTCTTCCTCTTCCTCTCTCATTCTGCCTTCTCTGTCTTGCCCTCGCGGGTTCTCTTCACTCTTTCAAGAGCTGTCGCCTTGCTTCCCAAGCTTCTCCACGTTCGTTCTCTATGGCCCTGCCCCGCTGTTGAACATACGCCGACGCCGCCCTGTCTTTGCCAACTTCCAACAGCCTCACTCACGCATAGCTACGTCGCAACTACGCAATTACGCAGTTCTTCCCTCCTCTTCCTCCTCCGCCACCTGAGGAGCTGAAACCATTCATTCCAATCCTCCATAGGACAAGCGTCCGAGTCCTACCTACATCCTCACCATGGCGCCCATTCCACAATCCCCAGACGCCTCAGCGCCCTTGATCTCCCTCCGCGCCCTCACAACCACCCTCACCTCCCTACTCCCACACTCCGCCCTCCAAGCCCGCCAAGTCGGCGTCAGTGTCAGCAACAGCGGCAATGGCATCATCCCCTCCTCCTACCATGACATGAACAGCGGTCCCGCACCAGGCGTCGTCATTGGCGCAACCCTCGGCTCCGTCGCTGGCTTCCTCCTCCTCTGCTGGCTCTTCATGTCACTCGCCGGCTTCTCCGGCGGCGCCATCGTCGGCGGCGAAGAAGAGATTATCGTACGCAAACAGCCCTCGCATGCCACTCCACGCAGTCGCCGTAGTCGCCGCTCGCGCTCGACTCGTGAGGTGCGCTCGGTTCGCGAGGTCAGTGTGGGCCGCAGTCCGCGCCGTAGCGAGCGCATTATTATAGACGATACTAGGAGGGGAGTGCCGCTGGGTCGCCCGCGGAGTAGGAGTATTCTAGTGGAGGAGCGCGTCGAGCATCGTGTGCCCGGCGATGATATGGTTGAGGTTATCGAGGAGGTCAGCGATATAACGGCGAGCAGTGCGCCGCCGCCGCCGCGTCGGAAGAGCAGCAGTCGACGGGATGGTGGAAGTGGCGGGTACAGGTCAGTAGATGCTTGATTTTTGTTCACTGAGGAGCAGTCGTCGATCTTCCTTTTGGCTGTCAAACCCGGATTCCAACAAAACCTGAAATACTAATATATGCTTTGTCCCACAGATACTAAGTGTCCTCGGAACCCGATATCCTTTCAATCTCGATATCGCATTTACTTACTTGTCTGTCACCACCAGCACCACAACAACAACACGCGCATATATAATACACTATTACCTCAACGCGGCGTTTAACCAGGCGTTTGAAGAGATATCATAATCATCTTGAAAGGGAAAGATTGGGAGTGATGTCGTGGACAGACTTTTACCTACTCAGGTCTATCTATACCCCAATCCCCCATCCCCTTATTGGCCTGGCGTTGAGTGGAGATGTTGAATTGATTTGAACTCAATGAGTATGGTATGGCATGTAACAATATGGGCTGCGTTTTGTCGTCGTCGTCGTTCTTCTTCTCTTGTTTTTTAGTTGTTTCTCGCTTGTTCTGTGGGAAGGGCATCAATGTATATGCAAGTGCGGGATGGAGGATCTAGCGATGTAGCGGAGGATGAGGACGAGGAGGAAATATCCCGGAAATCATGCATATGAGTGTTCAAGAAAGCCACGTCTTTACTGTTCGTTTATGTGTGTGACGGCCGGACGGACGGACGGACGGACGGACAGACAGACACTGGCCTGCATCTATGAGCTGCGCTTACGGGTTGGTCATGCATGCATTCATGTGTATACGCGCGCAAAACATGAACTACCTAAACTACAAAGACAACGAAAAGACAACGATGATACAGACAGAGACTGTGTGATATCACGCACGCTACAATTGCGTTACTTTCGGTGATTTGAGAAAACAAAAAAACGCCCTTGGAAATTCTACGCGCTTAGCTATTATGTGTGTGTATGAATGCCGTATGCTGTATGCTGTATGCTGTATGCCGTATGCTTGCTTGCTATTTCCAACATGCCGCTCGCTGCTATACAAAGACGAAACAAACCCCCAAAAAAACAAAATCCTCCCAAACACCACGCTAATATGAACCGCAACCCAAACAGCAAAAAAAAAACACACAAAACGCCCCCTTTTCCCCCTCCCCTTATATCCAGCAACCCCTTCGTCCCTTCACCAATCCACTCACGACCCTCTCCCCCCCTCTCCATTCCCTCATCCATCCATCCATCCATCCCCCCATCCCGTCCGATTAGAATCACAAATCCAGCTCCCCCAACCCGGCCCTCATCCCCTCCACCGACCTCACCCCAACACCCTTCAACGCCGCCAGCGCCGCCAGATCAAGCACATCCGCACCGCCCATCTCGACGAGATTATTCACAATCGTCTCTGCGCGCTTCGCGCCCACGCCGCGGAGCGCACGGATCTGTTTGATGTCTCTTGAGTTGATGATGCTGAGGAGGGAGGTTGTGCGGGGGGTTGGTGGTGGTTGTGCTTGTGCTTGTTCTGATGCTTGGGGTATGGTAATAGTCGTGCAGGTTTGGGTTTCGCGGTGGAGGGGGTCTGAACTGGATGCCGAGATCGAGTCGCGGAAGATGGCGACTTTGGGAGCGCGTTTCTGTTTGGGTTTGGTGGTGTATGATGTTTTGCGTTTTTTGAACTGGATGCTTGAGTCGGAGGTGTATGCGTCGTCGTTGTCGTTGTCGTTCTCGTCGGCGTCGTCGAGGTCGGCGTTGGGGATGAATTCGGACGTGTCTGGGTCGTCTTGGGGCTGCTTTCTGGCTTCCTCGCTGATGCGGGATTTGGGTTTCGTCGTCCTTGAGAGAGAGCGTTTTGCTGGGGCGTTGAGACTGGCTCGCGCGGCTGGGGCTTGGAATGACGGGGTCGGGTCGTAGGAGTCGGTGGATGTAGATGTGAATGCCGGAGCTTGATGTTGGAATGAGTTCCCATTCGTCCTCCCGTTTTGGATGTGCGGGTTCTCTTCTGAATACTGGTCCTCTTTGGTAATCTGTCCCTGTTGAAGCTTCGCTTCGCGGATCTTTTCGTCCAAGGCGGCGATCTTCCTTTCCAGCTTCTCGTTATCTGGGAAGTACGGCACAGCCAGTCGATACATCTTCAGCGCACTCGTATCCTCGCCTCTGGCTTGGTGTTGTTTTGCCATCATGAGAAAGTGGAGCCCCTCTTCCTTGCTCTTGTCCGTGGACGCTTCCACCCGTCGTTCCAAGTCAAGCAATCGCTGCTGGAGCTCAGGAGGCAGCGCGGGTAACGCAGAATTCACATCCGAGATGGCCCTCTCCGCGAACTTCTCCGACAGCTTAGCGTCTATCATGGCTTCTATGGCAGCCGCTGAGAGGACTGGCTCCGAAGGATGCGATCGGAAGACAGCCGGGCGTATCGCTTTCGAGGGGCGGCTTTGTATTGACTGCTCGGCAGGCCGTTTTTGGGTCTCATTCGAGCGGCGTGTAGTGCCAGTGGGTGCATTGGCAGATGCTCGAGGCAGCTTTCTTGAATCTGAATAGACTGAGAATTCCTTCACCGGTTTGTCGGACTTTGGAACTTTGTTGATGCCTATGTTGTGCGCCGTCGCCAGAGCCCGAAGCGGCTGTCTTTGTATGTTTTTTCCAGCTATACTCGAGGTCGTGGTAGAAGACTTCGTGTCTGACCGGAACACCGGCTCGTTCTCGACCTCGCATACCTCGATCTTCTTCGTCCGATTTGCAAAATTCAACGAGCTCAGGGTATCCAGGTGGTAACCTTTCACGGGCGCCAGATTAAGGATCATGATAGTCAGGCCATTATTCTGCCCTAATGAGAGTATGCGAGTCATCTTGGATTCTCTGTAAGGTATCCTGGTTTGTTTCTTGCTTATTGCCTCAACACATTGAGCAAGCACGAAAAGTGACTTGTTTATGCTGGAAGACTCGACGAGGCGCTCTTTGTTGTTGTCCGTACGGCGATTGTCTTCTGAACCTGCCAGGTCGATGGCTGACGCCCGACTCACACGAACGCTCGTTTCTGTCGTCTGAGTAATTTTCACACAGAGGACCGCGTGAGATCTCGAAGAGTGCGCATTCAGCTTGGTAGCAGAAGTGGACCGGTTCACATTGGCCTGGTCATACAGCTGTTCAAACTCTTTCAGTGTCGTGCACGGCCTCTCGGTCAGGCCCACGACGACTGTTTTGCCATTGTTGTCCCGTATTGGCAGGCCTGCTGGTGTTCGCTTTTCTGGCGGCTCGAATAGGTCAAAGACCTTATCGTTGTATATTTCGTAGTAGCTCATCGCGACTTCAATCTCTGTGGCCCCTGCCGTACTCTTTTCAATCTTTCGCTGTTCCCTATATATCTTGCTAAGCAGTCGCGGGATGACGCCTCGTTCGGCCAGAGATTTTCCTCCGCGCATCGTATGTGTCTTGCCCGTGCCCGTAACACCATACGCAAATATCGTAGTATCGAAGCCATTGAACAAATGCTTCACGGTCGGGGCGATTTCGTGGTCAAAAAGGTCCTGTTGCGTCGCGTGTTGTTCGTAGACACTGTTGAACTGGAACGAAAAGCTCTCTGCACCATTCTTAGGGTTTGGTATTCGGACCACCGTGGGACTGGCTGGCTTCTCATTGCCGACGCTTTCGGCGGTGACAATTACATCTTTTTCGATCTCGAGCTTCAGCAAAGGCCGGATTCGAGCGACGACGCGGACGCTCATGTTGTTGGGGGAAGGGTGAAAGAATGCGCGAAGAGATGAGCTCTATGAGCGGCCTGGATGAGTATCAGGCTTGTTCGTAGCTCAATGCAAGAACAATCTTGTTGTGTATGAATGGATAGGACCTCGCATCGGTGAGCTCATGAGAGTTTCGCGTAGACCGTCCCTGAATGAGGTTAGCGTGCGGTTGTCAGGAGCAACGGCCAAAACTCCGGATATATCGTGCGGCCTCCAATATCATCTTCCTGATGTAGCGGTATTAGATACATCTCTCAATATATGAGAACATATCCGGGTACTTGTTCAACACCCTATGCTGGTGTCAAAAGACCATTCGCAACTAAGGATATTCGCATGACATGAAATTGGATATCTGAGCTGAGCGCACAGGGCGATGGACGCACTATCCATATTAGACCTCGAAGATCGCACATAAGCTTTATAATATACATAGGGGAGTATCTCAAGACTACGATCTGAGGTGCGAATAAAGCACAAGGGAAAACTCTAGTATCAGTCATCAACCCTTCCACAGTCTGAGTCTGGTTCATTTCTCGCTCCTACACTGTGAGAGCACGTACTCGTACACTGATGAATCACTTTTCAAATTTTACAATTCAAAATTGATCCGTCCAGTTGAGATAATCGAATTACTTCTAGCTATCTGGTACAAAGCATTTCCACATTGGAGTACTTGTTGTCGTTACATAGTACCATCAGCAAGCGCTCAATTGCCGTCAGGGTAGACATTCTGAGAGACCTTGCAACCACCAGAGCTGCTCCACAATTTGTTTGCTACTATTGTGTCAGTCACATGCTACTAGTATCATGATCCGGACTTATATGCTTACTGTTGGGAGAATGTCCGTTTGAGCCGTCACGAATCAGCTTGTGACCGCCCCCAGATGGAGAGTTGTTCTCGCAGTTGAGCTCAGCTTGACCGCCGTCGCCGTCTCCAATCCAGATATCAATCTGCTTGTCGTTACAGCCAGTGCAGATGTCTGCCATGACAAGGTACTTTTTCAGATACGGGAACCAGGTGATCTCGCATGGCTTGTGGAGCGAGCCGCCCTTTTTGGTCGCGTATGTCAGGGGCTTGTCATACGATCCATCGCCTCCAGCGCGGGCACCGCGGCCAACGCAGCTGTACGCAACCTGGTTGTTGCCACAGCCTGCGTGGTAACCGTCGAGGCAGTTGTCTGGGTCTGTGATTGTAAGTTTAGGTTTCATGCTGAAGTTTCAGGGAGGGTACTTACATCCAAACCAAGTCTGCTTGCTCACAGTGACAGCGTCATAGGCTTGAGCTGTTGCCAAAACCGTGGCAAGGATAGTAGCAATGGTTGCCTTCATTGTCGGGAAAAGTTCCAAGATGTTGATATCTATTCGTGAAAGAAGCAAGGCTTGATGGTCTCAACGAAAGGGAAATAATCAGTCCTTTATATACACGCCCAGGGGGACTATCAGGGCACCAAATAGCTTAGACACCATTACGAACGACTGAAGCATCCGGATACATCGGAAGGAGCCTTCGAAAAGCTTGTAAACATCTTCCCGAGCCCCATTGTAGTAGACGGTGACACATCAATTGGGCCTACAAGAGGACCAAGTCCGACCTTCGGAGTCGAAAAGTACGCTTACAGTCTCAAAACTGATGATCATGGACGACAATGTGACCAATCTACTGGATCTTGATTTTCTGTTTACGAAACATCTGTGACGGCGCGCAGTTAGTGATTACAGTCTCCGCGTAAGTTCTTCATCTATTATACACAATGGGATGGTGACAAAGTGATAGTACAAAAGGTAAATACCACAGCTAGCTAGGGACGACAGCTCCGACAAACAAGTTTGGCCCCTCGGGATTACCACATATGGCCTTAGTTCCGGCCTCGAAGGTAGAGGCATCTTTCACTCTACTTGCTGAATTGGGAAGGTCAATGCGGCGGATAGTGTAGAGGTAGGCTAACGTGTCAGCTTATAGATATGCAGAACTAGTCACAGAACTCACTAGGCAAGTCTCCAAACCCGTGTCCACTATTACGCTATAGTTGTGGTTGTCGGGCGGGACCCTGAAGCCGGTGCGTACGTACGTGGCTAGCATTCATATGATCGTCATGTGAAGTTATCAATGCCGTCTTGTCGTTCTTCCATGTACACATTTCGACTAGAGATGAAGGGGTGATTTTGCAGCGGTATAACAAATAGATGCATCATTCTGTGATACCGCTTATTTCGGCACCATACAGTTTTGATAGGAGGGCTCATCAATAACATCGATTATATTATCGACACGAGCAGATACAGAAGATGACCTTGAAACTGTCCATGGCTGATGCTGGTCTTTGATCATAGGGCCTACTGCGCTTCAGGGGTGTTGAAAGATCCCAACAGTTACCTTCAGTAGATGAAGTTCCACGTTTACTGCCTCCTGAGGTCTATGTCTAGAGCCGACCTTCACAGCAGCAACGCATCTGCAGAGAAGTCTCCCACAGTCCCACCCAGTAACACATAGACAGGAGGTCTAGATAGAGTGTCAAGGCCAAGACCCCATCCAGGGCAAGGATCGTAGAAGAGCCTTTCGGAGATATGGCAGCCGTTGGCACGGATGATAGAAACGCTGAGCGATGACGTAAACGGGACAGAAAGGCTCCTGGAAGTGTCCCAAAAGCCATCGAGTTTGGTACGAACCATGGACTAGAACCCAATTTTCCGATATCTCCAGGAACTTCGCATATCCAGGCACGAATTTCAGCTCCGCCGAAGTCGATAGCTCATCTATAGCCTGCTTGCGGCTCTACACAGTGATCAAGTCGAGGTTCAACATTAATTACATCGACACTCGAGATGAGAGAGTGTACGCCTCGCCGCCAGTCCCGATTTAAAGACCATTGTATAATAAAACGATGACATGGCTGCTATAGACATTGACATCAGCAATGCTTATCTCGCAGTCACAAATCCCACTACATTCCATTAACAGACATGTACGTGAGCAATTGCGTTGTCATGGCTGCCGCCGTATATAGAACCTCTGCCAGTAGCCCCCCAAACGAAACAACCATCACAGAAATCAGTAGTGGAGTCAAAGATTCGCTTTCGAGATTGCCACCTGCTCTCCTTAAACGTCACCTCACAGATAAGTTCGTATGTACAAGAGATAGATCTGAAGCAGCCGTACCGCACCGCCTCAGCGAGGTTCTATCGACGAGTGTGTTGGTGCTTGAAGCAGGACAGATAGCTGGGATAGTTGGCGTCGTCGATACCCTACCTTCACACTCGACTATACCGTAGCCTAGGTCCAGGCTATGAAAGCAACCAAGACATCCGCATCGGACGATCTGAATCTTAGTTATACCCCAGGCGCAGACCAACAATCAATGCATCACTCAAGACTCTACGCAGCCACCGAACGACATCTTACAGTGTTCATCATGAACCAATCCGAAAGTACGGCAAATCCCATCGTCAAACAACCCTCCCAGGCCCTCCAAATCATATCCGAAGACAGAAAAGAGGCCCCACCACCAGACTCATCCCGACAGATTCCAGAAGCAGCAACACACTGCTCGCGATAGCATCCAAAGATATCATTCTCGCCGCCAGCGCCGTCCAGACACTACAAAGTTGCTGATGATATCCGGCATTGGCGGCCCCGAAGAGACACTCTCAAAATTCGCAATTTACCTTATACCTCGCCTCTATCTCGCATGTACATGGAAGGAGGGGGCACCCGTATTGTAGACGGCGGTGTGTTCCTAAGGATATCAGATCAGGGATATCCGCAATGTCCGACTTCCATGGCTGTTGCCCGAAAAAAGGCGGAGGATACGTATGATAAAGAAGATCAAAGCCCCAGAGTGTAGAGTTTATGTCAAACCCCTGAGAAAGGATATCATTTGAGTTTTACGGAAAAAGACGATAAGCGCATATTCATGCCATCATCCGCCATGACTCCCAAAAAAAATGTGTCAGAGTGCCAGACCAGCCATGCCCAAACACATCCCTACGAACTCTCCAAGAAGCCCTTCACCAACGAGAAAGTTACAACAGGTTACAACCCAGGTCAAATTCAACAACCACTCGAACTTCTTGACCAGCAATTCTTCGCTATTCAAGTAGCGCCACACACAAGTTCTCTTATGGGCCTTGCTCCGCCTTGTTTCCAAACCATCCAGTCGGGATCCAACTGCCCCGATTCGCTGCCTTTCGCGCCCTCTCACTCTCCGCGTCCTGCTCCTGTGCTTCCTGTACCAATCTCAGTGGCCGAGGCCCACGTCCGCTCATGACGGCTCCGCCACCAGGGCCGCCTTGTCGGTCAAAGCTACTGGCAACACTGCGCGGCGGGCTTGGTGTGTCAAGACTGACGCTCCCACCCTCGGCACTAACGCTGCCTTCATTCGGCGTCGTTGTGCCAGGGCGATTGTTCTCGTCCGAACTTGGCGCTCGCGCGTGGCCTGGTCCCGGTGGGGCTGATGTAGCAGACGGCGCGCGAGAGCCGGATGACGAGGGTGCAGGGCCACCGGGCAGCGAACCGAAGAATGAGTTCCGGGGTGATGCGATACCGGGTGAGACTTGGCCGGAAGTATTTGCCGGCAGGGGGCCGCGGTACATGTTTGACACAATGCTGGCGGAGGGCCATTCGGAATTCGAGCGGCGGTGGAAGTTTCCAGATGAGTTGCGGTTTGGGTTGTTTCTGAGGGGGACAGAGGGTGCGGTGTCGGGGTTTTCGTTGAGGATCGTTCCATTAGGATTAGGTGGGGGGATGTAGGACATTGGGCGCGATTTGCGACTGTCGGAAGAAGTGGTATTTGAGGTTGTTGCTGCTGTCGCGGCACGTTGGGCGACTGATTTGGCGCGCTGGAGGAAGGATGAGTTTTCTTTGGGAACTGGTGGAGGTGGGAGGTCTTTGTCTGTGTTGGGCTTTGAAGGGGTGGTCGTCGCGCTTGGAAGGTCTAGATCATTCTTGTCGAGGATTGACTCGAAGCCCTGATGTTGTAAGACACGCTCGATGATCTTGTTGATATATAGCGTAAGAGCCTTGTTCTGTTCTTTTAACTTGCTCACTTCTCCCTCAAGTCGTTTCGTATATTCGGCTTCGTCAGCCTCTTCGGCAGACTCAAGTTCGTCGGCGAGACTCGTGCTCGGACCATTACTAGTCGACGGTCGCTCATTCATATCATTTGTGCCGCGCATAAAGTCTCCACGAGCGAAATCGCCATTAAGAGTCTTCTCGCCCAAGAGAACTTGAAAGCTCTCATTGTCCTCCATGATACGGGCGTTGGTCATACGAGCTTCCATGAGCAGTCTTTCTAGCTCTTGAACCCGACCGCCGCCCTGGTTTTCCAACTCAACCTGTTTTATCTGTGCTTCAGCGAGCTCTAGTCGGAGTGACTCGATGACCTTGTCCTTCTGTAGTAGGAGTTTAGAGCTGTTCCGCGAGTCGCTTCGTTGAACTGATCCAGGAGGTGCAAACTGGCCGTTGTCATTAATATTTTGTTCAGAGTTCTTCCTAGAGTTGCTCCTGAAGCTTGCTGTTTGAATTACGTCAGCTGGGTACTCAGGTTGGTAAGGGCAGTGCAGTGTGGACGATGATGTGAGGAGGCTGTGCTGGGGACCTTACAATTCCGTGACAATTTCCCGTCGTTATCAGGCCCTGGCCGCAATTCACGGTGCGCCTGGCCTTCTTTCAGCCTCTGGATAATCTCCGATAGTTCATCTTCACGAGTCTGTGACTCGTCCTTTTGCTTCATGAACGAGGCCCGCTCCGCTTCGTATATGCTTTCGAGCTCCCTCCTTTGTCGAACGAGCTCACGCTTCTCATTTTCGAGACCCTCGTTCCTTTCTTCTTCCTCGTGAACCTTCTCTTCAAGTTTCGCTTGGTCGCTGTGCGACTCGTCGAGGCGAGTTTGAAAGACTTCTACTTGCTTACGAAGATCGTCTGATGTACTTTCTGCCTTCAGTAACTGGTCCTTCAATTCCTGTATGGCAGCAGCAGATTCCGCGCGGGCATCTTCGGCAGCGGCAGCATCGTCCTGCGATGCCGACGTACTGAGATTCGAAGGAGCCCCCGGCTTCCGCGCTGCAGCTCGCGCCGACAGCGGGGCGCCATTTCGAAGCGATCTAGTCCGAGTAGGAGCTGGAGCTGTTGTAGAAGAGGAGGCTGGCGTTGTCGTCGTCGTTCGGGACGGACTACGGGCATTTTGACCGGGGGATGAGGAGGGGTTGGAGGAAGGCCGGGAGGATGCGCCAGAGACAGGCGGCTTCTTTGGAGTGGAGGACATGTCGTCAGTGGCAGAGGCAATATACTCGTAGGAATCAAGACGTCTCTATGCAGCTATTGGTGTCGTGATGTGACAGATGCAAGAACGCCGGGATCCGGGGAAAGAACGAGAGTCAGCGAGCAAGGAACCGATGAGTTCACAATGAGGTCTTGATACTAGATACAAGAAGTGAAGAGCATGTCGACGTATGGTGAATGAGCGAGGGCATGTACAAAGTATTCAAAACAAGACACGATGAATACAGAGATTGGGCGCAATCTCCAGAAAGTCTGCACGGTGGCACGGTGTCACGTTTTGGCCCATGCTCCGGGCTCCTCAGCACCAGCACCGCTTACTTACAGTTACGGGGACAGTATTGCCTACTAAAATCTCCTGAAACAGAGCCAATAAGCACGAGGCCGTTTCACCCTGCCTCACGTGTTCTGCAAAACCCTAAAATAGCTTTGGTCCTGTCTATTCCGTCGTTATGTGTCTTCAATATATAATTGGGTAAGACCATGACGAGCTAGCGAACTGTCTACTGTGGCAGCCTTGTTTGATGACATTCGTCTATAAACAAGGAAGAAACTTCTCTTTTGAGGGAAATGGCTACTTCTTAAATGGCGCACCAACGATACTAGTAATGAATGCAACGATGGCCATGATTCTTTACTCTTCATAAACACTGCTGTCAGAACTGCTTTCACATTCGGCCATACCAACCAGAAAGCAAGCGGTCCCGTTCGCTCCCGCCTATTTAAGCTGGTTAGGGGTGGATTAGTAGTTAGGTGGGTGACCACTAGCGAATACCCACTGCTGAATGTTTTGTATTTTTGTCTATTTGAACGGCAGTTCTTGCTACGTTTATATGGCTAAACAAGCGTTGTTTATTGTCTATCCTACGCTATCAACCTATGATGAAAGCTATACTAGCGTCGATATCACGGTCTGAATGAAGTACGGATGGCAAATTATACTTCCCATACTAAATAACGTGATACCTATTATAATCCACTCTCATTGCATCTCGCAAACCATCGTTGTCCCATTTGGTACCATCCATAAGCCAAGCCTGAGCAATTCCACCTGCCAAAGACGTTGAAGATGGGCAGTCCCGACGGACACATTGCCGCGCGCGGGGAACCGTGCAGCCTGGATGGTTAGGTAGCAGCGGCCGTTATCAGGTTGATAGATCCTCGGAAGACCGGCCGGGGCCTGAGCAAACCTTATCTATCATATATCATCATCATCCACCTCCGATGCTGGCAGAGGTGGATTCGTTGAGACCTGGGTGGAGACGCAGTTGATATCGAGATTTATGATATTTATAGGTTGCTCTCCATTCTGTCAACAATTGAATGCGAGAGTGGTTCTGCGTCAGTTGGTATTCAACGGAGTCCAACTGTGTCCTGTCTACATCAGCTATATTGATTGTCTGAACGTGTGACGCAGCTGGCGAGCTCTATATCGCGATAGATCAAACGACCCTGATACTATTGATTTCACGACAGTCTCACAATTCAACTTGCTGCCCTGCGCAGCACACACACCCACAAACCGCCACCATGCCAACGCAAACCACTCGATCAAACAAGTCTATCGATATGGAAAAAGACATATCCACCCCGGCCGACGCGGAGCCCACGCCAGACTCCCAGCCCCGAACCGGCAACAGCGACACCAGCATAACCACCGCCAACGTTGCCAAAGTAGAACAGGACATCCTCGCCCACGCCAACGACGCCGACGCCGCGTACGACGCCCTGAAAGCCTACGGCGGCCAAGTCATCGCGCTCGATGCCGCCACAAACAAGCGCCTGTTACGCCGGATCGACATGTTCATCATGCCGATCATGTGCCTTGTCTACGGGCTCAACTATCTCGATAAAACGACACTCTCGTACGCATCCATCATGGGGCTAAAGCAACCGCACTCTGACAACGTGCTGCAGAGCGGTATCGGGATCAGCGGGACACAGTACAGCTGGCTGTCGAGTCTGTTCTACTTCGGCTATCTCGCGTGGGAGTATCCGACCAACCGGCTGATCCAGCGGCTGCCGCTGGGCAAGTACTCGGCTGCCAATATCATCATCTGGGGCTTGGTGCTGAGCTGCTTTGCTGCCGTGAATAACTTCTCGGGTGCGATTGCGATCCGGTTCTTTCTGGGCGTGTTCGAGGCTGCCGTCACGCCTGGCTTTGCGTTGTTGACTTCTCAGTGGTATACGAAGCGTGAGCAGGGGCTCCGCGTTGGGATCTGGTTTTCGTTTAATGGCTTCGCTCAGATCTTCGGCGGGCTCGTGGCGTATGGGATTGCTGTGGGTAGCGAGAGGCACGGTACTGTGTTGGAGCCGTGGCGGATCGTGTTCCTGCTCACCGGCTGTTTGACAATTGTGATGGGTATTGCGTTTCTAATCATTATGCCGGACAACCAGATGAATGCGTGGTGGCTGAGCAAGGAGGACCGCGTCAAGGCATTGATACGAATCAAGGGAAACGGGCAGGGTGTGGGCAATAAGCACTGGAAAATCTATCAATTCAAGGAAGCCTTCACGGACCCCCTAACATGGGCATTTGTGTTCCTTGCCTTGGTTGCAGACATTCCCAATGGTAAGCCCTTATCTCCGAATATTCATATAGCTATGCGTTGCGCAACAAGTCCACCTCTTCGGGCGATTAAGCCTGAACACTTGTGCGGACCATATATTGATCATGGAAGATATTGACATCATAACTAGGCGGGATCTCAAATTTCTTCTCTCAGCTGATTGTCGGATTCGGCTACACACCTCAGCAATCTTTGCTCTATGGCACACCAGGCGGAGCAGTAGAAGTAGTTGCACTGATCGCCTGCGGCTATTTTGGTGATAAGATTGGTAACCGAATCTTGCTCGGTTGCTCTGGACTGGTTTGTGCGCTTCTTGGTATGATTTTGATTGTAGCTCTGCCACTAGACAACAACTCAGGACGGCTGGCCGGATACTATCTGACTCAGGCGTCCCCGACGGCTTTCGTCGCTCTGCTGAGTCTCATCGCGTCCAATGTCGCAGGATACACCAAGAAGACTACTGTAAGATATATCCTCCAGGATGATAATAGGCAGTAAATAACCATTAGAACAGGTTGCCGCTATGTACCTGGTAGCTTACTGCGTTGGTAATATCATTGGTAGGATACATGGCGCCTGGATCGATTCCAACCGATACTGACGACTGCGACAGGCCCTCAGACGTTCCGTCAAAGCGATGCGCCACGATACGTACCTGCAGAGATTACCATAATTGTATGTTGGGGATTATGTATCCTTGACATGGCATTCATCTGGTGGTACTGCAAGAAGCAAAACGCGAAGAAAGCAGCTATCCGGGCGCAACCAGAGTATATGAAGTTGGAAAATCAGGAGTTCCTCGATCTCACGGATCGTGAGAATCCAGATTTTGTGTATACCATATAGTTATAGTAGCCCCTCATGCACCGTGGTCCTTAATCCGAAGCATCTTACCATATGACAACAAGTCTTTGTGGTTTTGCGAACCACATCACCACCTACAACCTCGTAAGTGTATGTGTGTTGTGGCCCGAATCACAAATGCTGATTGACCCCGATAGCGAGGTTTGATACAGCCAGTGTGTCCGGCCTTCCATGTGCTGAGTGACTTTGTTCGTATGTCCTGGTCAGTAGGTTGTTCGACACACCGTGAGATGGCGCTGTGATGCCTCATTGGCATCATTTTCTAGTCTTGGACATGACCTAGTGCTAGCTTTCATCCCTCGACCTCGACCTCTACATCCTCTTTAGGCTCTCTTGGCTCCTGGGCTTCGTGGTACTGTATTGAGTCATCGATGTAGCTAAGGATCGCGCCGACGCTGTCTTCGTCTTGAACGTTGAGTTGTAGAAATGAAACCATGCTGAAATCATCGATGAGTTGAGCCACTGCTCGATTTAGTCTATCAAAGGAAGCTCCTGTCATGATATTGGTCGTGGCTGCAGGATCGTCAAACGACACCTCCGAGGCTTTTGATCTCTTTTTCGCAGCCTCCCCGTCATCTAGTAGGTTGACGTCTGGCGCCAGAAAGCGCTTAAGGTCTTTTCTCTTGATTGTTCCCTTGATAAGGTCCATCTTGCTGAGAATATTGACGTGGGGCATCTCTAACATGAGCATGGCGCTCATAGCGGACAGCGTTCCAGAAAAGAATTTCGGCTTGTCAACTACGAATGTACTCTCGAGCAAATATGCCGCGCACATGTTTATATTCAGACTACCGCGCATCAAGTGCTTGACCAGACTTGGTAGGACTGGCACATGGGTGTATAGCTCGATCTGGCCCGGCATATCTATTATGATGAGGTACTCTTCCGTGACCTGTTCCAGCGGTATAGTAAGGAAGTCGAGATTCTCCAATAAGAATTCAAAGCAGTATATCAAGCCGCCGTTTGGACCCAGCGACATTTCTTCCATAACATCGTCGAGAGATATAAGCTCTTTAATGTCAAGGTCTGGCTCGAAGGTGAATTCGGACGCGGCAGGATCTAGGTTGACGTAGAAGCATGATCGACGGTTCGCTCGCAGGTGTTCAATCAGGGCGGTGCAAAACGTTGTCTTGCCAGCACCGGCTGGGCCCATTACGACGACCCCGAACTTGCTCATAGTGGACGGTGGGGAAAAGAGAGCGGTTAGTGGAAACTGTGAACCGGCGTACTGGAGATGCGCGTCGCGACGGAGACAACGGGTATGCAAGGTGTCAGTCAGGGTTGTAGCGTGGAGGATCGGCTCATGAAGGTGGGAGGCTCAGAATAGCAGCAAGACGGTCGCTGAGCGAATCTTGAGGGCTGGCGAATCTGTCTCGAAGAGGCTATGATAGGCAGAGAAAATACACCGACGGAATGACGCAGTAAGCTCCGGAGGGATATTCCGTTTGATAGTCACAGTGTGCCACAGCTAGCTTGGATTGAATTCATCACGTGAGAAGCTGGAAGGTTGACGTGCTCGCTCGTGTTTGATTAGGGACCTTTTTTTTTTCTTTAGCGCCAGCGAGCAAATCGCTCCGACTGTCTGCCCCTCTCTCTCCGGTTCATGTTGCTCTACCGCCCGCATTTCGGCATCCGAACTTTGGCCAGGATCGCTCTCTACACCTCTTTTCCCCCCGATCACTCATACTTCTATCCAACACCCTCCTCTCCACCTCTTCTCTCCAGATACCCCAAAATACCCAAGCATACTGTCCACCTTCCTCTCATTTCCACATCCCTCTTTTAGTCCTTTCTTCTCCTTCACAATCCACACACCGCTATAATGGCTGCTGTCAACGGAACTGCAAAGGTGCGATTAAAATTAAATTCTGGTCTTTCCACATCGCTCGCAACCTGTAGCGAAGCTGCATACACCCAATTGATCCAGGACTAACACAGAGCCATTATAGGAAACTTTCCTTTTCACATCTGAGTCTGTCGGTCGAGGCCACCCCGATAAGATTGCGTACGAGATGACCCCGCGTCCAACAAGGTCGTTTTCTTTCATTATTCTGACTGTGCGTCTAGCGACCAAGTCTCGGACGCCGTTCTCGATGCCTGTCTTAAGGAGGACCCCCTGTCCAAGGTCGCCTGCGAGACTGCTACGAAAACCGGTATGATCATGGTCTTTGGTGAAATCACCACCAAGGCACGCCTCGACTACCAGAAGGTTGGTGGTTTCGCGTCTTGAGTTTGCCCACTATACTAATGAGACCCAGATCATTCGTGCCGCGTACGCTTTAGACAAATTCTCAGACATTGAGCCACACTGACCAGAATAGCATCAAGGACATTGGCTACGACAGCTCTGACAAGGGTTTCGACTACAAGACTTGCAACGTTCTCGTCGCTATCGAGGAGCAGTCGCCGGTAAGTTACAGCGTTCATGATCCTAACGTATTTAAGAATACTGCTAACCCAGGAATTAGGATATTGCACAAGGCTTGCGTAAGCCCGAATCCAGCCATCATGTACCGACTAAGTTTTACTGACACAAATACTCAGACTACGAGGAGGCCCTAGAGAAGCTAGGTGCCGGTGACCAAGGTATCATGTTTGGTTACGCTACCGACGAAACCCCTGAGCTCCTACCGTTGACTATCCAGCTCGCGCACGGTCTCAATGCAGCCATGACCGAAGCCCGCGAAAACGGTTCCCTTCCATGGCTAAGACCTGACACCAAGACTCAAGTTACTGTCGAGTATGAGAAGGACAACGGTGGAGTCATTCCAAAGCGCGTCGACACCGTCGTTGTGTCTGCTCAGCACAGCGAAGACATTAGCACCGAGCAGCTCCGCAAGGAGATCAAGGAGAAGATTATCAAGAAGGTCATTCCCGCCAAGTACCTTGATGACAACACCGTATACCACATCCAGCCCTCAGGCTTGTTCATCATTGGTGGTCCTCAGGGTGATGCTGGTCTGACTGGCCGCAAGATCATCGTTGACACCTACGGTGGATGGGGAGCCCACGGTGGTGGCGCCTTCTCCGGAAAGGATTACTCCAAGGTCGACCGTTCCGCTGCGTATCTAGCTCGTTGGATCGCCAAGTCGCTGGTTAACGCGAAGCTCGCTCGCCGTGCTCTCGTCCAGCTTTCTTACGCCATTGGTGTTGCGGAGCCTCTATCCATCTTCGTTGACTCTTACGGTACTTCTGACAAGAGCTCCGCAGAGCTTGTCGAAATCATCCACAAGAACTTTGACCTTCGCCCTGGTGTCATTGTCAAGGACCTTAACCTCATCAACCCCATCTACAACCAGACCGCACAAAATGGACACTTCACCAACCAGTCTTTTACCTGGGAACAACCAAGAACTCTCAAGTTCTAGGTTGTTGCGTGTAGTAGCATGAGTGGGTGAATCAACTTCAACCCACACGGAGTTATATCGTCCCGTTAGACGACTGCATTATCTGATTGGCATTGCATGGCGAAGCAAATCTTCTTTCAACAACAAGGCGTCACGCGGGGATATACCACAAATTTCAAAAAGTTTCGTTGTTTTCATACATGGGCACTTGAGAAAGGATGTGCTTTTCAACAATTATCTACGCCATTTCAACATAGATCGGCAATGGCCGTAGAGAAGGCGCACACTGTACAAGTGCGGCAACATGAACGTTGTACCTGAACACCGAACAACGTAGAGTATACTAAGACTTTGGAAACTTACTGCTATCAATTTACTGTATTTAATTTGATCGAGCTCCAACCAATTCCTAGAGCTGCTTTGACTACACGTGCATGAGTGAACGGCAGTCTCACAATAGAAGACAACGATGTTGACTTCATGTCTTTGCGGACCCCCGAGCGTTGGATTACATAAGATGAAGGCGCGGTAGTGGCCGGGGGGGCTATTTACCACTCCATAAATGGACTAAGAAAGGTTGCCGATCTGCAACGCGCATTTGAGGCCATAGTGTCAAAATCGCGAGCAGACAACCTGCCGAACAGACTACTTCCCACGCCCAAATTCTTCCGTATGTTCGCCACATTTTCCACGCCATTGAGATTTTCGATTCTGCTATCATGATCCTTCCACTTCTCCCCTCATCGGTCTCATGAGTATAGAACTTACCTGACGACCTCCCCTCTACCACCCGAGTGATCTTGGCCAGACTCATCATGGCCGAATTCTCCATGTACTCTGCCCTTACGCATGCAGGATCACCGCTGAACTCGCCACGGAACGAAGAACCTAAAAAGCAAGCACCTAAATGGAGACCACAAGTTGCTCCAAGCCCTAGTGGCTATCAGCAGACAGGCTCATCATATGGACAGGCTGCGTCGGATCAGACACAAGAGCAAGGCTATTTCCCGACCCAACCTCCTCAAGCGCAGGCGATGCAGGCACCAGCTGGACTACCTGGCCAGCAATTGCAAGACCCCATGGGTGGACTTGCACAGCAAATGGGCGGTATGGGAATAGGTGCAGATGTCCAGCCGAACATGCCAGCGGCGCGGAAAAAGAAGGACAGACACGCATATCATACACTGGATAGCGGAGCAGGAAGCTCGCAGGGTTTCAACGGTATCCCGCAAGGTGCTGGATCGCAATTCGTGCCTGCGCAGGGAGCACCAGGACCATTTGTTGGACAGCAGGCCGGTTCTGCGATGCCACAATTTTCAGCTGGAGCATCAAATTCAGGGATGCCACAAGCAATCGGTCATATCCAGCAGAGTCCCGCTCCGACTGGCGCCCCAGCATCAACAGCGTCAGGTCAAGTGGATCCAGAGCAAATACCTAGCATACCTCGGTCAAGAGATGGCCCTGCTCAATATTACCTCGATCATGTGTATCCAACTATGGAACAGCACCTTCCACCTCCCTCCGCTGTACCTTTCGTTGCGTTCGATCAGGGCAATTCTTCCCCAAAGTTCGCCCGTCTCACCATGAACAATATCCCTGCCAATGGCGAGGCTTTAAATTCAACCCATCTACCGCTCGGTTTAATACTCCAGCCCTTGGCACCCTTGCAAGAAGGCGAACAACCTATACCAGTTCTGGACTTTGGTGATACCGGACCGCCTCGGTGTCGAAGATGTAGAGCTTACATCAACCCTTTCATGCCATTCCGCAATGGAGGCAATAAGTTCGTTTGCAACATGTGTACGTTTGCAAACGACGTTCCACCAGAATACTTCTCTCCGACGGACCCATCTGGTGTTCGCGTTGACCGAATGCAAAGGCCTGAACTCAGTATGGGCACAGTAGAATACATTGTTCCAAAGGAGTACTGGACCAAGGAGCCAGTGGGACTGCGTTGGCTTTTCCTAATTGATGTGAGTGCAGAGGCTATCAATCGCGCCTTTCTCGACGGATTTTGTGACGGCATCTTGACTGCCCTGTACGGAGAGGATGGCCAGACCAGCGAGCAATCGGAAGGCAGAGGCGGGAGCCGGACATCACCTCCAGGGGCCAAGGTTGGCATTGTCACCTACGATAAAGAAATACACTTCTACAACTTGAGCTCCAGCCTGGAACAGGCTCAAATGTTGGTGATGCCGGATATCGAGGATCCTTTCGTGCCTCTGAGCGAGGGTCTCTTCGTAGACCCCATTGAGTCCAAAGCTAATATCACTTCTCTCCTGACCCGCCTACCCGATATGTTCGGCTCAATCAAGAATCCGGAGCCGGCGTTATTGCCGACGCTACATGCTGCAACGGCAGCACTGAAAGCTACCGGTGGTAAGATTATCTGCTCAT
Organism: Pseudovirgaria hyperparasitica; assembly: GCF_010093815.1. Taxonomy (NCBI): domain Eukaryota; kingdom Fungi; phylum Ascomycota; class Dothideomycetes; order Acrospermales; family Acrospermaceae; genus Pseudovirgaria; species Pseudovirgaria hyperparasitica. The sequence goes on from NW_022985567.1 coordinate 651,921, forward strand.
TGGCATCGTTACCTACATGGGGCCCGGGCCGACTCCATCTTCGAGACGATGGCAAGATGCTTGACACCGACGGAGAGAAGAAACTACTCACCACGGAGCATCCTGGGTTCAGACAAGTTGCGAAAAGTTTGGTTGAAGCTGGTATTGGCGTTGATTTCTTCCTGGCTGCTCCAAGCGGAGGCTACCTCGATATTGCGACTGTTGGCCATGTATCGGCATTTTCAGGTGGCGAGGCGTTCTATTACCCAAATTTCCATTCCCCTCGAGACTTACTGAAGCTCTCAAAGGAAATTACGCATACAGTGACTCGAGAGACTGGCTACCAGGCTCTGATGAAGGTTCGTTGCTCGAACGGCCTGCAAGTCTCGGCCTATCACGGCAATTTCTGGCATCACAACCTGGGAGCTGATCTGGAATTCGGAAGCATCGACGCAGATAAATCAGTAGGCGTCATGTTTAGCTATGATGGCAAGCTTGACCCAAAGCTGGATGCACACTTCCAGAGTGCTTTACTGTACACAACGGCTGGTGGACAACGACGCGTTCGCTGTACTAACTTGGTAGCTAGCGTGAGTGAGGGCGCTATTGAATCCATGAAATTTATCGACCAGGATGCTGTCGTCAATATCATCGCCAAGGAAGCTGCTGCCAGGATAGGCGAGAAAACACGTACAGATATACGCAAGGCGTTGACCGAAAAGACCATTGACATATTAGCCGGCTATAGGAAGAACTTCTCTGGGTCTCATCCTCCTGGACAATTGGTACTGCCTGAAAATCTGAAAGAGTTCAGCATGTATATACTCGGTCTGATCAAGTCGAGAGCATTCAAGAACGGGAAAGAGCCAACAGATCGCCGCGTCTTTGACGCGAGAATGATCAGGTCTATGGGTACACTGGAATTGTCTCTGTATCTTTACCCTCGGATCTATTCCATCCACAACCTCGACGAGAAAGACGGATTTCCCAACGAGAATGGCCACCTACGTATGCCCCAGGCTATACGAGCGTCCTATTCGAAGGTCGAGGAAGGCGGCGCCTACATTGTGGACAACGGACAGATCTGTCTGCTTTGGCTACACGCCCAGGTCTCTCCAAATCTACTAGAGGACTTGTATGGGGAAGGCCGAAACTCTCTTAAGGTCTTGGACGCATTTTCATCTTCCATACCGGTATTGGAGACACACTTGAACGCACAAGTGAGGAACATTCTACAGTACTTGGAAGGGTCCAGGGGCTCGAAAGCCATGACCATCCAGTTGGCTCGCCAGGGACTTGATGGTGCGGAATACGAGTTTGCTCGACTGTTGTACGAAGATCGAAATAATGAGGCACAAAGCTATGTCGATTGGCTCGTACATGTACATCGGCACATACAGTTGGAGGTAAGTAAAGGAGTCGAGAATTATGCCATTCCTGAACTAACGAACATAGCTTGCTGGCCAGCGCAAGAAGGAAGATGCTGGTGACGCCGGGTTCACCGGACTGAGGACACCGTATTGGAATTGATTTGGCTACCTTAATCATTATGCGAACATGAGCCCACGGCTACCGAATCAGATGATTATGCGTATATGGGTCCGTTTTTGTGGGTTCTGTAGAAGATGGAGCATCCCCTCACACCGTCCATAGCATGCATAGTTTTATATATGACTGTATCCATATTGAAGATGATCAACCAACGTAGCATGCTGCCTTGTGTTTGATCAAAGGCAATATTAGAGTACTGCTACAGGATAAGTCTTATTGATACAGATCTGATCACGTGAGTATATTGTACTTTGGTGCTTAGTCACGTTTTCGCACTAGTTTAAGCGAGGCTCGAGATTATCGCGCACACGAACATCTAGTATTGCATCGTCAAACTAACCAACAGCATCACATCCCAAAATGCCTACTCGGTTGTCTCAAACCCGCAAGCAGTATGTTCTATCCCTCGAATGACTATTATCATTGGATTGGCCATGTTTCCGCTTGCGATTGCGCGACATGCCTCCGACGATCACGAATAGTCGCAAATCGGGTCTCCTGCTAACATTCTGTCTACAGCCGCGGTCACGTCTCCGCCGGTCACGGTCGTGTCGGAAAGCACCGCAAGCATCCCGGTGGTCGTGGTCTTGCCGGTGGTCAGCGTGAGTAGTAAGAAGAATTCGATGATGGAAGTCTGTATTGATCCACGGCCAGACCACCACCGTACCAACATGGACAAGTACCATCCCGGTTACTTCGGAAAGGTTGGTATGCGATACTTCCACAAGCTTCAGAACCAGTTCTGGAAGCCCGTCATCAACCTCGACAAGGTACATTAAAGTGTTGTCCGAATATGGCCGCAAATGCTGATGTTAATTAAAGCTCTGGGCTCTCATCCCTGCTGAGAAGCGCGATGAATACCTCAAGAACAAGTCCTCTGGCACCGCTCCCGTTCTCGACCTCCTTCCCCTTGGATACTCGAAGGTTCTAGGCAAGGGCCGCATCCCCGAAGTCCCGCTCATCGTCCGCGCCCGCTACTTCAGCAAGGAGGCCGAGCGCAAGATTACTGAGGCCGGTGGTGTCGTCCAGCTTGTGGCATAAGCATCAGTATGTAATGGTCAAAAGGTGCAGAGAGACATGGGCATGAACAAGGATGGACACAAAAATACCCAAGGAGGGTCGAAAAGGAGGAAGTCCGTAGGGCCCATTCTGGCTCTTTCAGCGTGGTGGCTGAGGAATGCGAAGTACTCCTACTGCAACTGCAACGTAGTCGAATACACATTCCTGAACAAACCTTTCTTGGACTCCTGAAAGCGATGGCACAGTCGGTGCATGCGCATGGCAGAATGTTGCCTCGGGCACCGTTCTTGTGTGCTGGGCCATTTGGACTGTCTGCCGTTGTGCCTTCTCCGGGCGGCGCAGCATCCAACGCTGTGCCTTGGAGGTCTGTCTAGCGGTACTGGCCGTCGTACGTATGCCATCCAGCGGCATCGCCGACGCCAGTATTTGTGACAACATAACTATGTGGTGTGATTTTGCCATGTGAAACGAATATCGTAGAAAACTAACCAGCACTCTTTGGTGCGCCGCCCATGACCAAAATCGTACGACATAAGATTGTTTACTTATCATTCACTAACCTAAGCCGATCGCCTACCCGTCGATTTACTTGTCAGATTCTCCTGTCTAGTCCTGTCTCGTCCCGCCCTGTCAGCTTACCTGTCACACTCCATTCATCCATCCATCCATCCACACATAACACTGCCGAAGCAAACAAAGCACGGAACCGTCCATGCGCCCCGGCCGCCGCCGCCGCCGCCACCTATTTTAGCATCGCAGCCCGACCCAAGAATCTGTTCAATCTATCCCCCCCTCTCAATCTCCCCCCCTTCTCCATTTATCTATCTATATATATACTAATTATAAACAAAATATAAAATCTATTCAATCTGATACAAGCATTGACTATCAAAACGTGGTACGCTAAAAGAATGACATTTTGCCGCTCCACACACCCCATCCCCACTTCCACTAATTGGGTGTTTTTTTGGGGGGGTTGTTTGGGTAGGGGAGGGGAGGGGGGGTTTGGGAGGTCGTTTAGCATGCAATTTGTGTGAGATGAAATTGAGGGAGGAGGAGGGGAGGGAGGGGGTTTGGATGGTGGTTGCGCTTGTCGGGCTGTTTAGACTGTCAGGCTGTTAGTACGTACTTTGTCAGGTTGTTAGGCTGTTCGTGTGGACTTGTCAGTGTACTTTGTCAATGCATAGAGTACTTTGTCAGTGCACACTTGTCAGGTTGTCAGGCTGTCAGCGCACTTGTCAGTGACTGCATGTCAGTCTGTCTGTCATTAGTCTTTCGGGACGCGGGCGCTCCGTTGGGTGAATTGGGGAGGCTAGGGAGGTAGGTATGGTAGGGTAGGGTAGGGTAGGGTAGGTATGGTTCTAGGACTAGTTGATTAGTTTTTGTTTTCGGTCTTGTTTGATTGATTGTATGTGTGTGTGCGTGTGTATGTGCGTATGTGCGTGTGTGTGTGTGTTTGAGTGTTTGTACCTGGATGTGGATCTAGATGACATGGACTACATGAATAACATGGATAGGATAGCGCAGGCAGCATAGCATAGCTTAGGTTACGTACCAGTCTATCTAGCATCTAAATCGTGCTGTCTCACTTCTTTCAATGGTGCATGTTCTATTGTATAGTAACGTTTTCATTTATTGCTTGAGTGACTCCGTGACTTGGCGTTTGATTCATGTATTTCCGTGTTCATCCGTCCTTTCATGCAATAAGGAGGACGCGTAGACGTGAGATGAGGAGATGGAAGTCTGTAGGCTGACGTGGTCGGACTTGACTCGGTGTGTGGTGTGTGGTGTGTGGTGTGACTTTGGGATATATTATGTTATAGTGTGTATTATGTTATAGTGTGTTGTGTTATAGTGTGTTGTGTTATAATGTATTATGACATAGTGTGTTGTGTTATGATATATAATGTTATGCTATACTATAGCGTATTGTGTTGTGCTATATTATGCTATATTATGCTATATTATGATCTATTGTGTTATACTATAGTGTATTATGTGTTACACTATATTATGCTATACTGTTAGATATTATAGTATATTATGTTATACTATACTGTGTTGTGTTATACTATCTTGTGGTATGATATATTGTGTTATGTTATGATATATTGTGTTATATTATGCTATGTGACACTACATCATACTACTGGATAACATACTATATTGCTCGATATTATATGTATACCTATACAGACACGTATGCATATACATACGTATACAAACACATCCACAAACATCCACATACACACACCATGCACCCACCTATACCCACCCACACACGTTCATCAATATTCCACTCATCCCATCCCATCCATACTATCAACCCAGACCCAACCCAGCCCAAACCCATCCAAGCAAGCCTATGAACCCAGCCCAAAACCATCCTTACTACTTTACTACTTTTTCCTTTTCCCCCTTCGCGCTTATAATCTACCTACCTACCTACCTACCTACCATCGACGTTACATCACAGCCAAAAAAAAACTCAACAAAAACAGCTTTCTAGGATGTCGTATGCATGCATGCATGTAGACGTGCTACATATGTGGGGTATATAATATGGGTATATGCATGTCATGCATACATGTATGTACGTATGCTCCGCATGCATCCAAGTGCTTTGCAAAAAAAAAGAAAACGAAAAGCAAAAAACAAAACCAAAAAAAAAGAAAAAAAAGGAAAAAGGGAAATAAAGAAGAAGGGAAATAAAGAGAAAAATCAGGGGGAAATACGAGATGAAGAAACAGGATTTAGAGAAATGCGAGAAATGAAAAAAAAATTCAGGGGAGAAATAAGATAGATAGAGAGCAAGGAAACGTGTAGTAAAACCCCCTGCCTGGAGTGGGAAGAAGGAAAAAAGTTGGGAGGTAGAGATGTAGTAGGGAGAAAGAATGTGTGTGTGGAGACGACTTGGACTGAAAGGTTTGCGAGGTATGCGAGGTATGGGTTCTTGCATACACAGATGCATATTATGTACATAGATGCGTACATGCGTATTATGTGGATATGCGTAGTATGCGTACTATATACCCACATACACGCATACACGCATACAGTCCACCCGTCCACAGCAACGTCGTATCATCGAGTCACCAAGTCAAGTCACCAAGCCATCAAGCCAACAGCCATCAAGTCACCAAGTCACCAAGTCATCAAGTCATCAAGTCATAGTCATCAAGTCACCAAGTCACCAAGCCAACACCCATCATCCATCCACACATATCATAGCATCATCCATCCATCCATCCATCCGTCCACACACACACACCCAACACCCATCCACGCCGATTCACATCGTAGATACACGAGCGTCGAGATCGAGGGGAGGGGTGCTTATTAGCGCGTTTATATCTAGTTTCGTCTGAGTAGGCTGGGTAAGCTGGGTAAGCTGGGTTGTGTTTGGTTAATTATGTGTGTGATTGTGTTTATGAACTTGATCGGTGTGCTGTATGTAGGATAGGTAAGTCAGGACAGGGTAGGGTAAGGTAGGGTAAGGTAACTAGCGCTGTGATGAGATGTTCGATAGGTTTCTTTATAAAATTTGATGTTGGGGTTTTTTTTGTTTAAATGTGGTGGTTGGTTGGGTGGTGTGGTGTGGTGTGTCGAGTTTGATGTGTGTTGTGCTATGCTGTGCTGTGTGTCGCATCGACCTTCTATACGCTGACTATGTACTGCAGCATACATACATAGACACAGGTGCGAGTCGTTTTCCCAAGAAGCCTTGCAGGCTAGTAGAACAACTAGAATAGAACACCGCGGCGAGAAGGGTCCTTCCTCCCTTCCATCCATCCATCCTTCCCTCCCGCGGTGCCAGCGATCTATCCTGACGTGTTCTGCACTGCAGTACTGCAGTGTGTGTGTGTGTGTGTGTGTGTGGCAGGATTATGTTTCTTTTCTCCTTTTTTTTTATCCCCCCCCCGGACCCAATGAAACCAGTAATTAGCACCACCGGTCCCTCCGGAGAAACAATAATAATAATAAAAATAGCAAGATTTCGTAGTAGAACGTGTGAAGCCTCTGGAAAACAACAGACAGAAAAAAAGAACCCACATCCAACCACCAACCCACAAATCCTGTCATTTCGATTGGCTCCACAGTGTCGAACCACGCGCGCCCCCGCCTGTCTCCTCTCTCCTCTCTCTCCTCTCTTATCTGGCGCGGACATGCGGGGCCCAGAATCCTGACGTGAAACTTTATCCCGTCGTACTGCTAATTATCTCCCTTCAATCTCTTCTCCTTCCCCTTTCTTCAAGCCTGCGTGCGTGTGCGTGACGCTGCGCCGTGACAAAACCAGCACAAAGAAGATTTTTCCATCGTACGATGATTAGATGAGCGAAATCGCAGATATCGCAGTAGTATGGTGACGAGTGGTGCCACCACTGTCCGACACAAGCTCCGTGCAACTTACCGAGATCACCCGTGTTTCAGGATCCCTGCAGTACCGTTGAATGACTGGGGAATGGAACTTGAGAGATGTTTAGGAGAGTCCGGGGCGCACGGTCTGCGCGCTACGCCATCGCAGCGAGACCCCGTGCGGCGACCCGAGCGTTTTTCCGGTCGCCGGCATCAATGCTGTGCGACGGAGACTCGGGGGTTATCCTGGCTGGAGCGTGGGGTGGGGGCCGCTTTGAGCAGGGAGATACCCGGAAGGTACCCGTAGGGCAGTGACACGGTTGGGGCGTGCGCAAGGCTTCGCGCAAAAAAAAAAATAGTAGTCGTTCGGAAAGTCGGAGTAATATGATGATGATGACAAGCTGTGAGGCCGAAGCTTCAGGCGCGGCGGGCCTTCCATTGCTCGATCCACGCCGGCGCGCGCGCTTTTGGCACAACGTACACGCGCAACATGCCGTCGACGACTTCGACTTTCCCGCCGGCGAGAATCTTTAGCAGAGCCACTTTTTTGCCTGCTTTTACGAGACCTCCGGTACATGTCTCGAAATAGCACTCGACGCTAGCGGGAGTGTATTCGCCCGCCTCGTCCCATGGTACAGGCAGGATGTAGCTGAGGTGCTGGCCGAGACTCTCGTCTTCTGCGAACACCTTGACGAAATCTGTCTGTGCAGTCAGGGGGTAGAGAATCACTAGAGGGAGCTTGAGCGTGCTCGAGGCGTCCGTGGGAGTGTCGAGGTGCATTGCTGCGTCTTCCATGTCGGGTGTCTGGCCAGTGCTGCGAACGGCAATGTTGCGTGCTTTAAGCGCGTGGGCTAGAGTTGCCGCTTCATTGCGAGCTCTGGTCTCGCGCGCTTCGCGGTCACGTATGAGTTTATCAAGATGTGCCTTGCGGGCCTTGGTCTTGGAGAGGACAAGCTCCAGGGAAGCGTTAGAGGGATCAAGGGCGAGGCCATGAGAGCACGCGTCAAGAGCCTCAGAGATCTTGTCCAGAGCAAGGCAGGCCTGAGCAGAGCGATAGAAGGCTTTGACGTTACGTGGATTGAGGCGAAGTGTGGAGGCACAGTCACGGATGCAGGAACCGTAGTTTTCTGCGTACGTGTCAGGAGCAAACTGGGATAAACGACGGCAGAGGTGAGGGGCTGTCAAGAGAGAATGCGGAATACGGACTCTTTTCCAGATTGCATAGTGCGCGATTAACGTAACAGGCCTCTTCCATTTGCTTTTCTCTTGCCTCCTCTTCATCCAGATCGACCACGTTTGTTTCAATCTCCGGATCACCAGAGGGATTCCGGGGACCTCTCAGGGCTGTCAATGCCTTGTCGTAGTACTCTTTCGCATCCGACCAGCTCTTTGTCTTGGCACAATCGTTTCCTTGCTCTCTGAAGTTTGCTGCAATTTCGACACGAGTGCCTTCATAGGCCATCGCCTTTAGCGCTTCAAGCTCCAGATTCTCGCCGCCTTCGCCATCCGTCTCATCTAGAGTGGTCATAAACAGAGGCACCCGATTCATCAACTCCAAGACCTCGTCGGCGGTATGCTGCCGTACCGAAGCCATGCCTGGTGGCAGCGGCGCAGAGGGCTCACCTGGAGCGGCATGTTGAGTTTGGGCGCCAGGTTTCAGCGGGAAAGCTGGGATCTGTGCATAGGCAGACTCTGGAATGGCGTCTTGCTGATTGTTCAGCGCCATGTGGTGGGACTGCTCACTCTTTTTGAGGTTTCTTGAGAATGTTGAAATTGAAGGGAAGTGTGAAACATGACGCAGCTGTGTCAAAATTCACTAGCGTGTGTGTCGCTGTCGTTCCTGGACACTAAAACCTCAGGTTCCAATGGGATTGGCCTGCTCGGAGCTCTATACCGTATTAGGCATTAGCGCCGGGGAATTTGCGGCAGGTTTCTTTTGTGGTAGCGTGCGGGGAGAATGCTAGGGGTCCCTGCTGTGACCTGTCGAGGCGGCTCGAGGCAGCTTTGGCCCCAGTCCAATACAGCAATATGCATATCGTGTTATCATTGCGCCCAACACCTTTGCCGTCGTCTCGTATCTAGATGCTCGGGTGCGACTGCTCGGACGAAGGAGGCCTCTACGCACGCGTCAAGATCTACACTCTACACTCGGATCACTGGACAACGTTGCAACTGAAACAAACACGAAAGAAGGATTCGAGGTGACGACAGCTGTGGTCCACGCGGCGCGGCATCAATTGTTGAGATTACTTGACCTTGAGACGAGCAGATTACCATCGGTCGCCACCGTTCATCCCGTGTGCGCGATATAATGAAGAAGGATGCTGGGACGACAGTACAGGCTTAGTGATGCGAACCGTCGCTCTATTACAGGGCCAGCCGTATATGCACAACGGGCGGATTGTGAAAAAAGAGTATCGAAGGCACCAATGACATGGACTCTGCGATGTGATAAATAAGTGAGACCCAGGCTGCTGGAGCCGACGTCGACCATCTTCCCATGAAAGCGTCCAAGGTGAGATTGGAGGATGTGATGGATGTGATGGGCTTGATGGCAAGCAAGCGAGGACTGGACGATGGATTGCCGGATTCTATAAGCAGCGTTTCACGATATCGAATCAATGACCAAAAGTCCACTTATCCCAAAACGGCGTCGCGCAGGGCTCATGGCTTCGAAGCTGATCAGTCCACAGTAGTGATGGGTCAAGATTCGGGAAAACAGAACGAATGGACTGCCGTTGTTGCAGAGTCCCGAGACATGCGTCACAGCCAGATCAACAAAGAGAAGACGTAATTAGTGGATGATGGATGATGACCAAGAAGGATGACAGATGGGCACGGGGACAAGAGTCCAGACACCGACGCAAGGACCATAGTATAAGGTAGCAAGCAGTATACCGGTGTGGAAAAAGAGCAGCGATGACAGGACAGGCCCAAGGGAAATGCCGGGCAAAGGTGACGGCAGCCGTTGTAGTAATGTTGCACTTGGGGTGTGCTCGGGGCAGGGGGGAAGGCGGCGATAAAGGCAGGCCAAGACGGTTCGTGGCCGTTGGAGGATCGTGGAGCGAGTGCGAGCCGTGCTGTGCTGGCACTCCCGTCCTGCTTGTTCGACACTTGACAGCTATCTGCTAATGCCAATTACGTGCAACGATGTAGGATATCATCAGTGGTGCTATGTTTATCTCTTCAGAGCACATGCTGCAGTGCACCATTGGCCAAGTTGGTACAGGAAGGTCTGAAGTGTCAATTGATGAAAAGATATACAGTATAATATGCAGCAGAGCTTTTTGCTCGTCACGTCAAGCGAGATGGGGAGGGAGGGAGGGGGGAGAAGCCCTGGGCTCATTCCCGCCCTCCTGGTCCCGGCTGCCACGGACCGTGGATGACTGTCAAGGCCCAAAAGGGGTTTCACAGTATCGGTCCTTTTTTCTTTTTGGAGGTTCGAGTAAGTAGGTCAAGAGTCAAGAGGTCGAGGAGCCTTGCATGAGAATAAGGTTGTAGTACCGGGATAAACCTGTTTTTCTCCAGCTTTATGCGATAGTCGTCACCTACGCTATGGAAGGTAGGTACCTGGTAGGAAGGTAGGAAGGTAGGAAGGTAGGAAGGTAGATAATTAGCGTGACGCGTGATGAAACAGTCGAGAGAGAGATGAGAGAGAGGGCGCGAGAGTGATGAGTCGAGGTCGGGGAGGAGGCGGGCCGGGCAGGTTGGTTAGTTAGCTAAGGACGAAATAGACCAGCCGATGAGGCGGCGGCCGGGAGACGGAGACGGTTATCTTGATGCTAGCTAAGATGACTGCTAAGATGAGTGCGTGTGCGTGCTAAGTTGTGTTGGTGGTGGTGGTGGTGGTGATGGAGATGGAGATGGTGGTGGTGGTTGGTGGTGCTTCGTCTTTTCCTCCTCGGTCGCTGGCCACCTTGCCTATATGACGGCACCAATGACTTGTAGTATGCAGCCAGCCAGCCAGCCAGTGTATGCACTGCACTGCACTGCACTGCAGCCATCCAGCAGTCAGCAGCCAGCAGTCAGCAGCCAGCAGCCAGCACCTCCACACTGCTGGTAATAATACATGATGGGTCAAATTTCCCTTTTTCCCCTTTGAAGCCATGATTGGGTGCGGGCGTGCGGCTTGCCCCGAAACACAGGCTGGGTGGGGATGTTTTGGCGGTGCTGGCTGGTGGCCTGTTGCTACTTGTTAGCTTAGCCCCCCCTCTGCCTCCTACACTAGCTACCTACATACTACATACTACCTCCACTACCGTCGCCGCAATACCCCCTAAATCTGGAGGGAAGCAGAAGAGTAAGAGTAAGAAGAAGACGAAGAAGAGCCAGGCGGCGGCGCGTCAATTAGGATAGACAACATGACCGTCGCTCGCTAGCTACTTTATGGCCAATACCGTCAGTACTCGACTGGCTAACTAACTATTCATCAGTCTGGCCCCCTCTCCCTCCCCCAAGAACAAAACTCCCCACTCGGCTTAACCAGCTATGGGTTAGACTGTCACTGTTCCTTCATAATTCCCCTGTTCCTGGCCGATGTTCCCCTTGTTCCTTGTTCCCTGTCAATTACCCCTTGGAGAAACCGACCCAGACTTCTTTCTCCCATCATTGCCACTAATTACTGTTCCTATCAAAATTATCAAGGAGAGAGGGGGGGGGAGGGGAACACATAGACATGGGGCATGATGGGAGAGACTCATGTCCGACGCGAGGGTCCCCACTATGAATGAATTGGTGGATCTTTTGCATGTAGATTCTCATCACCATGTTTTTTCTCTCTCTCGTTGTGCTCATCAGAGTCGTGCTGCTGTCGCTTCTTCATCACTAATTCCTCTCTCTCTACCTCTTTCACTCACTTACTCAATTACTACTCACTTGCTCACTCACTCACTCCCTCCCTCTCCTCTCTCTTCTCTTTGAACTACGCCCGGCTGCGAATCGTTCCAACGCTGGCTAGTTGTCTCTCCATTTCGCATCTCCTTTCCTATCTTGCATACACTATCAATTCGCCGACCACAACTACCATCTCTCTCTGCTTCCATCCCCCTCCCCAAATCTTCAATTGAATCTTGGTACCTGGCTTAGGCTGGTGATCCAGAGAAAGAGAGAGAGAGAGATCTGAGCTAGGATTTGGGAAATACCATCCCTGACGTTCGGACATTGCCAGCAGACAAAAGTAGGTAAGCAGCCGTGCACGTACGTACTGCGATCCATGGATATTCGATGCACTCCGACCTACCCACTATGCAGCCATTGCCTGCCATTCCACCTCACACACACATCTTCTCCATCCTCCATCCTGGTCACCTGTCACTTTGTCGCCAAATCCCCTGCCCCCGGTCGCCATAATACACAACGCTTCCTCGTCTGTACTAAAGCATATTCAGTTCCTACAATTCATGTCCAGCCCTACCGATATCCACTCGCTCTGTTGTGCCTCCTTCGACCCTCAATTCACTTCCGTCTGCACTCCATAATTGTCCTCCTACCAGTCCTACTCGTCACTTTTCTATACCCAGTCAGTACCATACCCTGCTCAGACCAATTAATCTGCACACTCGCTCAAAGGCTTGTGCTAACATTCTTCTCAGTCATGTTATAGATTCATAGCTCTTTGTTTCAATCGTTGAGGGAAAACTTCCTCCAAGAGTCCGAACGCAGTGCTGGACACATCCTCTCTCGCTCACACACACGCACACACACACCATGGACTACTTCTCAGAGCAAGATGTCCATCACACTCCACACGCCGCTCTGCCAACTCCCTCCGACACGCCCTACCACACTCCCGTTCCTTCATCGAGGCGCTCCTCACGATTCGGCACTCCCTCACCTCTTCCTCTGTCGTCTTCGCCGCCACCACTTCCACCAGACCCTGCGAGCCAAGCAACAGATCCTGCAAATGACGAGAAAATTTCGATTCTAGATCCTCGCCGCTTCACTCCGACTCTACACGCGAATCTTGTTTCCGAAATATTGACACTACGCCGGGAGTTGGACTCCAAGCATAGATACATAGAAGGCATAGAGACAGACTTGGAAGCTGCAAAAAGCGAGAACGATGCGCTCAACCAGGAGATATCGCAGCGCGATAAGAAGAATCGTTCTCTGAAGAGTCAATTGAAGCACTTTGAAGACGAAACAATGTCTGCCCTCGACCAATTAGCCAAGGAAAAGGAAGACATCACGGCCGCAAACCAGGAGTTAAAGACGAGGCTTGAAGCTTCACAGAAACGAGTGAAGATCCAAGACGACGAATCAGATCGCATTCATACCGAATGGGAGAGGGAAAAGGAGCAATGGGAAGGAGAGAAGCGCGTGTATGAGAGACGAGTGCATGCGACCGAGACACGTCTACGAATAGTTCTTGACGAGCTAGCTGCCCAACAGCCTGCAGAGGCACACGGTGACAGCGAAGCTGAAGATGCCACCATGGACAGTGGGCTTGGCAACGACAGCGATACTGCCAGCAATTACTCCAGGTCTGGCAGCCGCACTGATTCAATCACCCGCCTCTCCAAGCATGGCAGGACGATGAGCAACAGCAGCCACAAGAGCATCGGCCGCCTCTACAGATTCTCAACGCAGAGTATCAACGGCGTTGAATCTGTTCAAAAGGTCAATGGAATGAGTTTGGCAGATGAACTAAAATTTGACGAGGAAGACGAAGATCTCGAGGAATTCGAGTTGGACTCTGACGACTTTCCGGAGCATGAAATGCGAGCCCGTCGGGCTCTGGAGTCACGACAGTCTACTTATCAGGATGAGAAGGCCAAGCGGATTCTGGGCTTGATGAACGACTCCAAGGCAGATGCGGATGTTGAACGTTCCAAATCCGTCGAGTCTGTCACCACGCGTGCGGAATCCAGGACGGAGTCGAGGACTGAAGTGAGAGCAGATTCTCGAATGGATCGAGTGCAAAGTTCCTTTGATTCTACAAACGCTCGAGATTCGTGCGATGGCTGGCTACGGTACCGCGGTACACCTTCAACTGTCTACGAAGTCGAATCAATCGACACGACTGTGCCGAAGCCCCAGTATGTGGACACTGGAGTCCAGTACTCGCCTCCGCCTTCACCGGTGTTGGCACCTGTAGACTCAAAGGATGCAGAGCCTGTTGTAGTTGACGAATCCTGCAACGCGAACGAAGCACATGAAGTCGAGGCCAACCAACGCAGGAAACGCGTGTCGCTCGGTCCTCCAAACTCGACCGTTCAACAGTCCTCGGAGCCGATGCAAGATGCAGCTGCTATGGTATCCAGTTCGATGCAAACCACTGATCATCCCCTCAGTCCTCCAGCCACTCCCAAGCTCGAGCAATCCCCGCCTCGTAAACTTGGTCTCCTCAAGACGAACGTGTCCACCACGGCTACACAAACTGATCCAGTGAACTTCGCAGACCAGTCCAAGGACGAAGTCTCGCACTCGAAGAGATCAGGACCTCCGTCTCCAATCACAGTTCCTTGCATCGTAATCTCGCCCACGCTTTCCGCTCCTTCATCACCGAGACAGGCAGTTCTGCCACCAAACACCCGAAACATCGCCGTCCAGGCATCCTTTGTTCATTCAGTCCCTATGAGGTCGGTTTCAGTACAGACTGAGTCCATCAGGTCAGCTACACGGTTTGCAAAGCTACCCCCCCACCTGCTGCCATCTGCAATCCGCTCTACGCCTGGTACTCCCGAGCCAGGGCAAGAACCTGACAACAAGAGCAGGTCTGAGCTAAGCCAGGTGTCAGAGAAGCTTCTCGGCCGTGTTGCTCTGCTTCGAATGGCGCATGAGGGCGCTTCAGATCCACAAAAGTCCGATGACACGAAAACAGAAAATAGATATCCTGGCAATAATGATAATGGTTTTATTGTTCAAAACAAAGGAGAGGGCATAAGGAGGCCTTTCCGGACCAGCAGCTTATTCGCCGGTTTCACTGGGGCCAGCTCCGACGAAGATGAGGACCGGGGAGACGCCAGCGACGAGGAGAGCAAATCGTCTTTGCGCTCAACAACCACACCTGGCAACCGGGCTCTCAAACATGGGCGACCGTTTGGTACTCCGCCAACACCGGTTCCTGAGGAAAATGAAAACTTGTCGAGGTCGAATTCCAAGGACCTGTCAGGGACCAGCCCACGTGCTTCTGTCGAGAAGCAAGCAAAGATTGTCAAGCCCTTGCAACGTTCGTCCAGTAGCAAGCGTCTATCTGGCAGCATACGGCGATCTGCACTCATTCATAGTGGCAATGCAGTGCACATGCAGCGCTCTCGAAGTCCTAGTTTAGGCAGTACTAATTCTGGCGATACGCGCCGCTACGTCACGAAGCCTCCATTCCCAGTCCCAACAAGGTCAAGCTCACGTCGCTTGCCGATGAGCAAAAGTGAGGGTTCCCAAAGTCCAACACATCGACCAAATGGTGCAATGCCAGGCCGCCTCGGCGGATACAAGAAGCATGCTAGACAGGACAGTCTACGTAAAGTTCGCTCAGCTGCTGTCATCCAGAGAGGTGCTCGTGTCAGGAGTCGCTCACCACCACTATCTGCCCAGCCATCGGAATCCTCTCAAATTCCCCCAATGCCAAATGACGTCGTTGCTTCTCCTCAATTATCATTCTCGAACTCCAAATTCGGCCACAAGGCTGACCACTCGACAAACACGATTCTCACTGGCAGTGGCTCCGTCGGCAGTTCGGTGCAGTCCAATAGCGTTGTAGATGCGATAGCAGCCACGATGGTAGGAGAGTGGATGTGGAAATATGTTCGGAAGCGAAAGTCCTTTGGTGTCACTGAGTCGCCCAATGATATAGCAGACGACGGGAATGGCGTCAGGCACAGACGCTGGGTATGGCTCTCACCCTATGAACGATCTGTAATGTGGAGCAGCAAGCAGCCAACAAGTGGAACGGCTCTGCTGGGCAAGAGCGGACGCAAGCGTACGTTCACACAAAGGACCTGGAGAGATACTGAGCTAACAACCCATAGTTACCATTCAGTCCGTACTTGACGTGCCAGACAATGCTCCGCCACCAAAGATGACATCGGGACAGCAAGTCTTTAACCGGTCAATCCTGATTTTGACTCCGGCACGCGCCCTGAAGTTTACCGCTGTATCCAAGGAACGGCACTACCTTTGGCTGACTGCTTTATCTTTTCTTGCCTCTTCCGGCAACGGCCATCACGAAGTGGAAACGTCAACCGTCGCAGATTCGACTCCACCACCAATCCCCACACGGGCACCACCGGAGATTCCGAAGCAACAGGGATCGGTCGCAGTACGCCGACCTCATATCCGTGACTCGGTACGTCTAGCGAAGGAGAAATCACAACCTTCGATGCACTCTGGGGCATATGTCGAGCCTATCCAAGAATACTATTCCTCGAGGGCCAGCCCATCCATTTCCGATGCGGCATTGCCACCTTGCGTACCTCGCTATGGACATGGCCGCAAGAGAAGCGCTACAGGACCTCGCATCCCGCCGCCTCCTATCAACACATCTTTTCGCAGCTTTTCGAGCAACCAAGTACCGCAGATTCACTCGGCTGGTTTACAGTCTACGGCTTCTTCAGAGTACTACGCCGCTGCCTCGGCTCCTTCTTCGATCTACAGCCCGCAAAGTGTGGTGACGAGCGGTCGACCGTCGGAGTCCTCGACGATTGCCCACCACAACTTCTTCGATGCAATGGGAACCGTCCGAATGGAGGCGTTCGTTGCAGAGACTACGCGACCGAACGGTGAAGAGACAACTCTGATTTCTTCAATGTGGGGCAACGGGCGCAAGCCAATTGGCAGAAAACGCAACAACAGCCAGTGGAGCAGCAGCACCAACGAGGGCCACCGAATGCTCGAAGAACTCGGATACGACCCCCATGATCCATTCAGGGGATTTTGAGCAGTCAATTGCGCAGCACTGCAGCCTACGTTCATTTACGAGTCCAGTCACTAGCCAAACGCTTCCTATCTTTCCTTTGCTCTCTCTCGTTTATCCGCCCTACAGGGCGCACCACAAACCTAATTTCCTTTTTCCTGTACAATCATCAGGCCTACCAGCCAGCCAGCCAGCGTCCGCCTTTTTTTTTCGCCTCTTCTGCGGGCCACGATACCCTTTCTCTCGTTAAATTTAGCTGCCTGTCTGGCTGTCTGTATTATGAATCTTTTTTCTCCCCCGAGCATTCGAACGAACCGAAAAAGTGGCTAGACAAAAGTGTCCCCCCCCCTTATTAGCGTTCACGTGCACACATTGTAACCTGTCTGGACGGCGTGGAGGGTGGAGGTGTTAGCTAGGCTCTCTCTCTCTCTCTCTCTCTCGTGTTTTGGGGGATGGGGGTCTACGCTTTCGAGCACACAAATCTCTATGTATACATACATATATATATATACACTCACACACACTCACACACAACAATAACAACAATGACAACAACAAGGACGGTAGGAACATGGAAACCATGGGGAAGAGTATATATATATAACTAAGAATTAGAGTAAAGAAGAAGAATTAAGTGCTCACTGCATTCATTCTTGACCTTTTTTTTTTCTTTTTTTTCACTTGACTTAACTATGGTCTCTCTCATGCGTTACCGAACGGGGACATCCACGTCCCTGTCTGTCTGTTGACTGTCTCTCTCCATGCCTCGGACATATCACCACCCATCCACCCCTTCCCTTTGGATATTTGGTAAAAAAAGCTATTTATTTATATATCCACGATCGACCTCGGGACTAGGAAAGCTGACTTGTACAGGAATGGTACCAGACTAACACAGACTAACACAGCCCAAAACCAACACGACACAACCTACGGTAAATGTACACAATATACATGTGTGAAACTAGACTTAAACGCCCCCCCTTTCCTCCCTCTCTTCTCCCTCCCCCCTTTTTAACCTTTTCAATTTCCCTCTCCTCCTCCTCCTTAAAACGGTATTGTGCGTGTGTCGGAATGTTAGAATGTTAGAAACGTCAATTATACCAGAATGTCAATACATCAATACATTAACATGTCAAAAAAGGCGGATTGGGGCTATTACTAGGGGGGGGACTAGGACTAGATGGAGTATTATTACCCGAAAGTTTAATTATTTTTCTTTTTCAAATTGGGAGGGAAGGGGAGGGAAGGGGAGGGAGGGAGGGAAAAGGGAGGGTTTCTGATTGCCTTTTACGGTTTACACCTCCCTGCCTTCTCCTTTCTTCTTTTTTTTAGGCCTTCTTTTACCTTCTGTTGCTTTTTTAGGGGGCTTTTTTGTACTTGGTATGGGAGTGGAGGGATGGGGATTAAGAGGGTTGGGGTTGGGTATGGGTATGGGATGGGTATGGGATTGGATGTTGCGGGAGACTATTAGGATGTATGTACTGTACTGGTTAGGATGATATGTTGGATGTAAATTAGGGAGGAGATCGTTGGATAGGGTAGGGTAGGGTGGGATAGGATACAGGGATGGACGGCACGCAAGATGCAGATCCTACTACAGCATAGACATCACATTAGACTACCTAAACTAGATCCTACTATAGTATAGATACTATAGATCCTTCTATAGTAGACTACTATAAACGGATAAAGCATATCACCTAGGCGATGATATATAGGTCCTACCCCGACAAGGACGGCATGTAAACGGGATATAGACACATGGACAAGACATGGATGGCCAGCGTGTAAACAGACGCATGGACATAGACACATGGACACAGACACATAGATAAGACACATGGATAAGACATGGATGGACGACATATAAACAGACGCACAGATAAGATAGGATATAGGGATACACGGCACGTAAGATGTAGATCCTACTATAGTATAGATATTATATTAGACTATCTAAACTAGATCCTACTATACTATAGATACTATAGATCCTTCTATAGTAGACTACTATAAACGGATAAAGCACATCACCTAGGCGATGATATACAGGTCCTATCCCGATAAGGACGGCATGTAAACGGGATATAGACACATGGACAAGACAGGATACATTGGTAGACGGCACGCAAGATGCAGATCCTATAACCGACACAGACACTAAAGATCCTACAACAGCACAGACACTACAGCAGACTAATGACCATAAACAGACAAAGCACACCACCCAGACGATGACACACAGATCCTACTCCAGCACAGACAGCACACCACCACCTAGACCACCACGGATGCCGCATAGACACATCCACTAACCAAAACAGCTCCCCAACCCTCCACCACCACACCACCGAAACAAGACATAGAACCCTACACCGACACTCCGGTATCTATAGATTCCACACCCCCTTACCACCCCTACCCCAACACAGACTCCTCCCGCTCCAAGAGGGACCAAGACTGCCATACACAGACAGACAGAAGCACGCCACCGACAAGTCCAGCCAAAAGACACATACACATGTAAACAAGACCATGGATACCACAAACAGACAAAGCACGCCATCCACTCACACGCCAGGATACTACCAATACATCCCATAGCTATCAGGAGGATCGCATAGTATACTCCGGCTACAGACTCTCTCTGGTAGGACATGGACCCCCCTTCTCTACACCTCTATCACACACAGACTCGCGCAGACTCGCGCTATAGGATAAGACTCAGACTCATCCCTCCTGGATAGTACGTACACACACAGACATGCAACACACAGGCCCTACCCTCCACCACCAAACTCTACCGAGACAAGAGATATCGCCGCACGCAGAACACCGAAACACTAAACACAGAGAAACGCGGGAGTAGATCACGGCATTTCCTTCCTTCGTTCCTTCATTCACCCCATCCAACCCATCCCATCCATCCCATCCACTCACTCAATCCAACCCATCCATCCCATCAATCCACCCATCCATCCACCCATCAATCCACCCATCAATCCACCCATCAATCCACCCATCAATCCACCCATCAATCCATCAATCCACCCATCAATCCACCCATCAATCCACCCATCAATCCACCCATCAATCCCAAGCATAACCCCCCCCCCTCGCCCACATCTCAAAAGCCCATATCCTTCTTTACACGCCATCATCATCAGCATCACAACACAACACAACACAACACAACACAACACAACATCTCACCCCACCCCGCTGTCTCCTCCTCCTCCACCTCTACCGTCATTCTCCTTCTCCTTCTCCTTCTCCTTCTCCATTCTTCCCCCGGTTCTCCGTCGCCATCTCCGTCGCCCTTCTCCGCTCTGCCTACAACAAACATACGCACTTTACGCACTTACACATCCCATCTACACCACCGTGGGGAACTTGTCCGTGCGGAAAGGGAGATGGGTGAGCGTTGTGGGGAGGTGGGGAATTAAGGGGAGGAGAGCGTTGTGGGGAGGTGGATAGGGGGACGGGAGGGTAAGGGGAATAGGGGCTTGTGAGGAGCAACACGAGGCCATCAAGGCAAGGGGAGCAAGGGAAGGCAAGAGGTCGATCATGAGCTAGGGGTTCGTAGATGTGCGGATGTCGTGATGGGTGACGTGCAGGGTGTTTTACTTCATGTTCGAGGGTATGTGTGATGTGTGATGTGTGATGTGCGGCAAGGGGAGGAGGGCATGGATAGATGGATCGACACAGAAGTCCCAAGTTTGCGTCAACAAGATACGTGCTCTTTTCTATGCATGCATACATGGATGCATGTGTTTGCGTCTATGGAGTAATGCAGATCCAGGACCATTCAATCGTCTATGTGCGCACGTATCCACAGCCTGTCCTCCCAAACGCGATGCTGTCAACATACTCCTCGAGTGGGCCTTGCTCGATGTCCTAATCCTACCACAATCGTCTATCCGGAGATATGCACAAGGGGTGCTCGCATCGCCGTGTGATCCGCGCCACCGCCCTTACTGATCGTCGTCATGGTCGTCACTACATGCAGCGTGTGAGCATCAAGTCTACAGCCTGCTCTCCGGAACTTGCCCGTCGACGACAGCTACAGCACCGACATTCCCCGCGTCGGCAGTGCCGTTGAGCAGCGAGACGACGGAGATGACGTCGCCAGGCTCAAGGAGATGCCAGCTAGCCAGCGTCTGCTTCGAGCTGGCGCCAACCGTGACGGAGAACACGTGGTCGTCTGGAAGCGAGGTCTGGCGGAGCGAGCGAAACATATCTACGAATCTTGTTAGCATTCATATCCCACACAACAGAACCACAAGTGCCGAATCGTACCTTCGTCCGTGAAGTCGTCGCCTAGACAGAGCACGAATTCTGGTGGGTCGCCTTCTTCGTTGCCATACGCCTTCACCAGACGCTTTGCGATTTCACCTTTGTTGACAAAGCGAGGCCGCACTTCGAGATTCGCTTTGCCAGTCATGACTTCCACGTCCCACTTCTTGGCCACGGTGGCCTCGAGGTGCTTCTGACACTCACGTGCCTGGAAGGCGCCATACTCGGGATCAGCTCGACGGTAGTGCCATGTCAGCGCTATCTTCTTGCGCTCGATAAACGAGCCTCGAAGCCTGTTAGTGCATGCGCTCCTAGTGTACAGCAACTTGCTCACCTTGAGTACGCTCAGTGTAGAACTGGAAGATACGCATCACTTCAGATTGCCAGCTCATGTCCGTCTTCTCCGTAAGATTCTCCCACTCTTCAGACCCTGGATGGCGCATGAAGCTGCCGTGTTCGGCACTCAGTCCTAGCTCAGAGATGTGGCCCATCCATTCATCCAAGAATGCCTGATCACGACCGCTGATGATCCAGACAGAGTTTGCCGGGTCGGATGCCAGAGTCTTTATGGTCCGAATCACACGGTCTGATGGAATAGCTGACTGTGGATCCCTCACGATCGGAGTCAAAGTACCATCATAATCGAACATGAAAAGGCGTTTCCGTGAGTTTCTGTACTGGTAGAGCAGCTTCGCACGATCCAAAGCTGGAGTGGCAAAAGACTGATCAAAGGAAGCTAGGTTGGTCATAAGCCGCTTGAGATAGTTCGTGGTCCACGCTTGTACGTTGTTTGCCACTACGTGCTCATACAGTCGATCTTGTTGCGCCTTGCGTTGGTCTTCGTCCATTGTCAGCGCGCGATCTATTGCATCTGCAACACCGCCAAGATCCCACGGGTTGACATGTATCGCGTTACCCAGGCTGCCTGCTGTTCCTGAGAACTCGGATAGAATGAGAGGTCCAGAGTGGTCTTTCTGGCAGATTACATACTCTAGACTGGTCGTATTCATGCCATCTCGAACACTTGTTATAAGACCGACATCGGCGAGTCGCAGTAGTGCAAAGTATTCCTCCTTCGCTAGATACTGCGGATAGTGCTGTACTGGAGTGAAACTGAGCGAGCCATAGGCACCGTTGATACGAGCAGCAAGGTCGGAGATCTTGTTGATGAGCTTACTGTCCTCGTTGTCCGGATCTCCTGGGACGCTTCCTGGACTTGTGACCTGGATGAGCACAACCTTGTCTCTCCACTCAGGATAACGTTCCAAGAATATCTCAAAGGCTTGTAGCTTCTGGGTAACACCCTTGATCGCATCTAACCTATCACGACCAACGATAATCTTCTTCCCAGCATACAGCTCTTTGATTGCCTGCATTTTTTCTGCTATTACAGGATCATCAAACGCAGCCTTCTTGGTTGTCTCCGCATTGATCCCGATCGGGAAAACATCGACTGCGACGTGAGCTCCGTAAGCGTCAACGCCTGCAGATGAAGAGTCGAAACCCAAGATACGAGTACAGCAAGACGAGAAGTGGCGAGAGTAGCTGTAAGACTGAAAGCCAATCATGTTGGCACCCAGCACACCCTCGAGAATCTCCTTCCGCCGACTCAAACATCTGTAGAACTCGCTACTCGGGAACGGGACATGCAGGAAGAAGCCAATATATACGTGTGGGAGACGCTGGCGCAACAAGCTTGGGAGGAGCAACAAGTGATAGTCGTGGATAAGGATGATGTCTCCAGGTTTGTAGATTTCCAATATTCGATCCGCGAAGAGCTTGTTCATGCGGTAGTAGTCTGCCCAATGTTTTCGAGCGGCCCGGCCGTCTTTCGGCTCATTCTGCTTGTAATGGAAGAGGGTGTACAGTTCATTTTCGGCAAATTTCCTCCACCTCGACTGATCTTTAATGATGGCGGTCTCGGTCTTGTCATCATATTCGTCCATGAGCCAGACAGGAACTATTTTTCCACCATTGTCGCGCTCAAGCTGCTTCTCCAGCTCCCGTCTTTTGTCTTTGGTGATATGAAACCCCTCAGATTGACCAGGAACAGGCGGTTTTCCACCGTTCACCGGGATTGGAGCTGAGGCTTTGTTGATAGGATTTACATTTGTAGCGGAATTTGTTGCTGCATGCGTTGGTATTTCAATAAATTCCCCAGTCCAGCCAACCAGAGTGTGGTCCCAGGGGGAGGAAGGAGACGCAAGGTAAGAGAAAGAGTCGAAGAGGGCGGAGGTTCCACGTCTTGATCTGAGTTCCTAGACAACATAAGCAAGAATGCCAGCATGGATCTGAATCCAGTACTTACCCAATCGCCGCCTGGAGAATATCCTATGTTATACGGGACACAGAAGGCTGCACTGATGATGCCACCGCTCAGATTGAGTCCTGGATGTGCGGCTTTTGGGTCTATCTCGACCTTGTCCTTCCCAATGTTTGTGGGCGGGGACTTGGCCAGGCTCAATCGACGGAGCAATTCTGCTCCCGACGTTGCACCCTTTGCAACCTCTGTAGGCGAACTAGGGCGTCCGCCATTTTGTGCTTCAAAGTAAGAGTCAGGGTTTGCTGGAGGGAACGGTGTCCCGTCGGCCGTAGAGCTCGGTTCGGTGTAGGCAGACTGTCCACTCATGTGCACGCCTGGAGTTACAGGCGGAAGCCCTCTGGAGCCATAGAAGTTCGTGGGAGACTCCTCGGCTAACCTCACAGAACGAGGCGACTGCGAAGATTTGGGGGACTTGGGTGAGGATGGTGCCGACATGGACTCGGTTTCTTGTGAATCCTGCTGCATTGTGACGAACAGAGATCAGCTTCAGCAAAATATTGAACGATTCGGGCGCAGGCCGAAGGCGATTGAGAGAATGATGCAACGTAGCAGCTAACAACAGTGTAGTCAAAGGGTGAGGGTGGAGCCAGTAAACATAACGGTAGGTAAGATGAGTAAGGATTGAGCACTGTCAAGCAGGAGAAAGCAGCGAGGGACGAGTACGGTCGGTGATAGGTAAAGGTCAGGTCACCCCAGACTTCTTGCTGCTCACCTTGCTTTTAGCTGGTACAGCAGGTATGTCTTTCGCTGCGTGTCCACAGCTGGGGACGAGGATGGATCCAGAGTATACCACTGTAGCCCACGTTGCGTCACTCTGGCATTCTCAGACGAGCAGGGATGTCGCTGGGGTTTGATTGGTCGGGGAGGTCAAGGATGGGACGAGGTAAGAGTGGATGAGGCGGTGGTAGGTATGTTATGAGTTGTCGTTTAAGGTTGAGCAAAGGGAGCGAGCGACAGAGGGAGAGATGGACTTTTTGACTTTAGCGTAGTCAACGATACCTGGATAGAAGTTGGACAGCAACAGCAGAAACCGGGGAAACAGAGCAGGTGCACTGGTGTTTGGTGACAATGATGATGATGAAATGAAAGGTGGTGTTTGGACCGCCCACCTCCACTGCACCTACTAATAGAACTACGTACTAAACAGGTAAGGTATGTACTCTATTCCTTTAGCTTCCGGTCACCCCAAGTTTCGTCCAACGGCACGCCAGCACACGCCAGAACACGCTAGGGAATCCCCAGACGTAGCGTATTTATAGGCACGATGCTGCGCCGCCCGTGGGCTAGCCGTTTCAGCTTTTCGTTCGGAAGGTTACTTAGATTACCTGCTTACTGTGCTTATATCGGTGTATCAAATTTCTCTATCGTGAGCTTCCAAGCTAGGTTTGCGCGTATCTGTGCTCTGCTACTCATTCTGCAACGGGAGACCGCAGCACTCTCGGGCTTGCCCACTCCTTCACTCCATGAGACCAACGGTCCCCCGGATCTGTGTTGCCCGCAATACCTTCAAATGTCACGATGCCTTGCTGCGAATCTTCTTCTCCTCGGAGAGATGCATGTCTACCACTTCCAGACTCGATGAGCCCTTCGGAACTCTACTACGCACCCACCGCTCCAAGCCCAATCCCACAGACGAATCGAAACAGGAGCCCATCCCAGGTGTCACCAAGGAAATAGTCGCTGCCAACATACGGCAATTGAAAGATATCCATCCCAAAGATCTCGAGGCGACACTTGAAGCTCATCGTGCATCCAATGCCGCGTATGCGGAACGTGTGGCAAGCACACCACCTGTCAACGTCGGCACGCGGAGTCGCGATGCAGGTAAAAGGGACCTGGAGCAGTATAATGGGAAAATGATGAAAAATATGAACAAACGCTTGAATAAACAACTCGACAGTAGACTGAAAGACAAGCGCCAGCCAAGCTCAGGCACAGACCCTGAAGCAAGGAAAAAGCCAGTAACAAGGCCGAAAGAAAGCACGCTGAATATACAGCGAGGAGCCTCGAAAGCCACGCTTAGTAGCTCAGAGCGAAGACAAATGAACGATGCAGAGAAGTTGGAATACGAAGGCACGGTAATCCAACCAATGGTCGATACCGTCGTCGAACCGGAGAAGTTACCCTGGTATATTGATGAATCAGAAAGACGCCGACTAGGCCTTGATGGGCTTAAGCGGTAAAAGAATTCTGTCATGTACATCCTCATTCGCAGCGCTAATCATTGCAGACTTGATCTTGAAATCGAAAGGTTCCATGCCTACGTTCTGCCTTCTCCCGTACACGAAGCTGCCAGGGCGCAAGTAATCGCAGACACTCGAGCCAATATAAAGCGATTTGTTGATGGAATATCTAGTGAAGTCTTTGGGTCGGTTCGCACAGGCTTGGCTTTGGCAACCTCCGACATTGATATCCGCATACGTCTCAATGAGGCCCCTCGTGGCGCCCAAGGCAAAACGGCTCCTAGATTCTGGATCCGAAAGGAGCTAGGGTCTTCGCTGAAGAGATTCCATGATCGTATTCACGGGAATATTGTCAGTCATAGGAAACGTTCAATCTCACCGCCATATATGCTTGTGGAATATCGCCACGCGCGTTATCCATTAATTTCAATGCAGCATATCAAGTCGGGCCTTGACGTTCAGATTGTGTGCGCCAACGACTCAAGTGTATCGAGAGACTACATGGCTACTTATCTGGAGATGTACCCTGGCCTGAGGAGGGTATATAATGTTGTCAAGCTCGCCATGGACGTCAGGGGCCTCACAGATGTCTTCCGTGGGGGTCTTGGGTCCTACTCCATTTTCATGATGGTAGCGGCAAGCTTCCGACTCGATGGCGACGCTAAATCGAAAACGCCAGCACAGAACCTTCTCCAATTCTTGGATTTCTGGGGTAATCTCGATCTATACACATGGGGAGTCTCGCTTCAACCACCTGCACTGTTCAAGAAAAGTAATTCCAAGCCGAAGAAGGGAAACCACAAAAATTCCAAACCGCAGGCATCACCAGACGCACACTCTGGGGTAGATGAGGTCGGTTTCATGTGCGTACGGTCATAATTCAAGCTAACTCCAACCCTAGATCCTCCATGGCCGGACTCAGATCGGCCGCATCGACAAAAATCAACCGTATCTTATGTGTCTGCAAGATCCTGCTGATCCACTGAACGATTTGGGCTACAAGTCTTTCGGTATAAAACATATCATAGCGACACTGCGCTCCATCGGCGAAGAGCTGAAAGTCCAAATCAGAGCCGACAGTCAAGGTTCACTCCTCGAGCCTGCAGTCGGGCCAGCTTTCCCCTTGCATCTGTCGCGGAGATGGAAGCTGGAAGAATATGGGCGCGAAGTCATGAGTCAAGACGCTGTCCCAAGCATTGCTGACGTCATCAGCAACGAGCCTGATGTGCGTCCTGATAAGGAGGCCCGTCGTGCATGGGCCTATGCCCAAAAACGTGCCGAGAGACATGGAAAGCAACTGATCGCCATGAAGGAGGCGAACAAGGCTGACCAGAATGAACATGAACAACAAGTACATGCCAAGCGCCTGGAAGACTCGCCTGTCATGGCTACTACACCTGTAGAAAGTCGTGATACAAGTGATGAAGAGGCACAAGGGTCGACGGCTTCGCCAAGGGCTGTACAAGAGGATGACGTGATTCGACCAGAGCACTCATGACATGTATTTGCCTGCTCAGTTTCAATTCACCAACGTAATTACAGCGGATGGCTCTAGCCGGAAGAGGAAGCATGTTACAGTGTAGAAATATACAAAGGACCCGAGACTACTGTTACTACTTTAACGTCGCGCGTCAAAACTTTGGTCCATCTAGAGCTTCATCCAGGGCTTCTGAGCTGTGATACGTGAATCTAGGACGGCACATATCATGCGAGAGGTAGTAGAGCAGAGTAGAATACGTGCTCCTTCGTATCCACGGGCACGTTAAACCATGCTCTCAAGTGGCTATGGAAATATATACAGGCCTGCATGCATACATCCAATGACAACTGGACCAGCCAGAAGCCAACCACTGTCCCAGCATAAAAGGATCAATCACACCAGCAACCAATCCGTCAACAGATCATAGCTAGCCTGCCCCCCTGCTTCCATCATGACTCATATCATCCCTCATAACCCATCGTCAAGCCATACGCTATAAGCAACCTTCCATCCCTCCGCACCCCCTAAACCAAAGCCCTCATAAACCTCGACCGCACCTTAGGCGCCTCCGTCGCCACCGCCGCCTCCGCAATCGCCGGCGGCGCCGGCACAACCTGATACACATGCCCGGGCTTCGCCCCACTCGTATTAGCAGGCACATACGGCGCATTCGCCGTGCCCACGGGATCCGGCTTCCCCACCATCTCCTCAAGCGCACCCAGCGCGTGCGGCTGCACAGCAGGCGGGGTAAACGCCGGCGCAAGCGGAGTCGCGGGGGGTACATCTGGCAGCGCAGCGACCCAGCTCGCGACCTGGCCGGCCTGGACCATGCTGCTGACCAGCGGGGCGGCGGGGGCGAGGCCTGTACCGCTGGGAACAGCGGCCATGCATGATGTTGCGAGCTGGAATGTAGTTGAAGCGAGGGGCAGTTCGGTGGCGAAGTCTGGGATTACGGGGGCGGCGAGTTGGGCGCTGAGGCCGAGGACGACGCCGATGGAGAAGTCGACGAGGGTGAAGTCGCCGAGGGCGCTGGCGAGGGGGTCTGCTGCGTCGGCGGGGGCGGCGTCGGCGGGGAGGGGGTTACAGTTCTGGTCGACTTTGGACTGGGTTGAGAAGGTGGCGGAGAGGGAGGGGAGGTCTGCGAAGATGCCGACTTCGGCGGTTGCGGAGCCGACGAATTCGAAGCCGAGGGTGAGGCGGGGCCGGAAGCCTGTTGCGAGGGTCATTTCGACGGCGGAGACGTTGGCGTTGAAGGGGAGGGCTTCGACGGTTGGGTTGGTGAAGCCTGTGGTGCTGGAGCTTCCGAAGTCGGCGAAGTTGATGCGGATCTCGGATTTGTCGGGTATGGATGCGGTGAGGCCGTAGGTGAATTCGATGCCGCCTTTGACGCCGAAGCTGAGCGAGATTTCAGGGGAGAAGTTTACTCCTGCGTTGCCGATGCCCGGAATGGAGAATCCGAGGGCTGGGATGGGGATGCTGGGGAGAGGGAGCTCGGTTGTGAATTCGGCGGAAGGGGTGGCTGCCATCTCGAGGCGAGCGCCGATCCCGTTACCGATCATGGAGATAAAGCCAGATTGGAATAGGTCGATGCCATCGCCGTCGAAGACGTTGAGGTCCATTTCGAATTCGCCGGCAGATAGTTCCAAGCTGCCGGAAGTGGAGCATTCCACACAGCGGATCTCGACTGGAATGCCTACTGGGAGAAGGTCGGTTATGTTAGTCGGTAATGGCAAGACCGTATCCTTGACAACACTGTTGAGGTCAATGGTAATTCCTGGACTGCCATTGTTTTCTGGAAGAGGAAACGGAGCTTCAGGGGCCTGTCGGCGGCGAAGGCTCTGGCCATCACGGAAAACATGACCTTCCTTACTTTGACCAAACTCGAGCTTCATATTTGTGAAAGCTTTGTGGAAAGGGATCTTCGTCGCCTTGAACGATAGGCCTTTCTCACTGGAAGCATGGTGCTTGACCTGGTATGCAGTACGCTCACCATCCGGGTTGCATCCGTCATGTGAAGTGATGATGTATGCACCATCTTCGTTGTCACAGGCACCCCTTAGAGCCTCTTGGGCTTCGCGGGACCGAAGTTCGACGGTTATGTGGGAACTTCCACATTGGACATCTTCGAGATGGTGTTCAATTTCCTCAAACGTAATGATTGGAAGATTCGAGCCGAATCTGACCTTGGAAAAGAATGTGTTGCTCAGGTCGTGGGCATTCTCAACTACATTTATGTTAGAAATGATACATATCTGGGACCAAGAAGCTCTTACCATCAGCATATATCAATTCTGTCGAATAAGATGGGCGAATAGTAGGATCTCTCTTCATAAGATCAGATCTCTTCACTGCCGCCTTCATCTGTAGGACACCAGATGGCCCTGTGGAAGCGATTGCAAAGCCAGTAAGAACAGGCAAAAAAGTCACAACCTTGATAATTGAAGGCATAATGAAAGACTTTGAATAAAAAAAGGAATGACAATGGGATTGGACAGACAAGCCGTTAAGGAAAGTAAACTCTCCAAGTCAAAAGAAAATGAGTGTAGGGATCAGGTATTCAAATCGATGAGGCTCATTGATAAATAATAATCAACTGCGGTAGAGGAGATCCTTTTCATATATACTGTTGGTTGCCAAGGCCCGGGACGACGATAAATCAACACGTCCAAAGCATCACGTAACACCGGCACAACGAGATGGAGTAACAGACGAGTATCATACTGTAAAGTCCCCGGTGCTTGGCAAGACCAAATTACAGTCTTTGATGCTCGATATCCACTAACTAGTAGGAGCGTGGACCCCATGTTCACTATCGTGACATGCCAGTACCCTGCAGTCCATTGGAAAAGCTAGCGAGGCATACGACTATGGCGCAAAATGGAAGGTGGTCGCTATCACTGGATACGCTGTGAACCAACAGCCTTGGCGGATGCATAATTGGCATATCTTCTGCTGAGATTGCTCTCAAACTTAATCGTTGGCGTTGCTAAGCCTCATCCAAGGGTGCTGACGAGCTTCTAGATGGGGCCGATCATTTTACCCTGATTGCATTTCATGCAGCATCATGCAGATGTCAAGTCGTTAGCCTGCTTCTACTAGTGGGTGAATGTCATCTCCCATGTGGTCATGGCGTTCCTTTGAGTCGAAATGAAGTAATGGCCGAAGATGTTTGCAGGTTCAAAACTTATTCTAGCTTGAGAGGTGAGGTTAGTTCTCTCCAAAGAAGCAACAAGCAAAAGCACGGACCATGTGGATAGCCACGCAAGTGGGCAGATCTCAGACACTACTGAAACTCTATCCTACCTATATCTATATTTGCTTTTCTTAGAATTCAACCTGCAACTTCTATATTAGGCATATGGAAGTATCAGCCTTATCAAGATACTACATCATTCTGCTGGTCAATTAGTTAGAAATGCTGAAGGACACAGCTGGTTGTAGTGTGGACAGCTCCGACTGATCCCAAAGCGAGTACAGGCAGGTGATAGAATGGCCAGCGGCGACTATACTCAAATGTTGACCAGAGGTCCAACACAGCAGTATCAACAATAGCAATATGATCAAACCTTCGGAGGCAATTCCGGTTGCCAATTCTTTCTCTAGCGATCGCCTACAGCAATACGTCGCTCGCAAGCTATGACGCGTGCCAGTAGCATTAACGCATTATCAGGTCCAATTTTTACAGTCGAGCACACTCCGTGGTGCATTGGGACATTGAAGGTCTTCTCACGGGCCCAGATGCACGTTTCGTAGTGACTGCAAGATCTGCCCTCAAGTATCCATTATTTCGACGATCGATCCATGCAAGGTCCACAACTTGGTCCGTCTCACGATCTCGCTCCAGGGTTTTCGGCGCTCTTCCGTAAAACATCGGATTGTTCTTGTTACCAGATCATACCTTCGCCAAGACAGGAGTTGTACCGTGAATTAGATCTCTGTCTTTCCGCACACATTGATACCATTTTTGAGACTTGCATCATCTCTGAATGTCACTACTTTCTGTCTGTCTATGCAATAATAATTGCTTTCTGTTACCAAAATCTGAGGGATCCAGCGATCCCGACATTCTGTATCTAGCGGTTTATTGTCCAAGGAAGTCCATTATCCTGATGTAAGACGCTTAGATATTATCTGGGGTTTTGAAGAAGTCCAAGAGGACTTTCTAGCTCCGTCCCAGATTTTTGTCGACCGCGTAGTACTAATCTCTTTTATGTCGACCTTGACAGGGTGTTTATGCTCTCTTCTCCATTTTGCAGCATTTTGATTCACATCATTGTCATGTCGTACATCGCAAGCCAGTGCCCTACTATCGATGATGGTCCATCTGGACAAGAGCTGCGCGGCCCATTTGTGGTAGTTTATCTATAATAGCAAGATCATTAGTCACGTAAATCAATCAAGTAGGCCTTATCATGTCGCGTAGAGGTTATATCTCCATATAGAAGCAGGAGCCTTACGCGCAGTGTTTCGTAACCTCCTCTGTTCTGATTCACTTTCTCTGACCCACTTTTATTAAGGGGCTCACTCCCAACATTATACCACGGTAAGACTGCTTAGTATCGTATATTCTTGGACCATATGATGAATTCAATCCATAGTACTGTCTTACTGGTTTGATAGTCCAGTGGCATATTTTTCACCTCCAGAGGTTTTAGTGTAGGAGTGTTCTGAGGTCAAGCCCAGCTCTTCATATTTTGATCTTCTTTTCGCTCACCAGAAAGCGTTTTGATGTAATATCGGTTTCTTTGCTCACGCGTTCCTTTCAACGGTATTATGGTGCTAGAGAGAAGGTCAGAATAGCCACGCAGTACTCCTACTACGACCAAATAGCCACGCGTCACTATCACTACCTGACAGTGACAGTCATACGGCTGGCTGGAAGCACTACCTATTGCTCGACCAAATCTCTTCTCGCTGCTCATAGTATCATCCTGGCATTCATATTCCGTTGTTGGAGTATCAATAATCTTCTTCGACGGAGATGCAGTTCAAGCTTCCGTTGACCGTTGACGAGGCTTCGCTCTCCCCTGAAGGTCGAGGTCTCACAGGTCGCGCGGTAGAAAGTGTCGGAGGTCCTTTAGGCCAGTAGTCTGAGACTAGGGCAAGAAAAGTATGATAAGGGAGAGACTGAAGATGGAGTTTCGAGAAACAGTGAGGATACCACTGGAGATGGCAACTGAGCAAATACTGAGAAAACGAACAACGAATCCGGCAGACTGGGCTTGCTATACCTTGAACAGCTGCAGACGCGCAAGATCCAACAACAACAACACCACCACCGCTGTGCCAGGTCGCGAAATCTCTTCAGTGGCCAAGTGAACAAGCCCCTTGCCACCAGAATCTCAACCACCAGAATCCCCCTCGCGCCGCCCAAGAAGATCGATCAGATACCTTCTCTTGGGGTATATAATAAACTTAATTATAATACCTTCGTCGCTAACGTCACTAGGCAACTTGGCACGATTGTCATATTTCATCGAACGATTGCTCTCGAGCACCGATGCGGACCCGGTTCGATCCTCCTTCCTGCTATTCGATTCTGCTTTCGAGCCCTCCCTCCCTCCTCCTCCTCCTCCTCCTCTTGGCACACGTGCCCGCTCGTCCTCCCCGTCCTCCCTCCCTCCTTCCTTCCTTCCTTCCTCCTCCTCCCTCCTCTTGGCACTTGTGCCCTCAAATAAACCAACCCATTGTACAACGGGCAGAGTTTTCCCAGGTTCCCATCGAGGGCTTGGTCTTTTGCTATTTTGCACCGCCGTTCCCTGGGACAAAGAAGAGCATGCTAGATCGAAAGGGTCCAGGAAGAAGGCGGCCCGGGACACATGTGTGCTGTGCTTGCGTTGGGCATGTGTTTTGTTCGCAGAAAGATGCCAGCTTCTCTGGAATTGGCGTAGCAGTTGCGAAAAACAAATGATCAGCGGCGGGAGGCGATGCAAGGGAGACGAACAACAACACCAAGAGGAAAGTAGTAGTAGAGACCATTAAGAGAGTAGTAGAGTGAGATGTGATGATATCTTGAGAGGCATAAATGCAGAATATAACAAGAAACATGAACTGAAGCGATCCTTATATGACGATGGGAGTTCAACTCTCGCACCTTTCAATAGGCTGAACTGAAGTATAGACGTTGAAAGAAGAAATGTACAGCGAAGCAGAGAAGGCACGAATCTACCCAACCAAACCCTACATCATCTGCATCGCAACATGCAAGAGCGTCTCTTCCACACTCCGATACTCATCCATACCAAGGACATCCGCCGCAGTCGACGAGTCCCACATCTCGACATCGTCCGGCTCGCCCAACAGATCCGCCGCTCTCTCTGCCACGAGCTCTTTCATTTTTGCAACGTCAAAGTCTACATGGGTCGTCGCAGCAATGGCAGCGGCATCGCTGCCCGACGAGGCTGATTCTGCATTTCCTCGGAATCCGCGCTCGGTGGGGCTGGCTGCGCGATCGGCAGGCATATATGCACGGAGTAGCGGAGCCGGCCTGCATGCGTCGGACATGTCAACGTCTGACACCTGCATCCGCTCGGTATCTTGATAAGACAGCTGCCGTATTCGGTCCGCGTCTGGCCATGGGCAGGCGGTGGCTGGACTGTCAATGCTGCACTTTGTATGCGAGACACCGATGGGTAATGTCATGGGGGACACATCAGCATTGGGAATCCATATCGGGGCGAGGTCGATGCCAGAGTCACGAGTCCTGTGTCGTCTAAATTGGGGCGATGGTAACGAGGTGCTTTCAGGGTCTGAGTGTGACTCTAATGGCGACGAGGATGTGAAGGCGGCGGTATGTTGGTGGTTTTTATGGTCGCGTCCGGAGTCCGGGGTTGGCGCATTAGTCGGACATGCATATCCCAGCGAGGAAGCATCGTGTTTGGGTTGGAACTGGTGCTTGTGTGACGACTTCGGCGGTTCCGGGACTGGGTCATTTGGTTGACTGCGATACCGAGGACGGAATGCTAATGTGCTCGTCACGATCTCGTTGGAGTGCGCGAGTGAGTGCGATCTAGAGAATGTCCTATCGTTGCACCGTCTCGTTCGTTTCAAGATATCTGCGATTGCTTCCCCCATAGACTGGCGACAAGAAATTACTTGGCCAGTACACAAGGTAAAAGTACCGCCTCGTGCTGAGGGGATTACAGCGGCCTTTACGTGAGCAGACGCGAAATCCTGTGATGATTTAGCTTAATAACTTCAACGGGCTGCAGAGATTAATCTCACCCTGACGTCGAGGTATTGTGCGCTGCTTTCTGCTAATTCGTCACAGGAGTTGGATGCACCATGCCAATCGTCTCCGAGACTGCCACGTCCAATTGTTTGTAGATGAGGTCCATATATTGAAGGTGCTATGAGAGTAGTCAAAGAAAAATGAGGCTTTTGCCTGACCATGAACGCCCTCAGATCTTCTTCAATTAGCTCCAGCCCTGCGTTGCAAGCTGATATGTAGTCATCGGAGCAGACTTCGCCTAAATGTGTTGGATCTCCGCCGTCTCGATGCTTTTCAAAGATAGCTTGGCTCGGAAGCTCATTGTGGAGGATCCAGCTCCCAACCAAGCTTGTAGTTGTCGAGATTATGACATTCGTGACTCTTGGAGCAGCCACCTTCACAGTAAGCAGCAAGGCTGCGATCGATGCGGTAGCTGCATTGATAAGACTTCGATATGTATCGGCTGTGTTGAGTGTTGACGTCGGCGATAGAGCATAGACAACAGTGTCGAAGGGTGTAATGGTCCTAGTCAAGGCAGCTTCTAAAGCCATCCGGTCCATTCCTATCCTGATATCGGAATCCAAAAGTCGGTATTGAGAAGCGGGGAAGGCATTTTCCACAATCTCAACTTCCTCTGGCGAAGAAACCATTGCGCGTACCGGCAGACCTGCATCAAGAAAGTGTTCAAGAATTCGAAGCCCACTGAAGCTGGCGGCTCCTACAACGAGCACTCTTTGACATGATCTCATATTGTATAGTATGATGGGAGTTGACAATAACGAACAAACAGACAGATGAATTATCTCTGTTCGAAGAGACGAGCTCGTGGACGACGTAGCGTGTAATATGTAGAAGCTATGCCAACATGATGCACAAGGAGTGGAGAACACGGGCTTGCTAGCCTGACGGAGATAATTGATGGGACATGGCAGGCTGAACCATTTGGGTGGTACTCCCCGGCTTGTCTTGAGTACGATGTCCGTTAGATGTACAAGGCATGTCTGGACTTGGGCAGGTCATTCATCTGTCGGATCGCAAGTAAAGTAAGCGCCTGGTCGGGGTGTTGACGACCAGACCAGGATTGCCTTCAAGTGAATGCATCTCCGTGGGGTCCAACGAACCTGATTGTAGGTCGGAGTGAAACGAGAGGTATTGGCAAACAAAGGTTCTTCTGATCTGCAAGGCATAGATAACAGACTCTACTGAAAGAAGTAATTGGGAGTGGCGGGATCTTGCAGATGGAGCCTGGTCGCAAACATATTGTCCGGAGCATACCAAGGATCCGCGAGCGCCCGTAACGGGCAACCATGTGGCCAGTAACGAAATTGTCCAGATTGTCAGTGCGCCCAACGACTGATGTCTTTCAGTTGTTCACCGTTGTACTTATTCTCCGCTTCAAGAGGATCCAGTCTACTCCAAATTTGCACTTATCCGCGACAGCTCTCAGACGTTCGTTTGGAAAGTAGAAGGCAGTCAATGTTCGTGATAGATGAGACTGGTTGAGTGATGTCAACTACTCGTTCAGTCCATCTAAGTAGAAGCCAGTTCGTCTAAGTGAGAGCCAGTCCATAATTCGGAAACATGCCCTTCAATGTATGGCATGACCCGAGCGGACGTTTGGCTATGAAGTTGAGTCTGCTTTAGGGAATCGTTATAAGGGCAGAACAGTCTCATTGCCGGTAGCAAGGAATTGGCCACAGGACAATATGCATGGTGTTGCAAGGTGGCTGGAGTTGGGCAATGGATGGATCGGACTGTGGGGATGGAAGTCCGTAGTGTTGAGGCTTAGTCAGTAACTTTTGATCCAGCACCGTGACGTCCTCTAGGAGTCTGGCCGTCTCTCACACTTTGAATCTGCTTCGTCAGTCGCCCATCACAAAAGGACAGTTAGGTAGCACTGTTCAGATTGCCATGGACGGATAGTTTTATTCCCGTATTGGCTTGGTCACCATCTATACTATGGTACAGGTCCGTTCCATAATGCTATAATAACCCTGTAGAACTACTCTACTCCAGTAACGACGCTTGATTAGTGTATAGCACATCCACCACGTTGCTAAGCTTTTCGATGGTGTCTAGTGCAGCATCATAGCTTTGATCTCGTTCTGCTTCATCGTAGACAATTAGGCAACCGGCGCCTTGATCGAGGACTCCGACAATGACCTTATCCAAGATCATCTGCGACAGCTTGCGCTCCACTTGATGTGTGTCTAATCCTACCATCTTTGCGATGTGCTCAATCTCGACCCGACTGAAGGGCTCGATAACCTTTATGAGATTTTGCTCCAGCATAGCGTCATACAGTCTGCGCAGATGGTTCGCGATGAATCGATCACTGCCCAGTTCTGTACGGTAGTCCATCAGCGCTCTCTCATATTCTTCCAAGCTCCTGTTTGTGTGCGCACGTGCTACTGCCTTCATGGCGTCCAGATTCTTCCCCGCGTATTTGATAGCGTGCTTCGAAGTCATGAGATTGTTGACGTCGTCGCCGAGATTGAGCATAATCTTGCAAAGTAGCATGTACTGTAAAGCAGATGTCGCCTTCAGCGCTTCGTCCTGAGAATGGTAGCCTTCCATCGCTTCGATGAAGTAAGAGAATGCAGTGTTGAAATCTTTATCTTCAGCATGCAGCATGCCACTCTGCATGTCCAAACCGGCTTGTAGCAGCGGTGGTGTGTACACAGATGCAGCCGATGTTCTTGCTGAAGTTAACGCCGCCCGCCCTTTTGGTACATTGCCAAGTGCATGGTAGACACGCGACTCGAGAAGCTGTACCTCCACCAGGACCAGCTTGTCATCTAATCTCTTGAGTTCTTTTAGAAGGCTGTTGATGAGCGTGAGTGCGTCATAGTATGACTGCTTCTGCATGTGAAGTGATACGAGACGAGTTTCGAGATTTTGCCGCAGGAAACCTCTTCGCTCTTCTATTGCCCAATCTATGCTAGACTTCGTGACGGAAATCTGGATGTCGAGAGTATTCGGAATGTCGGTAAAGAAGTCCAAGAGCTGTCGCACTGAGGGCAGACAGTTAGTGATATATACTTTTGAGTGTACAAAGAAGCTAACATACCAAGCTTTGCAGTTTTGGCCTTTGCAAACGATGAGAGCGCTGATCTCGTTGTCCGCACAAGCTCAGCTAGCTCGTCCACCTTCTTCTGATCTCGATATAGTTCTCCAAGTCCCACCAGAGCAACTTCAAAGTTCTTCACTGCCGCATCACTAGAGCCAGGTTCCTTCAACAGGACATCTTTGTAGATCTGTTCGGCTTTGCTGGGACTATTCTTCGCCAGCTTCTGAGCTTCTTCGATGCGTTTGGCGTCTTCCACGGCGCTTGGGGCGGGCGCCATTGGTGCCGATGGACTGTTCGAGTTTGCAGGGGGATTCGAGGAGGTCGACAAGATTGCACAGTTGACGCAAGTGTGTAAATGCTGTAAGATGAGATGCGGCGGGCGTAGCTGTTGAAACACCCACCACCAGCCTGAGGATGTCTTGGAAGGTGATCGGGAGCTTTGGGAGGTTACATAAGCACATCAGAACCGGTGATTGGTGCAGTGCAGCTCGTACTAGCGCTTCTGGCACCTGGCACGCGTTCCTAACAAAGGTCCATTATTGTCACCACTATTATTGATTGTTTAGTGTCGCGAACTTCTTGGTTGACAGCCGTGCCGTACCGCTCATGCATAGGAGAGATATCATCTCCAGCTAAATTACAGAGTCTGAGACAGTTCAGGAAATGGTTGGTTGTATCGTATGGAGCTGATGCTCATTGGGCCCATTTGTCGTACCAAGTCAAGAATTGCGAACCTGAGGCACCCATGCGGCCATTTCTCACGTTCTTATTTTCGGACGAAGTCGCCCAAAGCAGATGCATGCTCAGTCTTGTCTAGATGAATTTGAACCAATCTCAACATGACACGAAATAAGCGCTGGGGCTTTCACGCGCGAGCGCCATTCCATAGGTTTGGTGCAGGCAAAATGGGTTGATCGTCGTCATCGCTCGTATCTATGGCAACCGCGCTAGTGGCCCTTGTTGTGCTTAACTTGGGCGACGGTCTACAAAATATACTGCTCTACCCTACGCGACCTCTTTATATACCCACGTCAACGTTATCCTGCTACAACATTGCATTTTGCATTTGCTCCCCATATTACACTTTCGTTGCGATCGCGATTAGCTACTCATTATGCAGATGGTTTAGCTTGAGCTAAATTACTGCCTTTTGCGACCAGAGGCTCAGCTATTTACCAACCGATATACATATCGTCCGAAATAAATTCCACTCTAAAGATGTCTTCAGTAGACAGAGACTCCTCACGCGAGCGTGAAATGGTAGTAAAGCACCAATACTCATTCTCATCAGATGGCAGTCGCATGAGCATACCAATGTAGGCACTATGTCCCAACAACACCCTGCCATTCATAGCTTGACGCACAAGTGACTGACGTGATTATGTACCAGGTGGGACAGCTCAGATCCAGAACGCGCACCACCGCCTTTACCGTTAAATCCCAATCCCAATTCACCGTCAGTTCGCCCAAACACGTCTGCAAATATCGCAGCGGCTGCGAGAGCCTTTGAAGAGAAAGCACGCGAGAGTGCCCCAGCCAGCTCATATACCGTCAACCCTATGCCACAGAAGTCTCCCGAACGGTCTTTGATCAAAGGCGCACATCATAGGCGGCTGCAATCGTTGCAGCCCCCAAATGTGAAGGATCTCCGAAGTCACCTTGATGGCGTCAGAACACCCGAACGCTCACCAGAACGACCAGGCACGCGGAATGGAACGCCTTTATTCGGCCGTGAAATCGATCGAGACTATTTGGGTAGTCCAGGAGAGAGGAGTCCCTCACGCATTGAGACGCCCACGCCAACAATCAGAGACTTTGCAAAAGAAGCTTCGAGCGTCCGGGGCAGCAGCCGGCCTCCTCCTAGAGCTATACTCGGCGAGAATACACCTCCAACTTCTTCTACTATGCTGGCGTTGCAGAATTTGCAATTGAAGGACTTCGACAAGCCATTATCGGACATCACAAATGGATCAAGTCCACGAAAGCCACCAGGGATTGACGACATTTCACATCAGATCAGAAGCCTTACAACCATAGCGGAGAAGCTCAAGGATGACATGGAGCAGCTTAGCCGGCGAAGCAAGGACAATGCCGTGGATCTCATGGGTCTGAAAGACGCAGCTTCGGCACGTGACGAGGATATCCGAAAAAGCCTGAAGGAACTCGTCAGCACCATGAACAACTCCCCAGCGGCCTTTCTAGGCATGACGAGCTCTCTATCCCGGTCGGGGAGTGCTGCTAGCGATGCATTCACGACAGCTCGGGACCCTCACACCACTCCGCAAGCTGTCCCAAAATCTTTCACTTTGCCTAGAATACCTTCGCCGGGCACTTTCTTTGAAGATGTCGTCGGAAGCCCGAATCCTTATTCGGTCGAAGGAGCTGCGAGTGTCGCTATGCTTGAGAAGATTATTAGGGAGATGGTCACTAAGGAAGGCCAAGAAAGGCTATTGAAAAATCTCTCACAGCTCCTCGAGAAGGCACGAGAAGATTCCGGCGAAACTGCGAAAAAGGTGACGGAACTAGTGGAGTTCATCAAGACAGGACCACAAAGCCAGGCGCTTATTCGACACCCTAGCAGCGCTGATAGCAACGGTCCAGTCTCAGCTGTTGATCTTGATGGAACCGGGTCGATAGCCTCCAAAAACTTCCAGATGCCACACCTCGCTCACCTCACCAAGCCATACACAAGCCCGAAGGCCGCGGATTTCGTGAGCGAGGAGATGCTCAAGCTGCTACGAAGGATCAAAGATAGCGTTTCAGAATCGGGCGGCATGACTTCAGAGGTCAAGGCTCTTGTACGTGATCTCCGAAGTGAGGTTCTCGGCATGGGTAGAGAAATTGGCCGCAAATTGGAAGACAGCGAGACGACGTCAGATCGAACCGTCGTTGACAGCAAAGAAGATGTTGGCCAAATCGTACGTGACAGCCTCCAGGAACTGAGAGATCAAATGGATCGTGTCATTCGTGAAAAGAGGCGCCAATCATCATCGACAGTCATGTCTCGAAGTACTGTTAACAACCAGGAGGTCTACGATGTCGTCAAGCATGCCTTGGCCGAGCGTGGTCTTGATCAAGTCTCCGCGCAGGCTCAGCAACAAGGTATTGATAAGGAGTCAATCCTGGAAGCTGTGAAAGAAGCCTATGAAGCCTACAAACCCGAGATTGAGCTACAACAATTCGGGCTGGAGCGCGAGGAGATTCTTCAATGCTTAAAAGAAGGACTCGAAGAGTATCGACAATCGGCCGAGCAGCCACCTCGCGGCATAGAACGGGAAGAACTCATGGAGACTGTACAAGAAGCATTGATGAATTTTAATCCCCCACGACCAACTACTGAAGCAGATGAAGTACGTCAAGAAATGATGGCCGCGTTCCGGGATTGTCTTGATGAATTCAAACCAAGCCTTAATGATCGTGAGGCTTCTAATCCCCGGGAGCTGGAAATCAACCGTGATGATCTTTTCGATGCAGTCCGAGCTGGTCTCGAGGGCTCTCGCACCCCAATTGGGGCTCAAGTTCTGGATAGATTACATGATATCCTGACTGATATGCGGTCCGAGTTCAAGTCATATTCATCTGCCAATGGACGAGACACTGAGCAAGTTCTGGACGCCATGAAGGATGGTCTCGAGACTCTTCGCACCGAAATCGAGAGCTACGTCGACAAAGCCCAGGACGTCACGGGCAAGGACGAAATCATTGAAACTATTCGCAATGGCTTCGAATCTCTCAGAGGTGAATATGAACAATCTGTATTGAATTCAGCGCAAGAGGGCCCTAGCATGAGCAAGGCAGATATTCTCGCCTACATCAAGTCTGAGTTCGAGCATCTACACGAGACGATCGGTCCCAACGGGGCTCCAGGGTTGGACAAGGATGAAATGGCCTCGATGCTCAAATCATGTCTTTCTGAACTCAAGGCTGGTGTACAAGCACTTGAAGAGGAAGACGGCCAGGACGTGAAGCAGATGCTTATGAGTGAATTCGAGCGGCTCCAAGAATCTCTCGCCGAAACACATGCGTCTAACAAGGACGAAATTCTAAGTATACTCAAAGAGGAGTCCGGCAGCATCGTTTCTCGTTCAGAACCTTCTTCGCAGTCAAGCGAGGACCTGATTGCATACATGAAGGAAGAATTCGATCATCTACGGGAAACACTCGCAGCGACCTTGATTAACTCTAGCGCCGCTATGGCGAAGGACGATATCCTCGACGCGATCCGCGAATCCACTGAAGGCATACAATCGAAGATGCAAGACTCCGAACAAGGGTTGACCACCGAGAAGCTGACAGAGATCCACGAAGAGATAAAATCCCTTCAGGATAGTATCACTTCTAGCATGGTTATGGGACAGCCAAGTGCCGGCAAGGAGGAGATTTTAGATGCCATCAGGACAGGTCTAGAGGGTCTGGATCTCTCCAGAGGGACTGACAACGAAGCACAAGAAACTTTGCGTGCCGATCTCGACAGTCTCCGACAAATGATCTCTCAAGGCATCACTCTCCGAAGTTCGGGAGCGGACACGGAAGAAGTACTGGATGCTGTCCGCTTAGGCCTGGACGATCTACGCTCACACCTAGAGAAAAAGATTGATAATCCTGAACGCCACATGTCCGCTACCAACGAGCTCTTGGACGTACTTAACGATGGACTAGACTCTCTCCGCGCAGATGTTACCAAAATTGTGGACAAGCCTGTCGATATGACAGTCTCGTATGAGATCTTGGAGACACTCAAAGATGGCCTCAGTCGCCTCCGCGAAGATATGAATCAACTTAAAGGT
The DNA here is from genome assembly GCF_010093815.1 of Pseudovirgaria hyperparasitica. Lineage (NCBI taxonomy): Eukaryota > Fungi > Ascomycota > Dothideomycetes > Acrospermales > Acrospermaceae > Pseudovirgaria > Pseudovirgaria hyperparasitica. The sequence goes on from NW_022985567.1 coordinate 694,032, forward strand.
GTGGATATGACAGGCGGGGAATCTGCTATCATCAGCCGCGAAGTTGTGCTTGCAGATGATCCAGATGCGCCTGTGGCGCGCGATGCACAAGATTCGATACCCTCTGCCGAAGTGTTTCACCGCCAGGATTTCGAGAAAATAGAGGTTGCCCTAGCACAGATCCAGATCAAAGTGGAAGCAATGGATGCGAATATACAAAATCCAATACCAGCTCCTCCAAATGAAGTAACAGAAGATCCAGTGCTCAAAGAAGACATTGCATCGATCGAAGCAATGCTCAAGGAGCTCCAAGCTACCGTCTCGGTCATCGCATCACGGGACAGCGAAGGAAAAGAAGACACCGAAGCTATTGAGACTCTTCTGAGGAACACCAAGGCCAAATTAGACGACCTAGAGTTTCCTGATCTTACTACTCTAGCCTCGAAGGAGCATCTTGATATCATTGAAGCCGGCCTGAAGGTTGTCAACGATGCCGTGGATGGCCTTGCCGCCAAGTCTGAGGAGTCAGGTGCTTCAAAGGCTGACGTTGCCGTGGTCGAGGTCCTCGCTGGTGACATCAAAGCTGCTTTGGAAGCATTGGTCGCCAAGTCTGAAGAGTCAGGTGCTTCCAAAGCTGATGTTGCTGTGGTTGAGGTCTTGGCTGGTGACATCAAAACTTCATTGGGAGAATTCAAGGACATATTCACCACTAAGGAATCGGAAATGATGACAAAAGCCGATCTTGACGTCTTAGGCGTCCTGTGTACCGAGACGAAGAACAAGATCGAAGAGCTCAAGATCCCTGACAGCGATTCTCTTCCCGCAAAGGCCGATGTAGACCAACTCAGAGGTCTGCTTCATGATTTCCGTGAAAGTCACGACAAAATGAAGGAAAGCTACGAAATGGATATTGCTATCACCGCAAAGGCATTTGATGATCGAAAAACTGAAGCCGAGGTGATGGTCGAGAAGATCGGGAATGTCAAATCCGCAATGGAGGAATTCAAGGAAGAGCTGTATAAGAAGCTGGAAGAGGGTTTAGGAATGGAAGGCGTCAAAGAGAATGTGAAGAGTCTCGAGGAAACCATCGCAACCAACTTCAGTATCAATGCTGACGTCAAAGAACTCGTCGAAACTGTCAACAGAGAGTTTGAGAGGCTACAAGGCGCTGCTGATGGCTTGAAGATCGACCAAGACGAGAAGCTCGCTACTACACTGGAAAAGAATCACGAGATCCGCGATGCTGTCGTTGAAGAAGTCTCGAAAAAGCTCGACGAGAGGTTTGACTCCATCATGGCGAAATACGATGATACTACGATCTTAGCCGAGGCATCAGTCAAGCTACTCGAGGAGAAAGCTACCAGTCAAGAGGAATTACTCTCGGGAGCCAAAGCAATGACTGAGGACTTGAATCTGACAATCGCAACTCTCGGCACAGCTTTGACCTCCTTTCAAACAACATTTACCGAGGTTTCCGAGAAAGCATCCCAAGACTCTCAGACAGTATTTAGCAAAGTAGATGAGATGGCCTCAAAGCTCAACGACCTTCCGACAGACGGCCGAGCAGATCATGAGGAGACTCGTAGCAAAGTGGTCGAAACTCTTCATGCTGTTCATGATATGCAGAATGAGATAACGGAGCACCACCCGAAGTTTATGGTCACGCTTCAGGAGGTTTTGGCTCTCGTCAATCAACACTATGAACACTCCCAGAAGGCTGGGCAGAGTGCGCAAGAGCAGATCAAAGAGGCGACCGAAGCTGCCCGAGCGAACGCAGAGGAGTTAAAGAACAGTTTCACAGCTCTTCCCGCGCTTCTGCCGCCCCCGCCCGCTGACCCAATCCATGTGGAACAGTATGATGATGCCCAGCTTCATGAGAAGTTGGACACTTTGCTTGGACACGCCAACGATACTGGGGAGTCAGCAGCGCAACTTGAAAGGCTTGATCAAATCCATTCTCAAGTCATGGCTACGGCCGCAGAAGTCACTAATTTCGTATGCAACCAGACGAAATTGATAACTGAAGGCCATGAAAGCAGAGAGAAGGAAGCCGAAGAACTCGCGATCGCCATTGAGCGTCGCCTGGTCCAGAAGGAACAGCTCGAGTCCGATGTTCTCGAGCTCCGGGAAGATAAGGAATCTTTGCGATCGTCTGTTGAGGCGCTCAAGGCTGAGCGTGATGCTCTAGCTGCCGAGAAATATCGCCTTAATGCAGATGTTGCTGCTTTCCAAACCGCACTCAACATCCGCCGTGAAGAGCTACAGTCAATGGATGCCAAGGCTGATGCATTGGAGCGCAGAATTCTAGAGGGCATAATGGACCATTCTCGTGCGATGTTGTTCGCCAAGTCTGCAAAATCTCAACCCGAGCGAGTTCAGAAGCCACAGCGTACTGTGAGCAATGCTTCTCACAGCACCCTATCGAGCCTTCCACCCCCGAGTGCTGCTGCAAACGGACTTCATTTCGCATTGAACTCCAAGCGTCCTAACATCCGCAGGAACGCTCCTCAGCAAGCCGCACGTCGCATACTTTCCCTTAGTCAGATAACCGGTAATGTGCCCACGGGAGCGCAAGCCTATGCCGCATCTCCACAAACATCTTTCAACAACATAAAGCGCAGTCAGTCGGTTAAGCACCAATATGGAGGTAAAGCCCCTTGGGCCGGCAAGCGCGCCGTATCAGATGTGGCGAACAAAGAAAATGGTTCTCTAAAGGAAGAGTCAGAGCATAGCTATCACGATCTGAGCGTCGATACGCAGGGGGATCATGATGTATCGGAAGCTCATGAATTGACTCTTGCGTCCCCCCACGAGTTAGACCAGGACGACCTTTGTAGCGACGCTGGAACGGAGCGTCGTCATAGTTATGATTCTCACATGGAAGGAATCACACCTGGCGCAGAATCTGATCGTCGCCTGAGTTACGAGACCAACGGCAGTGAACACACATATGGCAGCTCGTATGCATCAGGCAGCTCGTCTGGTACGTACCGCAGCACCAGTTACGGCTCGACCATGCGATCCACACTTGGGGCCGATACGGTGATCGATGAGGAAGACGAGGACCAGGCAAGCTTTAGGTCGGCATCTGAAGATGGTGATCCCGAAGACGAGGAGGTAGATCACACAAGCCGTCCGGCTTCCCCGAAAGGCAGTCCTGTTGTTACTCCAAGCTCCGAGGAAGTAGAAGCCAAGGATGTCCTGGGTGACTTGCCCTCCCCGAGCAAGCCGAATTTCGATACTGTCGGAGGATCTCCTCGCTCTAAAAGATTCATTTATGATAGCGATAGTGGACTAGGCACAGAGTTGCCTACTGCGAATGCGGGATCCGAGAGCGAGGCAGACTACTTTCGTCGACAGGCTGAGGAGGAAAGCACATTGAGTGGAAATTGAGTAGAAGACATGTATGGATGAAGTGGTTGGCAAGTGTATTCACGTATTCTGTTGGTTGGATTGGGAAAGAGTCCAGTCCTAGAGACGGAGTTCCTTTGTTTCTACTTGGTAGCGTTATGAGGTTGGGAGCGTCCACGGTTGACTACTGGTTTGGCGACATTGGAGTCTGATTATGATAGTCGAGGATTGTTCCGGGATGCACATTTTATACTTTAGCCGATGAGTTGAGACTCTTCAATGGCCTTGGTTCTTATACTGTACGCGTGCACATCCATGTTCCCGTGCCAAAAGACCTGAATTTAATGCTCTACAACATGCATAATTTTGAAAAATCATATACAACATTGACTTCCGATACTAGACGCCAAAGCCAATAATGTTCATAACAAGGAACGCCTAGCTGGGTATACAATATACACCAACTGCTCTCTTTCCGATAGACGAGCTACTCCACAGGTGCAAGGACATCAATACCTCCTGTTCCGACCTTGCCCACGCGCCCAACAACAATCCTTCCACTCGGTCCTTTTAGCGCATCACCATCCTGATTCAACACCGCATCGATCAAAAAGTTGACACTCGTCTCGAAGCTCATCTTCGCAAACGGGCTCGAGTTGCTCGCCATGCTCATACGATTAAACGCCTTGAATCCGCCCTCTCGCGTCATGGTATCTGCAATCAAGTTCAGATGCCTGTTATCGACATCGATACCGTGGCCGCCAAAGACGGCATTCATCTCGCGGACTATGCTCGCGCGGCACGCTTCGACACCGTAGTATTTCAGCACAGATTGGATGTTGTTCGTGGAGATACGCGATTCGTCGATGACTGAGGACACCTCGTACGGCCACATTGCTGGGATGTTCTCGCCCTCGGTGGACAGTATGGGGATTTTGATTTTTTGGCCTGGGTTATTGGGATCTGGCGTGTCCACGAGCATATAGACGCACGAGGCGATGCCGGAGGTATTGCGGATGTAGACGGAGGAGCAGACTTGCTCGACGTGGTTGAGCATGAGGGTTTTGGGGGCAGTGGCGGAGTATTCGAGTGTGAATTTCAAGGAGTTTGGGCGGAATTTGACGGCGGTGACGTCGGCGTTGTAAGCTTTGATGGTGTCTTCAAAGTCCGCGAGGTTTGGTGTTGCCGAGGGCGCATCCGTCATTGAGGTGTCGGAATCATTATCGCCTTCGTCGTCGCTTGGACTGGAATCTGACCCGGCTTCTGACTCCACCGAGCCCTCACGGGCGCTACCATAGGCCTCATCCTCTGGTGTGGCTTCTCGCTCTTCTCGCTCTTCGTTTGCCATCTCCTCCTCATCTTGATCCGGAGCGTCATAATCATCCTCGTCGTCTTTGTTTTGCCGTGCTTTTGCAGCGTCTGCATCGTCGTCTTCGTCTTCGACATCGCTGTCATCGTTGTCACCTCGTCTTCGAGTCTGTCGTGCCTCTTCAACGCGCCCAGCAGAAGCACCTATGTCAGGTAGGGCATCTGAGTCTTTGGCATTACTCAAGGAGCGCTCTTTAGCCTTCCTTTTGGCCTCGATTCGAACGCGCTTCTGAAGCCCGGGTATGAGTTTATCCTTAATAGCGTTCATGACGTCTGCAACCTTGATATTGTATTCTTCACAGTATTCTTTTGACGGATAGAAATGCAGTGAGATCTCATACATCCTGGCCTCACCATGTCCGATGCCTTGGCCTAGCTTTTCAGTGACAGAGGCTGTATCGATGATGGCAGACAAGGGTAGACGATCCAAATACTTCGCAAGTTTCTGTCCTTCCTCCTCCGAAACGTTGTTTCTCAGGGGAAGGGTCATTTCTGGTGTAGATATCTTTGCACTGGCCGTCATCACAATCTCACGAAGGCGAGGAATACCGAGCGTGACGTTCTTAGAAGAGTGACCTGCCAAATGGAAAGTGTTCAGAGTCATCTGGGTCGAAGGCTCTCCAATTGACTGTCCTGCGACGATACCCACGGCCTCGCCAGGTTCCACTACGGACTTCAAGTATTTCATGTCCATAGCGTTCTCGAAATTCTTCTTCGTAACCGTATTCTGTCTCGTGACCTGGCAAACAATGTCTGCTTTCTTCTTCTTGATTAATTTGTCCGGATTTGATTCCACATATTTCCTTCGCGCTTCGAAAAATCTCTCGGAAGTGCTTCCGCAATGGCGGCCTGGTGCAAACTGCGATAGTGCGGGATCGCTTGATCCGAGGTCTCCGGATCTCTTGAACTTCTTATGCGCAGCTTTGGTTGCATCAATTGCTTCATCACTTTGTACTTTTGTGAAGTCTTCACGAAGGTTCGTAGACTCAACTAGTGACAAGAAGTTATCAGCCTGGAACTTGAAGTCTTCTAAATAGGCTGCTTTAGCGACGTCGAGGCCATCTTCGCCGTATAGAACCTGTACAAGACTACCGTCCGTGTCCCTAACCGAGGTATCGTATTCGACTTTCAAGCCCTCCATACCTTTGACGAGACAGCGTTGAAGGTACCCAGAGCGCGACGTCTTTACAGCGGTATCGATCAGACCTTCGCGACCAGCCATAGCGTGAAAATAATACTCTTGAGGACGAATGCCGGTCAAAAATCGGTCGACGATATATCCACCAGCTCTGACATTTGTTTCGTATGGCTTAAAACACGGCAAACTTTTGCCGCTGACCATGACTGGAACCCGACGACCTTCCAAAGTCTGTTGCCCAAGATTACAGGTGATGAGCTTCGCGTTAACATCACTTCCTTTGGCACCTGATTGGGTCATGGTTTGCATGAAGTTTCTCGGAAAGGGTTTGATGAGTCCAACAGGAAGACAGGCGTTCGTTACAGCGGCAGACATGTCTTTCGTCGTTCCGTTGACCTTCAAATCCAATTTCTGTTGCAACTCATCGTCGCGTAAAACTCGTTCAAGCCTTATATCGAGCTCCTTGCATGATTTGGCGGATAGTGACACGTATTCCGAAGCAGCTTTCAAGCCAACTACATCGGCCTCCCTGAGCGCCTCCCTCCGGTTGCTTTCTCCGGTCGGTGTAAGAATCAGATCTTCTACACCACAAGAGAATGCATTCATATGTAGAAGCTTTGTAAGGAGTCGGCCTAGAGAACTGAGAAGCTTCCCGGCGGCGGTGTGCCCATAGGCCTCGTACACAGCGCTGACAAGACCTCCGTGCTTAGGGCCTATCTGTCTCTTATCCAGGATACCACAGAGGAATTCTCCGTCCTTAAAGATGACGACGCCTTCTTCGGAGCCCGGGCCCCAAAGCTTTGGGCTAGTCTGAGACTTCGATTTCAGGGTAAGTCCTGGGTGACTTGCTGGTTTTAAGTTCTTTAATAATGTTGTGATAACCTGCTTACCAGTCCAACGTGGACTTGGCTTGAATATGGCAGGTGCCACGGTCTCAATGACTCCTGTTGTGGTATGGTTGTCCTCTGGTCTGAGTGCAGCATATACGAGCTGCTGATAATGATCGCGGTCGAATAGAGTGTCACGATTACATAACCATACACTGATTGAGATATGATCTTGAATCAGACCACGTAAAGGTGCGCCTGCAGTACCAGACAGATACTGGTGATCCGTATCTGCAATCATAAGCGCTTCTGCTCGTGCAATCTCGTTCTGTGGAAAATGCATGTTCATCTCGTCTCCATCGAAATCTGCATTATATGTGTTACAATTTGAATAGTGCATACGAATGGTTTTTTCGCCAGGAAGCACCCTAGCACGGTGGGCCATCATCGAAGGTTTGTGCAAGGTGGGTTGTCTGTTCATTATCACGACATCTCCGTTATTGAGATGCCGATGGACCTTTTTATTCCTGGCGCCGATTGCACTCGTATTCGACGGGGCTAACAGCTGGTTGGCGACTGCCAGTCGTTCCTCGTCATTCTTTCTCAGCAGGCTGGTGACGACACCATCCTCTGACTCGACAGCGACAGCGCCAGGCCATTTCCTTGGTCCATTAATGACTGCTTGCTTCAGTTCGTAGAAGTTATGATTGGTAACCGGTTCCGGATAGGTCAGCCTCTGAGCAAATACCGGAGGCACACCTATCTCATTTGTCTCGATGTTGGGATCGGGCGAAATAACACTACGCGCCGCATAGTTCACCCGCTTCCCCATCATGTTCATTCGAAACAGTCCTGCCTTCTTTTCCAGCACTTGCTTGATACCGTTCGCGGCTTGTTTTGCAGTAACAGAATTCAAAGGCGCCCCTCTAGTATTATCTGAGAGTGAATTCACCGCTTCTTGCAGCTGCAACCAGGTTCTCTGCAATTCATTCATTGATGAGGCCCTTATTGCAAGCTCCTCATTTGCATCATTGATACGCTTCGTCGCTGTGCTCATTTGCTCACTGAGTTTTAGTATGCTGTTGTAGATCTTGTTACGTTGGTGCTCCGATACACCAGCAGGAGTCTTGTCGGTCGGTCTATATTTGTTTGGAGATATAAGTAGTGTCTTGATGAAAAAGATGTCCGGACTGAGGCGTTTAAGGTCTCGTGCATGAGTATGAGGGGTGTATATCATGGTCAATATGTCCTGCTCGCGATCAAAGAGGAGTTGCAGGGCTGCTCGGACTTCTTCAGAGCTGATATATAGCTGTGTCTCCTTCTCTTGCGTGCCTGGTTGTGTTGTGGCGGTTGTCATGGACGCTTCCGCCTGTATAATGTCGCCAGTCATATCGTTCATCTGCAGGTCCTCACTATCTTCTTCTCCTTCTTCATCTTCGCTGTGGGCCGAGTCCAAATCAGCGACAGCCTCGTCGACGTCCATCTTCCTCGCATGCTTTTCAAGAGCTTCCTTTTGTCGTTGAACGAGAAGGACCGGGTTGCCGATCTTCCTGGTAACAGTGTCATTCTGTTTTTTCTGCTTTTCGCTGAACGGCATCTTGAATATCTTTGTATATCGATCCTTTCGAAACTTTGGCGAAACACCTTTACAATCCTCACGCGCGCATTTTGTGGCTTTCCCAAGATCTTGGAACAAATCCCGTAGTGCAGCTTTGCGCGCAGAAGCAATCGTAGTAGAGATCTGTTCGCACTGTCCAGACTGCTTATTCGCACTCCTTGAGCGTTTAATTGCTTTGTTGATGAACCTGATTCTCTCTTCGGAATTCGTGCTCTCATCCTCGTCGTCGCTGGCGTTATCTTTCTGTTCACCTTTCCTTGTTCGCCCTAGCCCTAGCTGTTCCATTTCTCCAATTTCATTCAAGAGACCGTGGCGAAGTAGTAACAAGACCGACCGGTAGTAATCGATAGTATCGGGCGACAGTCGGAAGTGGTGGCAGAAGATACATTTCGCTCGGAGCAGCTTCAGTATCTGGTCCATGAGAAGCGGATGGTACAAATGGACAGGCAGCTCTATATGACCACAGTGTCCTTGACAACTGAATCTGTCTTGATTACATGTTGTACATCTATTGTGCCTCGTGTTAGAACGACCTCATACCGTAGTCACTTCTGGGCCCATTTTAGACAAACCTGTTATCCTCCCACGCCCCAAGAGCAGGATCCAGCAAGCCTCCAGGGACCCAGTTCAACAGAATAGGATCTATCGAAAGTGGGTTCGTCAATCTCTTTACAGAGAGTTGCCGTATCTCTTCCGCCGGGAGGAACCCAAAGCTCACATCCTCGATGGTGGACGAAACAGGTTGCGAAATATTCATTGCCCCCACTGGCTACCACCGAGGTAGGCTTGTCAATATTGGTGAAGCTCGAGCGAGGGAATTGTTCTACGTCAGTTACTTCTGCAACGTCTTTGGCGCAAAGCTCAGAATTGACTATCCCGGATGGCAAAAAAGTTGAGCTCGGACCATGGCAGAATTTTGGTGGGTCGAGCTAACGAAAAGGCGGTACTAATTAGGTTCAGGTAAGCACGTCACGTCACGTCGAACTGCTACAGACAACCTTTCACTCAGTCCAGGCTCGACTCGACTGCATCATCGCATCGATTCCAGTCCCAGACATTCGTCCAGACATCGGGCACGGTGACCATAATGCCTGAGAAGCGACATCTCGACGATGGGAGCGGGTTGGAGAACGACAACAAACGACCACGCTCAAACAACGCATCGCCTGCCCCAAATGGTGCTCCGAAAATGGACTTGACCGCGAAAATAGCAGAGGCCAGAGCAAGGGCAGCGCAAGTTGCAGCAAGGCATGGATCAAAGCAACGACCGCCTCCAAGTGGGCCACCAGTGCAGTCGCCCATCGAGATCGCGAGAGCTAAAGCTGCGGCGTTTAGCCAACGCACCTCGTCTGCTGCATCCAACGCTCATGAGACGCCAAAACCTACTCCAGGCGAGCTAGCAAGAGCTAAAGCTGAGGCTTTGAGGAAACGTAAGGCGCTGGAGCTGGCGAACCAGCCAAGCGAGAACTTGACAAAAAGAAGACAAGATGAAACCATTGCGCAGTATAGAGAAAGGATCGGAGGAGGACTAGGTATAGGACTGCACCCGGCCCTGCAGGATTCACCGGAGACAAAGGCGGAACCATTGAAGGAAGTGGAAAGATCGAAGACGAGTCGCCGACGCGAACCTTCTCCGAGGCGTCCTATGTCAGAGGACGTGGAAGCAAAGGACAATCCTTACCTGTCTAAAGATGTCGATGCTGAGACCGAGGGAGCTCGTTCTCGCCCAGCTCGTGCTTTGATCTTCAATCCCCACGGAAAGTTCATTGAGGAAGCTGCGAAAGAGCGACGCAGGAAGCAGCTGGAAGAAATGCGTGGCTTGTTGCAAGGCGTAGAGAAGGCACAGGAGCAATTAGGTCCGGAGAGAGCATTTGTCATTGAAGAACCTCCAGAGATCGAATGGTGGGACGAATCCTTCGTGAATGGCACAGACTACACAAATCTGGATGCGCCTGGCAAGCTGAAGCTTGATGGAGACGACAGTCTTATCACTATATACGTTCTGCACCCTGTACCAATTCAGCCGCCACAGGAAAAGAATGCCCCTCCTCCAAAACCACTATATCTCACAAAGAAGGAAATGGCCAAGAATCGCCGCACTCGCCGTAAGGCCGACCTTAAGGACGAACAAGCGAAGATCCGACTCGGGTTGGTCGAGCCACCACCACCAAAGGTGAAGAAGTCCAATCTTATGCGTGTTCTCGGCAACCAGGCGGTTCAAGATCCAACAGCTGTCGAAGCTCGTGTGAACCGCGAAATTGAAGAACGTCTCGCTAAGCACGAAGCGGCCAACGCTGACAGAGCTCTCACAAAGGAGGAGCGAGGCGAGAAACTGGTCAAGCGGCAGCTCGGAGATGCTGCCAAGGGTATTCATGTCGCTTTGTACCGCATCGGGAATCTCAGCTACGGCAAACATCGCTATCAGATAGACCAGAACGCTAAGCAGCAGGCGCTCACTGGAATTGGCATCATGACACCCAACATGAACATAGTCATCGTCGAGGGTGGCCAGCGTGCCCTTCAGCTATATCGCAAGCTCATGCAACGTCGTATCAAATGGCACGAGAATTTCAGTCGCCCAAAGAAGAACTCAGGCGAAGATGAGGAAGAGGATGAGGCAGAGGAAGGCCCGCCAGAATCTAAGCATGCCTTCATGTCACAATATGACGAGAATGGCGATCTGAAGGACAATTCGGAGAACAAGTGCATCCTGGTCTGGGAGGGTGAAGTCAAGGAGCGTTCGTTCAGGCAGTGGCGAGGCATGAGAGCCTGTGAAACTGAGCAAGAGGCCAAGGATCAGTTGTCGAAGTTCAAGATGGAGAACATGTGGAACTTGGCGAAGGCAGCGGACATGACCGAAGTCCAAACCATCTGGACTCATGATCCTACGCAGGCAAAGAAGCAGGAGGAAGACCAGCTCGATGCCGGACTAGACGACTACGAATGAGGTGAGCAGTGTTAACCACTAGCCAAATTGAATCAATTGTACCTAGCTGACAGCTAGGCTCCGATGTCATTTGAGGTCGAACTTTCGTCACTGGGGTAGGTAGGAAAAGGTCTAACATAGCGTCGGCGCTTGTAATTTTATAAGCATGAAAACGAAAAGGCGGGCTGACCCGACGACGGACCTCGTCGATTTGTACTCTACATAGCTATCACCTGCCATCGTTTGCCCACGTATAGGCACAATATGCTCTACCAGAGACCAATCCAGGCATATGTGTATATTCTGTCAATCGCACTGATGTCTTGTGTTCTCGACCTTAGTCCTTACAACACCTCCTTCCCAACCTTTGTTCGCCACTATAACGCTGAGATTTATGTTCATTCTTTGACTGGCCAAGTTTTGCTCTTCGCTTCCATTGCCACTTCTGCACGTCCAGGTCTCCATGCACGTATCACGAATCCCGAAATCCCATCACAAAGCCCCCCCCCCGAGCAACTCACGCCATTTTTCGATGCCACGACTCGAGTAACCCTGGTATCCTTAAAGATCTGTGGGCACGCGCTGACGTGAGGCTGCGACATAACTCATCAACCAGTCTGATCAGTCCCCATCATCATACAACCCCATACTCCGGGCAGACTCTACGGTACTGGCGGAAGAAATTCTGGCTATATTTCAGTCTGGACCAGGGAAAGGACTTTGTCAAAATCCACGTAGCACATCGGTAGAACGTCTCATTGGCAGTCATTTCGTTCTTGATATATTACTCCCTCAGGCTCATGTACCTAAGCGCTATCGTTTCGTATTCTCGTGTGGCATATTGCATAAGTCCTTCGATTGGCGCAGAGATGGCTCGAGTGATTGCGTTGTAGGAGTTGCAGGAGTCTAGAGGAAAAGTCCTGCCGGCATGCCACATCACAGCAACCAGCATTACACCCGCGGGGAACCAGTATGGTGGATGTGTCCAGTAAACGGACGCAGAGTCATCTGGCTATCTGTGTAGAAACTGCTTTGTTGTAAGCTTCCGTTCTTGGCGTGGGATTAATTTCTTGACGGCATGTCTTGACCCCTGACCGCGACTGTGTCGACAATGTGTCAAAACGTGGAGGTTGTGTCGGGTCCTTCCGAGGATAGAGGAATGCTCTGAATAATCAGGCTGTCGTAAAGTCGACCTGCATCGGGTCGCTCGCAACGATGTCTAATCTCGTGTCATGCGTTCTCGGGGACGGAAAATCTTGAAACTGAGCCGGTCACATCGACTCCACCTCAAAGTTTTCTGTTGATTAAGGAATCGTTTACGGAAGGTGATGATAGCTCTTATGGTGATCACTTCTTCGAAGACGCGGCATATGCTACTGTCTACTGGGATACGATTTACGAGCAAGCCAGGATGAGAGGCAACATCAACTTGCTTCACGGTATATATCGACAGTGAGCCAAGGAAGAAGCTATTCAGTATACTGCTCACGGAATGACAGCCTCAAAGACGGCACTCAATCTTTATTTCTAGATCTGATATCGATTGACACAGCATCAACCCATCGCCGATGCTCCGGTGCGTATCCCAGTAGTCGATAATTAATACATAGTATCAACTAATACTCGGCTCAACCGGCTGGCATTTGCATGATTTCAAAAGCCTCCGTCATTGACAGACTGTAATGAAGGACATCTCAGCCAATGCAGAACCATGAATCTTCCGGAGAATCCGGACCAATCTCTATTCTTGCTGCCTAGTTCCACAGCATTCTCATATTCCAGAAGTCGTGTCCTACCTAGCGTTTCTATTCGGTATATGTCTAAGTCTGTCTTGATCGGAATGTCTCACGCCTTGCCGTGGGATAGAGAGTGTGAGAAGGCGCAGTTTGATTCGTGTCTAAACATCGTGCTGTGTGCTTGAGCATTTCCTTGACACTGCCTACTGGACATGGGATTCTGTGTCAGGGATAAGGAATAGTAGCTATGTGTGTGCTTATGTGTCTGCGAGGGTATGTCTCGAGATGGTATGTCGATACGTCGAAAGAGCATGACAAGAAACGAAAAGAGTGACAGCACATGCCCATGCTTTCCATTCCTTACATTTCACGAACAACACAGCTGTACTATGTAGAGCTCCGCACGATTGGCCTTTCCCTCCACACAAGTCATACAACACTATCAAACATAATGTGTTAAAGCTCAGGTATATCCTCATTCAACACCTACCAGAATCTCCCTGATAGCTCCCACGTAATAATCTAAGCCAACGTACCTCAGCCTGACCTATTAGTCACACAGTCTATATTGAAAGCCCAAACACAGAGTCGTAATATTGCTTTCAACGAGATCGAGATAGTAGGTGCTCAATTGTAGGGAGACCGTGGATATACGGTCATTCAGGTATCCGTGGGGATTAAATGGCATGCTGCTCGGGAGTGAAATTGTAAAAGGAACTGGATGGATCGTCGTATGCTTCAGTGTCTGTGAGAGGCTCAGGGTGTGACGCACTTGGGATACATCAGTAATTGACATGCATGCATCATGGTCGCGCCTGGAAGATTGGTTGCCGTTTGGCAATTGTTGGGCAAAAGCCCTATCTTTGCTCAGCAACTATCACGAAGATGGTACGGTTTCCTTATTCCAGGGCGATAGTTCAACACACATCGGGCACACACTTCAACATTGAACACAATCGCTGTGGTTGATTTCTAGATTCGATGGACATAAAATCAAACCACAGAAGACCGTGATTAAGGCATCATAACATGAGTGTCTCTCTGTATATCACGAGCCGCGATAGCCGTTGTACGGCTGACCATTTGGAAGCTAGGCTATTCCTTCCTGTTTGAGCTTGAAGTCTCACGGTGGTCATGATGGGTGGGCGGGTCGGTGATCAGCAAGGAAACTAGAATTCGCAGGCAGCTCATGGCGAGCAGCGGAACGCCGTCTGATCAAGATGTTCAACAGACAAGGAGTACCGGCACGTTTCTATCGGTCTGTAAGGACTGCGTTGGCATCAAAAGAAAAAGCACCGATGCAACGTCGTGCAGATACCCGCCTCCATTGCCAACACGGCGGCTGTATGATGCAGGTGTATATGTATGAGCCAAAGGCAAAAAGGGTAACAACGCCGTGTTCGGAACGTTCGATGATCGGCCACAACAGCGCCGACGGGACAGCGATAATGGCTGCAGTAGCAGACGATCACGATACGTAGGGTAGGCATCTGAGCCTTGCGTGGGTAGTTGTGCCGATCAAGCAACTCTTGCACCGGTCGATCGTGTCATCAGAATCGCACGAGAAGGACAAGTTCTTGTACCAGGGTGTGTGTACACATAGTACGGTATGGGATGGTATATAGCAGGGTTTCTGCGCCGCTGTGGCTGGCTCGACCGCATGCCTGCTCCGTAGAAGATGAAAGCGCTGAAGGCTAATGCAACAGCGACAAGAGATCGTCGCGGCGCGTACCCTTGGGGAAATCCGAGAATGCTTGTCAAAACCGGTACTAGCACGGAGAGCAACCCGAGTTGGGCAGAGTGTGTTATACAGTTGACTGGTCTGGTCGGGTTCAAAGGAAACCTCCATCCCTCAGACTAGAGCCCTACTAGTCGGAAGTAAGGGGGCGCGAATGAACGACCAAACGCTGGATGCGAACTATCAGATTGCAGGATGGGGAATAGTCCCGCAAACAAATGGCGTCTACCGATTGCTGAAAGCAATTGTCGATACCCAAAGCGCCGACAGGCCGACGTTCTAGAATATAGATTCTTCTGGGCTAGTACAATGCGGAAGACGCGAAGGAACACTACCACACGTGCAGGCTTGACTTTCGCGTGGGATAGGTGATTGCGGCACAGCAGGTTCCTTTGTAAGTAATGGGAACAAATAGTCCAAGGACGACTTTCCGCATCAGGCATATGATGCTGAATCGACGACCGGTGCCATCTGTCACTGGCTGTGGCGCGCGACGCGGACCGCCTAATGTGGTTCGTGAGGCACATTGCACATTCAGGTATAGTGTTTGACACAGGTGACTGGAGAACGTGTTTCTGGTCGAGTCGAGCAGCAAGTATGGACAAGACAATTGCTTTTCAAGGCTTGTAGGTCATTGTCAGGCTACTTTACCCATTCTAGGGCTTAATCCCTCGTGTTATAGCAGTTGGGACGCAATGAATGCATAGTTTTTAGGGGCACTTTAGTATCCTGTAACAAACATGTTTAGTACATGTAGCAATGGTGCTTAAAAACCAATAATACTTCCACTGCATCCACGGGTCTGGTCCACGCTAAGCAGCCTCGCAGCTGTTAAACTATATCCAGTAGGTTGTTAGCCAATCTGAGTAGGACGCATGATCTATCTTTAGTATTGGTCTAGTAAGTCTACATGTCATAGCACGACTGTAAGCCTGATATATTACTTATACGGTACACAAATTAAAGTTCAGTTTCGTCGATTCGTCAGGTCTAAACAAGCCATACCAGGTTCAAGGATCAGACGGACCGTTTCATGCAGTAATGCCCACCTTCACGGAGATGAACGGTGGAATCGCCTGTCAATGCTGCCATGTTGAACTTCTTTGTCCCTGCACTTCAGCTGAGGTGAGAGCGAAGACGAGGCTCCGAAGGCTGTATACGAGGTGAAGACATGTTCCAAGTTTCTGACATGTATCGCGGATGAGTCTGTGTGTGCAGCCCCGGGCCGGAGAAGCACCGCAAATTAGCAGGGTTCTCGGGAGCCCAGATTGAAGAAAGCTCATTTGACCCGGCGCGTGAATTACTTATTTAGACTGGGAACTTTTCACCGGCACTAGAAGAGCGATGTGGGCCAGCTCGTACGAGATGTAGCCGAGTAGAGGCGAGCTCTAAGGAAACTTTTCATTCATAAATAGATTAGCAGTGGATGAATAGGGCCGTATGGGCAAGACGTGGGCGTGGTGGTGTATGTAATATATGTTGAAACAAACTGCATTCAACAACACGTGATTATAGCACACTAGGGAGCTGAACGATGCCGAATTGGGGATGTTGGCCCAACCTTATTAGCACCGTGCTCGTGCTTCAGCCACCGTGTACTAGCACACACAAGACCGTCGATGCCTTACACTCGACGAGCACACGTAAACACGATGGTATTATTTAAATGGCTAGTGAGAATTACAGCATTTCGAGTCTAGATTGAGGATGCAGAACCAAGAAGCAAAGCTAGCTTTGGGCGACTTGGTGGGCAAGACAAGAGTAGTGGGCAAGACAAGAGTAGTGGGCAAGACAAGAGTAGTGGGCAAGACAAGAGTAGTGGGCATCACTAGCAGCGGGATCAAACGGCTGTCAAGCCAACGCAGTGAGTAATGGGCGATGCACCGATGGTGGTGGCGAGTGCAGAGTACGAAGTGGAAAGCTTGGAACGTGGCGGCCATTTTGTAGAGCAATTGGGAAAGGCCCCACAGCCCAGCTAATTAGACAGTAGTGGACCATAACCAGGAGAGAAGCAAGGCGCTGGAATAGTAATTAGTCGAAAGAGGCAATGGAGAAGCAGTAGATGTGGCGGGGCGCAGAATTAGATGTGTTGACTGACTATTACGACTGTAGTAGACGCGCTTCGACATGCCACCGTGCGATTTTTCCAGCCTCTCCTACCCTTGTAGACTTCTGCTGGGCTACACATCTAAAAGATGCTTGCAAGGCTAGATGCAATGATCTGCAACGCGAGAAACGGCCGGGTGAGCCTAATCTTGGCACTTCTCACCGATACCGCATGTTTGGTTTGAGCTGTCTAGATTCTGGCGATAGAGGGCGTTGTATAGTCGTTCATCGTACCGTAGGGACACGCCGCAATTCCGCAGAGCAGAATAAGCAAAGTCATGTAAGCGTTTCAGGTGTCCTAGTCTGGACAAGGGCCGGCCTGTGATGTATGCTCACGGACGATCCGTCTCATTTCCCGAGTCCCAGCTATCTGTAATCTGCCAATCGATATGTATCCTTTCCCGGCTAGGTATCGATAGCAGTTCCGACGACAAACAAGCACGGAATGCTAAATCTTAAGCATATCAGCCGTGCATCCTGATCGCTGCAAGATGCAAGTGCCGCAGTATGTACTCTTGATGGCTCTGCCTTGGTCCGAGAGGAAACGACATTGTCTCGATCAAGCACCGCATTCTATTACATGCGGTTGTCGTGTCTCCTGTATCGGACGCGTGGTGACCACGATGGATGATATTGTAGGAATGATGCAGGTTAGCGGTCCACCACGTGCACCCATTGCCGTAAGAAAAAGCATATAGGTCACAAAGAGCAATAACCTCATGCATGCGTGTGCAACTTGAGCTGTGTGACTAGTAGTGATGTTATCCTTTGAGAAAACCACGCATAGCTCGAGAGCCCCCAGATACTGCATGCAAAGCCCAGGACGTGAAGCAGCGAATGATCGAACTCCGTTTACATTCACATCCTCGTTGTCGGTGAGCATGGCATGCCCAGAGCCAGGAGACTGTAGGTACCTAGCACGACTGGCATAAGCCTGCGAGATGGAATCTAATACAGTCTTGTGAAACCAGCACGACTCGTGTGATCTCCATTCATGATCCAGTCGATGACCCGAGTGACAGAGACGAATCCATGCTGCAGAGTTACAAACTTCTTTGTCCGAGAGACGGCAGACTTGGGAGGGTCAAAGAAGTTGGGAACGAATCAGATTCAAGTGATTGGGGCCGCCATGCCTGCCACGGTTTCATATAAATGGCACGCGTGCCCAATCCGGTAAGGTCAAATGCTCGCTTGCTCTCCACAACGTCGAATCGCAGACGAAAAAGCCTCCATTCCTTTTCCACTCCCTCCTTTCACACTCCACAGCAATCACCTGGCAACTAACTCACTTGTGTGTTTTTGTTATTGCTGCCATCAGCCTAATACTGTCACGAAATCTATTCCGACCTGGCTTCAGTGCGATCAAGCAGCCGTGCGGCGTTGGTACGTACCTCGGTGATTGCGCAACCAGAAGCCCCCCTCTCACCCTAAGAGGTCTAAGAGGGAACCTGTACTGTGTACCATTATATGATACACTGCAGCATCAGGCATCGCCTTCAGCCTTGTCCTCGTCGGAGCAATTCATTTTCTAATACACTTTCCATGGTACCGTTTAGCACCTCCCTACGCGGACCTTTTCACCTTTTAGGCATCATGGCAGGCCTCCCAGCTCCATGCTGACCCGTCCAAGAAAGAGTCCCAGAGTTCTGACATGTTTGTCACACAACTGTCGGCATATTGCTTGTAGACGTTCGGACGGCGCGATACTCTCAGAGACTTACTTGGCAGCAATGTCACTTTCTGGCCGACCCACTGCAGTGGGCACTAGACAGTGGACACCAGGGAGGGCCTTTATGTAACGTTTAGTCATGTCTGTCTGGAACGCAGCACTTGAGCCTCCCGCTCATGCCGCCATTCCTTTTAGTGGAACCCCCTCAGACGATGTAGCTCCAACCTAGAAATAGGCCGATGGCTTGGAGGAGGAGGCCGTGGCACTACTAGCCACAGACCTCCAATTGATTCATCGTTGCGGGACCTTGACTGCAAAATAGATGGCTTATAGCTCTGTGACGGTCTGAGTTCCATCAGCTACGAGCTCCGTCAGCTGAGTCGCTGGTGATACCGCGCTTAGGTTCCCAAACTGCCACAGCGATGCTCAGTACGAGTCTCTCTAGTCTGCGTGAACGCGAATCGGCGGGAAATGGCAGTCATCTCGGACTTGTTTCGAGTTAAACATCCCAAGATTGTGAAAGCTCATTTTAACTCATGGCTGCATCGGGATTGTGGGCTCATTAAGTCTGACAGCTGGCATGCCCCTTCATTTCGACCTTTTTCCAGCAACATCCACTTCAAACACTTGCAACAGGGGCATGGCAATCGAGAAACTCTCCCTTCTCCAACTGCGGCAAGGCTTGCGCTGGTGCGTCGCATCACAGCTGCTAGAGCATCAAAGGTCCCGTCCAAGCCGCATCTCGCTAACTCCCGAGCGTTGGCGAATTGCTTTACCTATCTTGGCCAATTGGCCATCTTCCCCTCGTGTTGCAGGATTGTGCGGTTCGTAATGCGGTCTCGGCAGTCCCATCAGGGCGTCTCGTTGGATCTGTCTTTTCATGCATCGCTGCACCACGAGGTGCTGGACCTATTGAAGCACAAGCAACAACCTTAGCACCCGCTGCCATGGTTATAGCAAATTCAGAATATGCATGCCACGATTCATCTCATCAGCCAAGGTTGGAGCAATGACGGCGAGCTTTCTAGCCATTACACCATGTACTCCATCACTTCTCGTCAGTCCTCTCCGTAGTGGATATCATAGCAGAGTACATGGTCTACTGGTCACGATGACCTTGGTCGGATTGCTGGAGCTGGACACCGCGTCCCATCAACCGGCGGCATACAGAACAGCTCGACAGCCAGTACTACTAGTATTCAAAGGGGTGTTGCCAACATTCTTGCTGGAGAGAATACACTGTCTCTATCTCTGTGATATGCAGCCCTGTTCCAGGAACGATGAGGACTATCTCAGGCAGTAGATGTGGTAATAGCAGTACCGCAGCTGCTATAGTGTCTGTGTGTCTGTTGGAAGTTTACCTTACCCCTCCTCCACCCAATCCCCCCCCCCCCCCCCCCCCCAGTCCGTTCCATATCCAAGTTTGATGTACCTCCTCCTCTATTACCTCTGTACTCCCCACTCCGCCTCCGCCGTCAGCATGCTTTTATTTTCCCAGCGCCCAAGAAGCTATGGGCATTCTGCAGCCAGATTTGCAGGATGGGACCCTTGAATGTCAAGCCGTGCTATCTGTCTAACACAATTAGCTCGTGTGTCTACGCGCCTCTTTTCCCTTAGGCTCGAACCAGGGGCGCAGGCGCAGTACAGGTCCACCCCTTCTCGCCGTCCGCCAGCAAGCAAGATGAAGCAGAGCGGCAAGCCGTTGACGATGGATGCTATCCCATTCCTTCACCTATGCCTTATTGATGACCTTGGAAGAAGCGTTCGCGCCACGAGTCGCCTCACTGGCCACTGACAGGGCATCCTTCATGCTCTATACTTGGGGTCCTTTCTGGTCCGTCCGACTCCTTAGCGGACATTCAGCTCTCGAAGTGAGCGAGCAAGTCCTTTCATATCCTGTTTTCGCTCGCATTCTTCCCTTCTGGCCTCTCTAATTATCCTAAGCGATATCCCCCTTCCAGACAGGTGCCCCTTCATAAGCACACTTCGTGCCTCAGTGCTGCCTCGCTTAGGTTCGGACTCTTCCTACGTCCTGCTTGATTCTGCTGTCGTCGTCTCCCTCCCATATTAACCTCGCTTCGGGTATACATGTGTTTCCTCAAACGGTCTCACTTTGCCATTCCCGTTCCTCATCAACGCCTTCCGGCTTCCTGATTCGCCGCGTCCCAGCTGCAGCCGTTGCGCTTGAACTGGCTCGGACAAGCAACCCACGAACAGCTGCTGGAACTGGTACTGAGCCTGGTGCCCAGCCACGCGTAGAGAAGACTGGGCGAGATCGTCGTTGCAGCAAGTGGCCTGTTACCCAGACACCACCTCTGTTGGTAGCCGCGTACTCCCGACGAATCACAGTCTCTACGCACGAATACCCGCAAGCTTCTAGTACGCCTCAGGGTAAACCGTTTCTATGCTTCAGGCCACTAGGTACGCTGCTCCCAAAAGCTTCGGTCTTAAAGTGTGTCCCTCCCGTCTCTCTTGCTGTCGTCACCTGTTTTGACTTCACTTTCAAGTACACTTTCATGTACACTTTCCATGTCGACCTTTTTACCCTTCATATCAGCCATTCCTGATGTTGCTCACACTCCAGAAGCCAGCTAAAGCCGATTTCGAATACAAGCATCCTCATGAGTACTCACCACCACTACCTTACTCTTCAAGATTCTCTCCAAAGCCGGCTGGCGGAATCCTCAGGCCGCTCTCTGTCAGTGCCCGGAGAGAATCACCTACCAGTATGAGTAATCCTCACCGAGGGCTGCCTCCCCCAGCAGCCATGCAATTAGCAGATCCAGGGCGAGGACCACCACCAATGCAATTAGCAGACCCAGGACGCGGGCCACCACCGCCACCACCACCATCAATGCCTCAGTCACTAGGATCGATGCCTGCTCCACCACCGCAATGGCAAGGTGCTGAGGAGCCAATGAAGAACTGGCTGGCTGCCAAGGCCGAAGAGGAAAAGCGGAAGCAAGAAGAAGAGAAGACGAAGCAAGAGCGGTTGAGGTTAGAGCAGCGGCAGATCGAACAGCAGATGTTACGCGATTCATTCCAAGGTGGCGTTCCTCCGCACATGGTGCCCGTTATCTTCGCAGGCATTGGTGGTGGCAATCTGGCGAACATGAGTATGGAGTGGCTCCAGCAATACATGTCTCAGGTGCAAGGCACCGTACAGCCACAGCAAGTATCTCAGGGACAGATGTCACCAGATGCGCGAAGAGAGCCACCCAGACTGCTCAATCCACCCCCTCATGGAAGTGTGTATGGTTCACAGCAGAGTTTGCCCATGGCGCCAGGCGTACAGGGCCAACCGCTTTCTGCAGTACCACCACCCCACGGAGGTTTTGCACAATCAACGTACGCCCGTGGCAGCCAGTCGCCGCAAACACGAACACGAGCATCGACCATATCGGGAGGCCAAACAGGAACGCTACATTCAGCTCCGAGAGCACCCACGCAGTCCTCCCTGCCACGACTTACGACCAACGAAATGCAAGTCCAGCAACCGCCTCCGTCGAGCATGCATCAGCAGCAGCATCCACCGCAGCAACCGCCGCAGGAGCAGACCTCTTCGCCATCCATCTACTTTCACCACTGGGTGCCCCCTACGTCGCAGCCGTCTTCGAGCAGTCGAGACCCGCCTGCCACCCCTTCAGGTAAAAGATAGCCATTTTGCGATTAATGACTGCATGCATCAGATTTTAATACGTCGCTGCTCCAGATCACACGACGTCCCCGAAAAAGAGAAAGGCTCAGGGCCCTCACCCCTTTGTTCCTCCACCGACTTCCGCCCCTCAATATACCTCGCCGCCTTTCTCGCATGACTCTTCGTCAGCGTCGACTCCTGCTCGCAGAGGCCACGTCCGAACTCGCAGCGACACCTCGACTCGTGCACTTGAAGCTGTTCGACCGCGCAGCCGTCACGGGATGCACCCAGTCTACGGTTACGCAGAAGCGGAACGAGGTGGTAGTCGTGTTCCTGAACGCTACGAAAGCCGTCCTGCCCCTGAACGCTATGAAAGTCGTCCTGGTCCTGAGCGCTTGGACGAGAGTCCTGCTCGTAGAGAGAGCGGGAATAGAGAGGCTAGAGACAGCAGAGAGGGGTACAGAGCATCACACACGTCGACTCCTGTGCGAGCTGGATATCCGCCGCCGCCGCCAACAACGACCAGGTCTCCGAAGCGAGAGGAGACTCAGTGAATGTGATTTGATGATCCATGATGTCAAGTTTAGTAAGGAAAACAGGCCTCATAGGCGACTGGTCTCAAAGTTTGAAGCTCATCTTTCCAATTTCATCCTCTCGCCGCAAGAGCATCAACGAAATTTGGCCTTGAAACGGCACGACAATAGCTACTTCTGATTCGAACGTGCAACGCGAAACGTTGGACCGGGGTTCAATCTGATACAGTCAGCACGCCTCTAAGCGCTGGTCGAGAAGTGCCTCACCATAATAATCAAAGCTGCGACACGAGCTACATGATTCGTTAATCCCGGCTTCTTGGGAAGCGGTGCGTAGACTCGTGTCTTCTAGGATGCTTGATGGGCCGTCAATCTCCAGAGACGCAAAGGCCAATTGAAGCCCCTTTCCTTTCGGGACAACGGGATTAGTAGGTCATGGTCCAGTCTGTCCTTCTCGAGATGCACCACTTGGTGCTTTCATTGCATGTATTTCACACCTTGATTGGCAGCGGCCCATCCTTTCGGCCGACCTGCTGTTGTACAAACAAGAAATATCTTTCGACGCGGACCTTTTCAATCAACCATTACGCAGCGCGGAACCCCCTCCATTCCGGCATGCCTCTTCTCTGCGTGTCCGTGTCGAAGACACGCAAAGAAGTCGCTACGGATCTACGCACCCAATTGCAGCAGAGCATTCCGTTTCGAGCTTTAGCTTCTCACTTGGCTAGCCGGCGCGCGTCCTCGGCCGTAGCGCCACCAAGACTTCGTTGCATGATATTATTATTCTTCTTCTGCTTCCACCCGAACCTGCATTCAAAAAAACGGCGTTTTCTTTTCCCTCTTGCTATTTTGCTCTCTTTCGACTCTCTCGCGTCGAGGGATCACGTCGACCCGATCAGCTAGCACGTTTGTACATTATCGAGGTTTTGCATTGCATTGGGCTTTAGGGCGTTGGGTGCATAGTTTGTTGGGGGGGATCAGAGCAAAACAAACGATAGCCCCTTCCCGCCAAAACCGACGAAATAAAAAAATTACTAAATATCATATACCCGTCCCACGCACTTCGGAGTTGTAACCTCCGATACGATGCTTCATGGCTGACGGGCGCTTCTTGGGGAAGAAGTGTTTTCTTTCTTTGTCTACCGGCTGGGGGTTGGTATGTGTATGTGTGTATGTGTGTATGTGTGTATGTGTGTGTGTGCATGTGTATATACAGCAGATGACCTTTGACTTTGGAGCGTAGGCTGGGGAAGGGGAGGTGTTGGGACGATCGGTCTGTCCAGGCATTCCCATGGATTCCATGGAAAGCGGGCATTGGGGCAGATTGGTGATTGGGAGACGCGAAGGAGATGAGGTGTGAAGTCGAATGAAATCAAATGAAATCAAATGAAATCAAATGAAATCAAATGAAATCAAATGAAATTGAAACCGCTCCCCTGCTCTTGATTGCCTGCTTGCCTGGCTGGCTGGCTGGGTACTTAGTATGTACGTAGGTTGGATACGTATATGAGTGACTGTACTTGCATGTATGTGTCCCTCGTTCGTAGATGGGTATAGTACTAGAATATCCACACACGGCTAGATACAAAAGGTTGAATACATACACACAATGTTCCGCCCACGCCACGAAAGTCCAGTCTGCGCTAAGAAGAAGAAGAAGAAGAACAAGAAAAAAAAAGAAATGTATATGCATGTCACCCATGTCACGCACGCATATTCTCGACATCAAAACACAACGGAAACAAAAAAACGAAAGAACGCAAGAACGAAAGAACGAAAGAACGAAAGAACGAAAGAACGAAAGAACGAAAGAACGAAAGAACGCAAGAACGAAAGAACGAAAGAACGCAAGAACGAAGAAGTAAGAAGTGACTTGTAAGTTAAGTTAAGTTAAGTGTATGTAGACAGACTTATTTCCCATTTTTCCGTTTTTCTGTTATTTTTTTTTTGGTTGGGAGGAGGGAGGGTGTTTCGAAAAACTGCTATTGACTGATTGACTGACTAGTTGTGCTGCCCTACGATATCCTACGATATCCTACGATATCCTACGATATCCTACGATATCCTACGATATCCTACTCTATCCTACCTACCACCAGACTCTTCTTTTCTTCTCTTCTTTTTTTTTTGGGATTCGTCATTTACGTGGTAGTGTGTATGGCTGGAAGAGTGGGATTTCTATCCATCCGAGAAAAAGGACCTGCTGGATAAAATATCCTGGGGGAGTATATATGTATGATTTGTGCCAAAAGAAAGACACCCTATACGCCGCCACCGCTCCTGCCCGCACAAAGACAAGCCAATATCCAGTCTCCCGTTCCCGTTCCCGTTCCTGACAGACACTCAAACCAGGCATCTCTCACTCACCCACCCACCCACCCACCCACTCTCTCCCTAGCCGCTCTTCTCCCCCACCCCCTCCCCGTCCCCATCCCCCTCCCCCTCCCACAGCCCAACCTGAATCCCGCCCTCAGGCTGCAACACAATCTCCGCCTTCAACTTCGGCACACCCGTACCCAGATTCTGCACGCGCTGGACGCGCTGCAAAATGCGCACAACCGTGTATCCCATCTCCGTGAGTGCAAACTGCTGACCGATACAGATGCGCGGGCCGCCGTTAAAGGGGATATACGACCAGCTCTTCGGGGTCCACTTGGCCCAGCGGTCGGGGGAGAAGGATTCAGGGGGTGCGAAATCGGGGGAGGTAGGCGGGTAGATGTCTGGGCGGCGCTGCATGACGAGGGTGCTGTAGCCGACGGGGGTGCCTGCGAGGACGCCGATGGGGGAGGTACCTGTGGGCCCGCCGCCGGAGGGCAAGGTGGTGTCCTTGAGGGCGACGCGGACGTTGTAGGGCACGACGGGGTAGAGGCGGAGGGTTTCGTTGAGGGTGTACTGGAGGTATTTCATGGATTTGAGGTTCGCGTAGGTGGGTGTGGCGGAGAAGCCGACGACGTCTTTGATTTCGGCGCGCAGTTTGGCGACGGTGGCGGGGCTGTTGGAGAGCTCGTAGAAGAGCCAGGAGAGGGTGCAGGCGGTGGTGTCGCGGCCGGCGAGCAGGACGGCGATGAGCTGGTCGCGGAGCACTTTGCGGTCGCGCGTGTGGCCGGCGAGGGCGTGGAGGAAGGTGTAGCCGTCGTCGGATTTGCCCTTTTCTTCGATTTCCTGGGGGGAGAGGCGGAGGGTGCGTTCGATGAAGGGGTTGACGAATTCGTTGAGGGTGCGGAGGTGCTCGTTGTAGGCCTTGCGCGGCATCATCCAGTTGATGGGGCCCATGCGGGAGATGAGCGACTGGATGCGCTGGACTTCGGCAAAGGCGGTGGAGAAGCGGGTTTGGGCGTTGTCGAGCGAGTCGACGCTGTGGCCGAGGAGGAAGTCGGTGGCGGCGTCGAGGGTGAAGCGGAAGAAGAGGTCTGCAATGTCGATTTTCTGGCCCTGGCCGCCGAGGTGGGGGAGGAGGGCTTGGAAGTGTTTCTCGAAGACGTGGATGTCGCTGAGCCGGTCTTTGACGAATTGCGGACGGATGAGCTGGCGGCTCTGGTGCCACTGGCCGTGGTCGGTGGTAAAGATGGAGTCCCCGAGGAACGGATGCCATTCTTCGTTGAACGTCTTGCCCTTCCCATAGTCGCTGAATTGAGTGGCGAGGATAGCCTTGACGTTGTCCGGGTCCGCAGTGAGGATCACACGTTGGCCGGCAGCGTTTGCTTCGACGGTCCATGGGTTCTTCGGGTTGCCATACTCGCGCATGATGCGGTTCCACATGGCCAGGTTCTCATGCTTGATGGCATGGCGCACACCCTGGACGACAAAGTCGAGAGAAAAGGGGAAGTAGGAGACGCGTCGGGGCGCCTGGAAGCCTAGCTGTCTGATGCGATATCTGGCGTAGACTTGAGACAGATGACGAGCAAGGACGAGGGCGACGACGACAAGCAGCCAGAGCGGTGCCTTGGAGAGGTATTCGTAGATGGAATTGGCCATCTTGATAGTCGTGGAGGCGTTGAGGCGTCGAGGAGAGAGTTGAAGAGACTTATGAAGGCATCCGGCTGTAGCAGAGGAGAGGTCCGTGAGGTCGAGGTGAGGTCGAGGTATCTCTCAAGTAGCGGTAGATGATAATGATGATGGTGTTGTTACGGCACCAGAACAAGCCTGACGTCAAGCCGATGCTCTTTATCCCTCCTTCACACCGAGTCGTGACCTGTGAGTTGTTGTAGTTGTAGTCGGGGTCGGGTGAACTGACACAGCCGCTGGGTGGAAGTGAGTCCATCATCCTGAACTCCTCCTCTGTTGCTCCTCACCACAATCCTGGAACAAACAAACCCTCGTTTTGACATGTGCTCGAGTGTCCAAGCCCAAACAGTGCAGTGCAGACGCCATGTCGTTCGCGACGCTAACCGCTTCGGGCACAACGTGGGGACGCCACCAATTGCCCAAAACCCGTGTGCTCGGACCATTCATGAGAGTTGTTATTCACTCCACTATTGACACTGTGGACCCCTATCGCATACCGCTCTTACAAAACCGCACAAGTCATCTCGCTAATACACTGGCCTCCACTGACTTGACTCGACACAACCACACTCAGCACCCGGAGAAGACGAAACATAATATTCCCGCTTCCGACACCCACGTGCTCATCCGGCTTTTGAGCATTGCAGAACGGGTGGAGTATCTCGCTAGCACGTCTTGGCCAAACAGGGGGCATCTGGATCGCTATATAGACCTCCACCTTCATCTGATTGCTCACTTCCGAGGTTGCGACGGCGGGCGACACCCCCCTCGTCTAGTAAGCTGTCCGGAGCAGAGTCCGAACTATGAGCCTACCTGTGTTGTACGTCAAACTCGCTTGCGTCTGTTTCGACGACACTAGTCGCTCTGATTAGGCCTCGTGGCATGTGAAACGTGGTCACTGGTAAATGATGATGATGAGGACGACGAGTCATGTTCATTCGAGCAGCTACTGGATACTTTCGAGATCAATATCATTATTTCTATCAATTCTGGTCGCATTACACATAATTGGCACAATGCCGTAACATCAATACCCAAACACGCGCGTCAGTGTACCCAGCGACGACTTCCCAACGCCCTCTTTCCAAAACGCCAAACGCTAATGCAAGATGCGACCTCCCAATGCCACCCCTGGATGCCGCTCAAAGGACGAATGCGAGGGCTAAGATAGATAAAAGGGATGCCACTGTCGTGAGACGTGGCTCGCTGAATACAGATGCAGCACCGGTATACGGATCCGGTGAAGGCTGAGGTGTTGTATTGGGCTGGTGCTGCTGAATCGTGCCAGCAGCGCCGTAGAAACCCGCAGGCGCCGTGGTTTGCGGCAGCCTTGGCCCGGGGGTGATGGTATATACAGTCGTGAATCCGCGGTCGTCGAACCCGGTCGAGAGCTCAACACCATCGACTGCTGACGGCGAGGGCACTGACGAGGAACACGGTGTAGACTCTGCCGGAGGAGGCGTGGACTAGGACGAATGTTAGGATGGACAGGTAGGGCAGAAACCACGCTAGTCTCTTACTCACTGGTGCGGAGCTGGGAGGAACAACCTTGCCCGAGTCCGACACAGTCCAACCACTGGGCAAGCCTGGGTAATTCGCATACGTCGGGCTAGCAGTGCTGAGTGTCGTCGCCTCGGGGACCCACGGGTAGACGGAGGGGCGGATGTAGGTTGAAGAGTCGTCGCTGTGCGTGCCGTCAAACGGCACCGGTTGTCCGGAGCTCGTCGACGTGACGGTTGGCGGGTTCTCTTCGACCTCAGACGAGCCGCCAGAGTTGATGGTGCCACCGACGGCCTCGATCGATTGCCATGTGCCGGTGGAATCCTTGTAGCGGTACTGAGTGCCGGTCGAGTAGTCGGTCACTTTCATGCTACCGACTTGCATCGTATAGGGACCTTGCGAGTAATCGATGGGGCCGCGTGCCCATTCGACGGTCCCAGGGGCGTTGTTGGATGGGTCACCGCCAGCCCAGGCGCCGACTTTGATCTGCATGGGCGTCTGAGGATATTGGCCGTTTGCGTCGTTTGGTGAGAGCGCTCGAACGGTGACGCCGTCGATTTGCCAGACAATCTGGTTCGGAGTCCAGTCGATGGTGTAGGTCTTGAATCTGGCCTGGTTGTCTGGGTCGGCGTGGAAGGCACCACGGTTGAAAGTCGTTGTTTGTCCCTTTCCAAAGTAGTTGGTCTGCACTTGGCCGGCATCTGCGCCGAGCCATTCCCAGTCGATCTCATCCAAGGTGTCCGACTGAAGAACGAAGCTGCTGACCATGCCAGCGCCGGGCGCCGCCTTGATCGAGACCTCGACTTTGCCGAACATGATGTACCATTTCGACGTCAGCTGAGGCGAATCTCCTGATTTGGCCACAGTAAACGAGACTCCATCTGAGCCGTAGGTTGGGTTGCCTTGAGGCGTAAAGCTGTCGGAGGCTGATTTGAAATCGATATTGACCGTCTTCCCCAAGGCAGAGTCTGCTGGGCAATCCGATCGGGATATGGGGTTACAGTTCGAGTATGTTTGTGCGAGCGATGGTGCCACGAGCAGGGCGACAGAGGCCAGATACCTCGCGGCCGGGGAGGTGTAACGCATAACGAGATAGATGGCGGGTGAGGAGAGATGGTAATACGTGAGGTTGGTGACTTGGTAGTGATGAGATGGCGTAGAACCCGAGTCGTTGTCACTCTCGGAGGACAGACGATGGAGATGTAATTGTCCGGTGAATGGCAGGTAAGACGGAAGCTGGGAGCAGAAGGCACAAGAACCTTTAAGAGGTAGGTTGGAGTACACCAGCCATCCCCAGCCATCAAGAATGAAGACGACGTCAGCGCAAGAATGAAACCAGCGGATAGAAATATATGTAGTTCTAGAATTCTACTGGACCGGGCATGTTTGCACTGATAGCGCTACGTGGCCGTGCTGGGCCTGTAACAAACAAAGTGAAGTGGCTGGAAAGGGAATGTTGTTATTGTGTGGCTGGTCGGCGTGTCGGCAACGGGCTTCCCGGCGCTAAACCAGCCACTGGACCCTGCACCCCAGCCACCTGTTCGAGCAGCCTCAACACATGTTGACAGCCCTATGGCCAATCCGTACTGTAAACCTGTAAATCTGCACCCAACGATCTTTGCAGGACTAAATGTGGAGACAGCAAGCATGACTTTTTCCAATACTGCATGTTGTCAAGCTTTGCATCTTCACATTTCCATGTCTAGACTCACATGTATAGATGGTCTCGGCCGTGTCACCCCGCCGTGGCTTGTGTTCGGCTATGACTCAGGCATCAATTTTCACTTCACAGGTTGCTAGCTATCAAGAGAACTCTAGAACTAATCCTGCACCCATTGACTGTCATCTACCATGTCGTTGACCAATGCCACTCCTCTCGAAGTCGCGCGTGCTGCGCGTCTGGGTTCGCGACAACTGGCTGTGCTTCCGGTGCAAGCCCGTAATGATGCATTGACAGCCATCCACGACGCTCTGGCCGCTGGCAAGGATGACATCCTCGCTGCAAATCATCGTGACCTTACTGCAGCGACCAAGGCTGCAGAAGGTGGTCAGTTGAGCCAAAGTCTGGTCAAGAGACTAGATCTGGGCAAGAAGGGCAAGTTTGAGGACATGCTACAGGGCATCCTTGACGTTCGAGGTCTTGAGGATCCGAATGGCAAGGTCCAACAGAAGCTGCTACTCGATGATGGGCTTATACTCGAGCGCAAGTCCTGTCCTATTGGTGTGCTGCTTATTATCTTTGAGGCTCGTCCGGAGGTCATTGCAAATATTGCTTCTCTGGCCATCAAGTCTGGAAATGCAGCCATCTTGAAAGGTTGGTCTATGTATTGCGAGAAATAGACACTTCTGTTGACTTTATGCAGGCGGCAAGGAATCTACAGAGTCATTCAAAACCATCTCGAGTCTCATATCTAACGCGCTGGCCAAGACGCAAGTGCCACAAGATTGCCTTCAATTAGTACAGACGCATGATGTCATTGGTGAACTATTAAAGCTCGATCAATACATAGATCTGGTCATTCCTCGCGGCGGCAATAAACTAGTCGTCACTATTAAGAATAGCACTTCTATACCGGTGCTTGGCCACGCTGATGGACTATGCTCCATCTATGTTCGACACGATAGTCCTGTCGACGTCGCCGTCAAGGTCATTGTAGATTCCAAGACAAGCTATCCGGCTGCCTGCAACGCAGTAGAGACTCTGCTGGTCGATGCAGATGCTCTAGAAACAACACTTCCCAAAGTCGCAGAGGCCCTTCTTGCCGAAGGTGTTTCACTCCGTTGTGATGGCCAGTCCAAGACAGCTCTTACTTCCAAACTCGATCAGCACAATGCGGCCATGATACAAGATGCCACAGAGGAAGACTTCCGAACAGAGTTCCTCGACCTAACACTCGCAGTCAAGACGATACCAGCGACTTCAAACGCCGGAGAAGCACTGGACTTGGCAATTGCTCATATAAACGAACACTCGTCCCACCACACCGATGCCATCTTGACTCAATCAGAAAGCATGGCGCGACGCTTCCAGGCGGGAGTCGACAGTTCGTCCGTGTACTGGAATGCAAGCACGCGGTTTGCCGATGGCCAGAGATACGGCTTCGGCACGGAAGTTGGCATCAGCACAAACAAGATTCACTCTCGAGGGCCTGTCGGTCTGGACGGTCTGATGATATACAAATGGCTGATTGATGGCACTGGCCAAGTGACCAAGGACT
This sequence comes from Pseudovirgaria hyperparasitica, assembly GCF_010093815.1. Classification (NCBI taxonomy): domain Eukaryota; kingdom Fungi; phylum Ascomycota; class Dothideomycetes; order Acrospermales; family Acrospermaceae; genus Pseudovirgaria; species Pseudovirgaria hyperparasitica. Next base: position 725,381 of record NW_022985567.1, read on the forward strand.
ACGGATCTGGTGGTACGCGGCAATTCAAGCATCAGCAGATTCCCGTGGGGCACGAGGTGGCAGAAGGCATGGCCCGCAACGCCGAGGAATTGGAATTGTTGAAGAACTTCCGAGCGCAGGGACCGAACGGACATTCATAATGCGTTGTCATAATTGTAGCAGCAGCTCGTGGTCGTTTATTGCAGAAAAGCATAATGCGGAATCGAGTCAGTGTTTACTAATTAATACCTTATAATACCCGGACGGATAAGCTAAGACTACCGTTGTGCCAATGCCAAAAGTAAAACTGTGCCATTATTTGCGTCGTCGACGATGTCTTCAGACGCAGTCAATCCCCAACTATCCATTCCATTGCAAATCAACAGCCCGTGCCAATTCGAGTCTAGGCTTAAGCTGACGTGGCGAGCTCTCAGTCCGTCTCGAATGCCTCTAAAAACGGGCCTCATCAGATACTAATTGCACGTGCACGCACGAGTTCACGATACGAACCAGCCGCCAGTCGCAGCGAAGACGTGATCGTGATCGTAAAAAACCCCGGATTTTCTTACCCCGGACAGAGTTTGCAGAATGATTCGTCTTCGAGCGGCTCATCAGGGGGGGAGAGGGGGGACGTGGCGAACGGAAAAGCTTACTCATAGCGTGCCACCACAAACCAATCACCAGACAACGAATGAGGCATTTATAGTAACAGAGAGGAGGCAAAGGTAAAATTTGCAGTCAGCTGGACGTTGGATGAGAGGGAAATTGGCATGAATTAGCTATTGCTTACCTAAAAACGAGGTGCAGATGCGGAGCTGGACGCGCTTGTAGCCGTTTGACAGGGCTCCAGGCCTTCTTCTAGGTTGGGGAGCTTAGGCGAGACTAAGTTAATAACTGGAGATGATTAGATTGGTGAGAGGGTGAGTGAGTGAGAGAATTGCTGGTCAGCCTCAAGCATCCAACAAAAAACTCTGTCTCTACTAGTGTGCCAGGAACGGCGACAAAGCGGGTCAACGGCAACGAGTTCACGATGCTTGGGCGCTGTGGAGCGGACAACAAGGTCCGCAGTAGTCAATGTCAATGATGATGATACCATCAAGTCAAGTATTGATGAATTGGTGCCCGCGACGTTTGAACCGCATCAAAGCGAAACAATGGATCCGAAGTGGCCTTATCCACGGAACGCCGCCCGCTCTTCAGGACCGTGAGCCTTTTCCACTGTTTGAATAATAATTAGATGCGGTGAGCTGCAAGAAAGCCTCAATCAATCAAACCTACATCGCCCACCTCTTCACATCCTTTCATTCGCGCGGCAAACAAACCCAATTGAACGGTGCGTTGTGCCTTGTCGCCGCCTATCATCTATCTATTTTATCTATCAGTCTATCGCATCCTTCGTCTGCGGTACCTTAGCTTCCCTCCCTGCCCTTCACCGCGTCAACTCCGTCATCAACACCAGCTTCGCCGTGTGACCGTCTGTACTCAGCCGCAACCCTGCAGTCTGGCGTGTCACTCTTGGTTTTATCCTTTCTTATCTACTGTGTCTTGTTTTCTACTCTTCCAGAAACATCGCCCAATTAACACCTCGTCGGGAACCGGAATATATGGTGGCGGCGTCCCTTGCAGCAAACCCGGAACAGACTTGTCAGTTCTCACCTTGACCCACATTGCTTCACGCAACACTTGTGTCGTCTTCTTTTCACGCTTCTTGTTCTTGTTCTTGTTCTTGTTGCTGATATATAAAGCCCTTCTTCCTCTAGATCCTACGTCTCACTTCTGCCGCTGAATATCTGACTGGCTCCAGCCGGAAAACGCACCATGGCGCCAATCCCCTCCAATGGTGTTCCCCACCACAAGCAACTCGAGCAGGTCATTCGTGAACCTGGCAGAAGGCCGTCGCCTCAACCCACACACCTCAATGTCACTGGCAGCCATGCACAGCGCATCGTGCATGAGAAGGGCTTCGGATATGTTGCTCCCAAGTTTGAGGGCAAGGAGCAGCAGCAGGAAAAGTATGACGTCTCGAGAGAGTACATGTGAGATTCTCAATTGACCAATCACAGGGTCATGGACCAGGTGGAAGAGAAAGGCTTCATTCCGCCTGACTTTGTAGAGTCCGAGACAACCTGGTTTTACAATGAGTTGGGCATTGACGACATGTACTTCCAGACCGAGTCTGTCGAAGCGTAAGCTCAAAATATCTCCCCAGTGTTTGCCAGTCTCGAGCTCATATGTCGCTTGCAGCATCGTCAATCACATCCATTCTCTCTACGCTGCCAAGATCGCTGCGTACGCCCGCGACGACAAGCGTCTGGAAATCCGGCTCGATAAAGAAGCTTCAGATCACGCAGTCTACATCGATACCAGTGTCCCTGGTATCACGTCGGTCCAGGGTCCACAATATGAGCAGAGAATTGACGAGAAATACCTTGATGGGTCCTCAGGACAGTCGAAGTACCGTGTGGAGACATTCAGATCTGCTAGTCCTCTGCCCAGCAACCAGGACCAGTCTCTTCGCTGTTATTTCGTATACGAGTGCGAGTTTGAGAATCCCAATCCGGGAGTCACAGAGACAGACCTGGCGAAGATCTCCGATAAGCGATTCCTACAGAAAGCCACCCAGAATACCAAAGAGATCTACGAAGAAGTCATGCAGATGGCTGTAACGCGAACTGGACCAGTCATTGAGTACTTTGACGTGGAGGGAACGAGGGAGAAGCGCGTCGTTGTTGCATTTAGACAGGGCTCCGCTCTCGGCCTGTTCAGTGCCTTGAGCGATCTGTACCACTACTACGGCCTGACATCATCGCGTAAATACGTCGAGCAGTTCTCGAATGGATACACGGTCATGTCGCTGTATCTGCGACCTGTCACCCAGGCGTCGGCAAAGCATCCACCCATCGAAGCATCGATCCACCAAGTCATCAAGGAGATATCTCTCCTCTACTGCGTCCCGCAAAACAAGTTCCAGGCGCACTTTGCGCTTGGTCGTCTCAGTCTTCAGGAGACCATCTATGCTCACTGCGTCTGGGTCTTTGTTGGGCACTTTCTCAACCGCCTGGGCAGTGAGTATACCGCTCTCACGGAAATTCTTGAAGCAGACAACAGTGTACACGCCGAGCTGCTCTCAAATCTGAAGCGCCGGCTGCGTACTGAGACCTTTACCTCTGACTACATTCTTGAGATCATCCACCAGTATCCGGATCTAGTCCACGCACTTTATCTCTCGTTCGCAAACACTCATTACGTTCAGTTGCGAGGAGAGACGGATGATTTTCTGCCAACGCTGAGCTTCCAGAGATTGTCGCTGGACAAGGTCTTGAGCGACGCTGATCTTCAAGGTCTGATCGCCAAGTCTGTTGCCAACGAACATCACCTTTGGGTCATGACAGCTTTCCAGACTTTCAACACCGCTGTGCTGTAAGTTTTGATTTCCGTACACGACAAGTATCGTGACTAATAAGAGTGTAGTAAGACGAACTTCTTCACTCCGACCAAGGTAGCACTTAGCTTTAGGATGGACCCGCGATTCCTGCCGAAGTCAGAATATCCACAGCCGCTCTATGGTATGTTCCTGATCATCAGCTCCGAGTTCCGTGGGTTCCACTTGCGGTTCCGTGACATTGCACGTGGTGGTATCCGCATCGTCAAGTCTCGAAGCCAGGAAGCCTACTCGATCAATGCGCGGTCTTTGTTCGACGAAAACTACAACCTGGCCAACACTCAGCAACGGAAGAATAAGGATATTCCGGAAGGTGGCTCGAAGGGTGTCATTCTGCTTGATGTTGACCACCAGGACAAGACCCGAGTCGCTTTCGAGAAGTACATTGACAGCATCCTCGACTTGCTACTGCCGCCAAACAGCCCTGGAATAAAGGATCCTATTGTCGATTTGCATGGGAAAGAGGAGATCTTGTTCATGGGTCCAGACGAGAACACCGCCGATCTTGTCGACTGGGCGACGGAACATGCGAGGAACCGGGGAGCTCCGTGGTGGAAGTCGTTCTTCACTGGTAAGAGCCCCAGGCTTGGTGGCATTCCTCACGATCGTTATGGAATGACTACGTTGTCTGTCCGCGAGTACGTCAAGGGAATCTACCGCAAGCTCAATCTCGACCCCAGCAAGGTGCGCAAATTGCAGACTGGTGGCCCTGACGGTGACCTTGGTTCGAATGAAATTTTGCTGGGCAACGAGAGCTATGTCGCTATCGTGGACGGCTCTGGTGTGCTCGTAGACCAGAACGGTATTGATAGGACTGAACTGCTCCGTCTGGCGAAGAAACGTGCCATGATCTCGGAGTTTGACACGTCCAAACTGTCCAAGAACGGCTACCGTGTGCTGGTCGAGGAGAACAATGTCCGTCTACCCAATGGTGAGACTGTCAACAACGGGACTACATTCCGCAACCTCTTCCACCTCCGGAGCGACATGCAGTATGATACTTTTGTACCATGTGGCGGCCGTCCCGAGTCTATCAACCTCAACTCCGTGAGCAAGCTCATCAAAGACGGCAAGTCGGTCATTCCGTACATCGTGGAGGGCGCCAACCTGTTCATCACTCAAGACGCCAAGCTGCGACTCGAGAAAGCCGGCTGCATCCTGTATAAAGATGCGTCTGCCAACAAGGGAGGTGTCACGTCGTCTTCGCTCGAAGTTTTGGCGTCCTTGTCTTTTGATGAGGAAGGCTTCGTAGAGAACATGTGCATCCGCGCCGACGGCACCGCGCCAGACTTCTACAACCAGTACGTGAAGCAAGTCCAGGAAGTGATCAAGAACAACGCTGCACTTGAGTTTGAGGCAATCTGGCGGGAGCACCAGAAGACTGGCCAACCGAGAAGCTCGCTCAGCGACACGCTCAGTATCGCCATCACCCAGCTTGACGAGGAGCTACAGAAGACCGAGCTCTGGAACAACGTGCAGTTGCGCGAGGCTGTCCTCAAAGACGCTCTCCCGAACCTTTTGCTGAACAAGATTGGTCTCTCAACTCTGCTTGGGCGCGTAAGTAGTGATGCTGGCTATTTGCGCAGCTCCATGCTAATGTCCTGTAACAGGTCCCAGAGAACTATCTGCGAGCCATTTTTGGCAGCTATCTCGCGTCACGCTTCGTGTACGAGTATGGCATCTCTGCCAGCCAGTTTGCGTTCTTCGACTTGTGAGTAGCGTGCGCCTGAATCAGATTTCGACTCCGACTGACCACCAACAGCATGAACAAGCGCATGGCCAAGCTCCAGCAACAGCACTAGATTGCACTTTCCATATAATGCTGGTCATTGTCAAGACAGTCTAGTCTTTCTTTTATAGGATACATGAAGCGTAGGGAGATCAAGGAAACGTAGAAAAATGCATATCACAAAACTTGCCTGAACAGGCGGCGGTTAGGACATGAAATGGCGTTGGCGGGCCTGTATTTAGAGCTTGCTTGGGTCGTCGGCATGAATGGATGGATGGATGTTCCCAGATGGCCACCATAACAGCACGCGACGAAGAAGGAGAGGAAGCGTCATCAAAAGGGCGAATATAGAAATATACACTTTGGATGTTATGTTCGCTTGGGCAGCTGCTGTGCGGAGCCAGCTTAGATAGTACTCGAAAGTATCATCAACGCTCACGTTGCGACTCGATCAATGACGGCGGGTAAGGTGTGCCGGAATGCCTTGTTGTTGTCTATAATTAATCATTATAGATGTGATGTGAATACGCTTCATACTACATCCTCTCTCCATCCTTCTTTCAGGGTAGATGGTTTGTATATATCTCTTTTGCCGCCTGATCGCTTCTTATCTCTTCGGTGTATGGTATAGTGTATATGTATGTATGTATGTATGCATTGTGGACCGCCGCCGCCGCTATGGATGCATAGTGGAGTCAGGCCGAGACTCGACTCGCTGCCTATGGTACCGCGCATTCGTGGTGGGCTTATCGGGATGAGGTGCCCATGCATGCATGCAGTTCACGGCCGGCTCGGGATTGTGCGTGCGTGTGTTGTTGTTGTTGTGTGGTGATTAGGGACTGATAATGAATAGATGTATGGAGCGGAATGGATCACTCACGAACCCTGAAATCCTTGCCCGCGCTAATTTCCGGACCCCTACCACCAATCGAATTATACCTTTTTCCGCTGCACGACCATAAACCACCATCCATAACATAACTCTCCATCATTGCCGCGCATAGCTTCACTGCTCCACGATCCCATCCGCCTACTTGCATTGCCCTCCCTCCGTTGCTCTCGTGTATCTGCATGTCCGCGCCGTCCGTCGTGTGCTCAGCCCTCGCTCGACCTAGATCTACCTCGGACGAGCACCTTCAGACCACGTCTTGCAACAACTCGGCATTCATTCAGTCAGGCAGTCAATCAATGAGCACGCAGCCTCGCGCTCCGCACTTCTTACGTCCACGGCTATAGCAGCAAACGCAATTGTCCCTCGAGACCTTATAAGTATCGGCTTCCCCCCCCCCCCCTTGGTCTCCGCTGGCAGAGATCTCGCCTGATCAGGCCCGCTGGGCATGTCGGCCACCCCTGTACGTGGGCATTTTCGTCACTCTAAAGTCTCGAGATGGAGGTCCTGGAGCAAGTCTCCATGTTGGGAGTTGCTCAGCAAAAGGGGACTGGACATGTGGTCAGACGCGAGGAGTGCTGGAGGTGAAATGATGTCCGAGCCACGAGCTCATGCGGACTGTCGCGCAAAAGAGCAGACTCGTGGCTCGCAGACATTGATTGTACACTCCCAGCCGGAAAAACGACACTTTTGCTAACCCGCTTTTTCGTCCGTTATAGATACCGTCAGACATGTCGAGCCCAGTCGCCCCGCCGAACCGCATGCGGCAGATCCGCCAGACTGTCGCGCAGCCCGTCTTCGCCGCCTTCACAGCCGGCGGCGTGGCCGGCGCAGTCTCCCGCACCGTCGTCTCGCCGCTCGAGAGACTCAAGATCCTCTTCCAGGTCCAGAGCGTCGGCCGCACCGAGTACAAGATGTCGGTGCCCAAGGCCCTAGGCAAGATGTGGAGAGAGGAGGGCCTGCGCGGCTTCATGGCCGGCAACGGCACTAATTGCATTCGCATCGTCCCCTACTCGGCCGTCCAGTTTGGCGCATACAACTTCTACAAACGGGTGCGTACAACATGTTCCGCCCCGGCGTGCGTTGCAGGTCGTTGATCCGACCTCCGCTAACACAGCAGCACTCCAGTTCTTCGAAGACTCGCCCGGCGCAAACCTCGGGCCCTACCAGCGCCTCGTCTGCGGCGGCTGCGCGGGAATCACCTCCGTCACCTTCACCTACCCGCTCGACATTGTCCGCACCCGTCTCTCCATCCAGTCCGCCTCGTTCGAGTCGCTGAAGATGACAAAGGAGGCCATCGAGGCACGCCGCAGGAAGCTGCCGGGCATGTGGAGCCTGATGGGCACAATGTACAGGACCGAAGGCGGCGTCAAGGGTCTGTACCGCGGCATCCTGCCCACCGTTGCTGGCGTCGCGCCCTATGTCGGGCTCAACTTCATGGTCTACGAGTCTGCGCGCGCGTACTTTACCCCCGAGGGCGCACGCGATCCCTCGTCTGCGGGCAAGCTTGCTGCGGGCGCTGTGTCGGGCGCGATTGCGCAGACGTGCACGTATCCATTGTAAGACTACCCCCCCTTTCCGCAAACCCCGGAGCCCGTAAACCAGTCAACAAACTAACTCCCAATCCCCCAAACCAGCGACGTCCTCCGCCGCCGCTTCCAGATCAACACCATGTCCGGCATGGAACTGCACTACAACGGCATCGTGGACGCGATCCGCAAGATCATTGCTCAGGAGGGTGTCAGGGGTATGTACAAGGGCATTGTGCCTAATCTGCTCAAGGTCGCGCCGAGTATGGCGAGTAGCTGGTTGAGCTTTGAGTTTACGCGCGATTGGATCTTGGCGTTGAAGGTGCGGGATGAGGGTGATGAGGGGTTGTGATGGAGGGGGTGATGGTGGTGAGGGGGGGGATGAGGGGGTGTGAGGGTGGGGGGGTGAGGGTGAGGGGGTTGAGGGGGTGGGTGGTGGTGGTGGTAGAGGTAGAAGCATAGAGGTATAAGGAGAAAATGGGTTTGGGGGGAAAGGCGTTGGTATAGACCGTTGTGTGTTTTTTTTTTGTCGAATGGATGCATGTTTCTTTGTTCGTTTGCATGTTTGTTTGCTTGCTTGCTTGCTTGCCTGCTGGGAGGCAGAACACAAAAAAGCATATTCTCCACAGTGCGGAGAAGAACGAGGAGTAGTAGTCGTGGTCTTACGGAGAAAGGAGGACGGAAGACGGAAGAAAGACGGAATCATGCCATGCCATGTTTTCACAGCTATATTATATTATATAGCTAGCAGCGCTCCTGGCTCTCGCGATGTTTCCTTTTTGTTTGTGTTGTTGTGCATTAGAGTAGAGTAGATGCGAGTGAGCTTTTGTGGAACGTGGTGTGTTTTTTTGTTCGTTTTTTGTTAGCTTTTGGGTTGTTGGCTATTTGGCTTTTGGTTATTTGAGTTTTGAGTTTTGACTTTTGTCCTGTTGACTTTTGTCCTGTTGGCTTTTGTCCTGTTCCTTTGTCGTTTGTCACTTTGTCGTTTGTCACTTTGTCATTTTGTCACTTTGTCCTGTTCCTTTGTCGTTTGTCCCTTTGTCGTTTGTCCCTTTGTCGTTTGTTACTTTGTCGTTTTGTCACTTTGTCGTTTGTTACTTTGTCGTTTGTCACTCTGTCATTTTGTCATTTTGTCTCCCTAACCCTCCATCCCTTCTACCCATCTCTTCGCTAGCTCCCCTTTTTAGAATTTTCATTTCTTACATGTATGCATTGAAACAAGGAAACAATAGAAACGAACAAAGCATCAGTCTCTTTGACACGTACTATCCACATAGCAGGCGTTTCTAACATTTCATACGCGCTGTCATGGTCGTTCGTCCTGCGTTGTATGTTTTTTTGGCTTTTCCATAAATTCTGATAGAAAGAAGTATAAACTAGAGGAGGAGGAGGGGGCTGGACTGGACTGGTATGGGTTGACTGGAGGAAGTAACTGAGTAACTAAGTAATGGAGCAGAAGGAATAGAACGGATTGATAGGTGTTTTTTGTCATGTTTTTTGATTGTGTTTGATTGTGTTTGAGTATGTGTAGGTGTGAGGTTTTAAGGGGGTATCATACCATCTCCATGTCCATCTGCATCTCCATCTGCATCTCCATCTACCATCTCCACCTCCATACATACATTACACCGCATCTTTCTCTCTCTACGGACAGATAAATAAAGGATATCACAAAGATCCAACGCGCTCCCGCCGTCATCTGTACACCGCCTTGCCAGCCGGTATATTCATCTGCGCTGCCTGTGCGTCGCGCGCATGTATTGCTTCTGGTAACGGCCACTGCTGCTGTCCCTGCATCCCATACCCCTCAGCATTATACCACGCCGGCGCACTCCCACTCTGCTGCGACGGCTGCTGCCACCCATAAACCCTCGGATCAACCCCATTATTCCAGCCCTTCCCATTCCCATTCCCATTCCCACCCGCACTCATATCCCGCATAGGCACATACCCACCACCAACCCCACCCCCGGCATACCCAACCGGCACAACCACCCCCTGCCGCACCATATTCCCCACGATCCGACTCGCCAACACCTCCGCCTGCGTGCTCGTGCGCGCCGCATTGCGCCTATGCGTATCCACGCACGCCCAGACGAAGAGGATAAAGTGTAGTCCCAGCGCAAGCCACTGGCACACGGCCGCCGTGAGAAGCGTGTTCTGCCGGGTATGCCGTGTATTCCAGAGGGTATTAACATATGCGTCCTGCGCGGCGCAGGTAGCGAAGCTGGTGTCGTCGTCGTCATACGAATACGGGGACGGGGAGGTGTAGTATGTACTGGTGCCAGTGGAGTTATGCTCGCAGCCGCGCGTGTAGTCGGAGTTGTAGTAGGAAGCATACGCCGTGGCGTTCCAGACCCAGGTGCCGTTTTGCGCGAGGGTGTATTCGCCGTAGGAGCTGCCGTAGTAGTTTGAGATGAAGCCGTCTGCGCCGAAGGCGAGGGCGCGTGCGGCGGCGTAGGTGAGGAGGAGGGCGGTGAAGATGTAGGCGAGCCAGTGGAGGAGGTCTGTTGCGACGAGGGCGCCGGGGTGAGGGGCGCGGGCGCGGACGAGGAAGGTGGGGAGGAGGATGAGGGTGTAGATTGTTGTGGCGGAGAACTGGGGGGTTGGTGTTAGCTGGAGGTTTGGGGGATGGATGGGGTTCAAGGGGGGACGGACGGTGACGAGGCCCCAGACGATGGCCCAGGAGGAGCCGTAGTAGTGGTGGGTGTGTTGGGAGGATACGGTTGCGGCGGCGGTGGTGCCGAGGCCGATGATGGCGGTGAGGAGGAGGACGGTGCGGAGGCCGGTTTTCCAGGGCCAGTGTTTGTCCGCCGTGGTGAGTTTCTCGCGGTGGGTGAGTTGGGGGGTGGGAGGGGGGATGTATGTTTGGGCTTGGGCGTGGGGTGGAGGAGGGTGGAGTGGAGAGGACTGGGTTGGAGGAGGAGCTGCTGCTGCAGGAGGAGGAGGAGGAGGAGGTTGGCTGGCGGATGTTGATCGGTCTTGGGGTTCTGGTGAGGGAGTGTGTGCTGCTGCTTCTGGTGGAGGTTCGAGTGGTGAGACAGGCCGATGTGAAGACTGCTGCTCAGTGGGCGCCGTGGTCGCGGGCGCGGTGGAGATTGTGTCCGCCATCGCTTTTGTCCTTCTCCTTTCTCCCTCTTACGTATGTACCGTGTACAAGATCTGAAACGAATGGACGAAAACACCAAGTAACGAAAGAAAAGATATAGGATAGGAGACGACGAAGAGCGAACGGACGGAGACGACGAGGAAGAAGAGGAAGAAGAAGAGGGAAAAGAGAAAAGACAAGACGCGGGCACGCGCACCCCCGTCCGTCAGCCTAAAAGTTGGAATCTAACCCTTCGGACTTGCATCGTGGTGTGTTGTTTGCTGACTATAGCAACGCCGCCAATCTCACAATGGCTTTTCCGAGTCTCGGCTTGCAGATGCACCAATGGGAACGGCGGATTGCCCAGATCGGTCTCCGCAAGGCTGAAATTAGCTTATTGGACAAACGGCTCGAGCCTCGGCCGAGTCATGTCAGCCTTGCTGCCTGCTCAAACTCTATCTGATCGTCCATGCGAGCCAATCAGAATGCCCTGTATGATGAGTAGTGAATTTCCCGCAGTGTGAATTCGTTAGTCCTGCAGCAGCTATCGATATCGTCTATTTTTGGTCGCTTCTTCTAAACATACATGGCAATGCTTTTGGGTATCTTTCTTGCACTGAGGATGGCAGCACTTGGTAGTCTCCATCAGTCTTTGCACAGATATGCCAGAGGTCCAATCTCCTCCAGGCGCGCGTTCTTCGCTAGAACCTCCTTTTCGTTGTTCTTTGCAAAGTCACGAACGCGCTGTTGGATGGCGGCATCGGAAACGCCGAGTATTCGCGCCGCGAGAAGAGCAGCGTTGGTAGAGTTGTTGACGCCCTGAGATAGAGTCAATATATCGAAACTACACGCTACAGGCAGCCTGTCACTTACCACCGTGGCCACAGGTGTTCCTCGCGGCATCTGTGTCATGCTCACCACACTGTCCCAGCCGTCCAATGAACTTGCCTTGACCGGCACTCCTATGACGGGCAGCGAAGTGTCTGATGCCGTCATGCCGGGCAGGTGGGCTGCACCGCCTGCTGCTGCAATAATCACCTTGAAGCCTTTCGACTTTGCAGCCTTGGCAAACTCTACCATGCGGTCTGGCGTCCGGTGTGCCGAGACGACGCCGCAGTAGTATGGGATCTGAAGCTTCTCCAGAATCTCAAAGCCGGCCTTGAGCACCGGCAGGTCAGAGTCGGATCCGCATATCACGGCCACCTCGGGGCTGCCTTTGGGTGCTGACAGTATGGACTTGGTCTCTACCCCTTTCTGGGCATCGACCGCCTCGATCAAGGGTGTAATGTGCTTTTCTGCCTCTGCCATTGTCGGTGCTGTGACTGTCAAATGCCCCATCTTCCTCCCTTTCCTGGCCTCTCCCTTGCCATATAGATGTACGCTTGTCCGGGGGTTGGACAGCGCGACTTCCGCAACCTTGATGTGCGAATCCGGCGTCTGTCCACCCAAGATGTTAAGCATGATCGCAGGCTCCCTCATTTTCAGACTTTCGACCGGGATTGGAAGATCGAGGATCGCCCGTAGATGTGCGTCGTACTGGCTCAGCGGGCAAGCCTCAATAGTGTAATGTCCAGAGTTATGAGGCCTGGGAGCAATTTCGTTAATCAAAAGCTCTCCATCGTCTAACAAAAACATCTCCACTCCAAACACGCCCTTGCCGTCGAACGCTGCGATCGTTTTCCGCGCGAGCTCTTCTGCCTTCTCGCGTATGCCTTCTGGTACTCTCGCAGGCGCAAACACCAGTTTGCATATGCTGTCCTCGTGCACTGTCTCAACTGTCGGGTACGCTAGTACACCATCTTTTGTCTTGACGACCATGACCGCCAGTTCCTTGGTGAAGTTGGCCCATTTCTCTGCGTACAGCGGCCTGCTCCCTTTCCCAAGCGCATTCACAGCAGGCTTCAGCTCTTCAGCCGACTTGACAGGATAGTTACCCTTGCCATCATAAGCCTCAGTCTTAGACTTCAGCATGAACGGGTACCCAATCTTGCCCCCAATAGCTTCAAGCTCGGTGATCTGGCTAGCTTCGTCTGTACCAGTGACTTCAACAGACTCTGCAGTCGGGATTCCAAACTTCTGCAAATGCACTTTTTGCGCATACTTATCCTTGATAATCTGCAACGTCTTTGGTGACGGCTCCACCTTTACACTTGTGGAAATCTCGGCGAGTACGTCGGCGTCGACATGCTCAATCTCCACCGTTACCACGTCACATGTCTTGGCCAACTTCTCGATAGCTGCTGCGTCCTTGAACGAGCCTTCGATGTGTCCTGGATGGTTGCTGATTTGCTTTGCGGGCGCGTTCTGGGCGTCCAATATGTTCACTTGTATGTTGAGTCGGTTTGCAGCCTCGACTAGCATGCGCCCTAGTTGGCCGCCTGTACGAGGTGTCAATGTGTGTTTGGCAGAATGTTGATGATAGCTGACCTCCCAGGACACCAACTTTGGAGTTCATGTTTCTTGATTGAAGAGTTTGATTTGTGGAATCAATATCGAGTCCCTCGCTTTGATGCGGGGAGAGAAGATATAAAATGAAGTGATCGAAAAACTTGATCGGATGTGGCTAGTGCACTGAGTCTCGCGACGTGACCACCTTTATTCCTACAGTGTTACTCAATTGCTCTTGAGAAGCATCAATATCGGTGCAAGTGCAATAAGAAACAGGTTAGGCATTCAATACAGGACCACATGTAGCAAGACGATGCATCCTCATGCGCATGCACTCTGTCGTTGTGGCGTCTTGAGGTGGCTACAACGGCAATGATTGGCTGCGGGTCGATTGCTTGGCGCTGAGGTTTCTTAGCGGCGAAAAGAAACTCCGTAAGCGAGGCCGCACTCTCCACCACGCATTCTCTCGAAAATTAGCACGACGACGTTAACGACCGCCCAACTAATCATCACAGCACCCATTCCTCGACGCCGTTCAAGATGGGTAAGTCAATCTGCCCTCGCACTGCATTCGTCGCTCAATTGCTGGAATTTTTCGACCGCGACTTGTCGACAAGGAGACTTTGAGCGCCGACGCTATGATTGGAACATGGGATTAACGAAAGATTCTCTTTAGGTATCGATTTGGACAACCACCACGTCAAGAGCCCTCACCGGAAGGCGCCCAAGAGCGACAATGTGTACCTCAAGGTGCTGGTGAAGCTCTACCGATTCCTAGCCCGTACGTAGCCCTGCGAAACCGCAGCGACATGGAAATTAACATCACACCCTAGGCCGCACGGATTCGCCCTTCAACGCAGTCGTCCTCCGCCGCCTGTATATGTCCAGAATCAACCGCCCCCCAATCTCCATGTCCCGCATCGTCTCGCAAACCGCCGCCTACCAGGCCGGAGAAGCACACAAGGGCAAGACCGTCGTAGTTGTTGGAACTGTCACCGATGACAACAGGATGCTCGAGGTTCCCAAGCTCTCCATCGCTGCTCTGCGATTCACCTCCGGTGCGCGCGCTCGCATCGTCGCCGCTGGTGGTGAATGCCTCACCCTCGACGAACTCGCTCTCCGCTCCCCAACTGGCTCCAACACTGTCCTCCTCCGCGGACCCAAGAACGCCCGCGAGGCTGTCAAGCACTTCGGTTTCGGCCCACACAGCCACAAGGTAAGCTCAAGAGAATGGACATCAATAAGACGTCGTCGGCTAACAAGTATTACAGAAGCCAAAGGTCGAGAGCAAGGGACGGAAATTCGAGCGCGCCCGTGGTCGCAGACGGTCGCGAGGTTTCAAGGTCTAAGGAGAACTGTATGGCGATGGTATGCTGCATTGTGGAATGGTTTACGGTCTCATTCTGGGAGCGCTTATGGTGTGTCGATGCTCGACTGCTTCCCCGTAGTTCACCTGGAGCGAAAAAGTAGAGCAAACAACGGCGAATGGAATATTGGGCTGTTCGTCAATAACAATGAAAACTTGTTAACCTACACACTGGTCAGATTGGATCCCCTCTGCACGTCCATCTAGAGCATCTTCAGGCTGGGGCTGAGGCAAAGACCTTGTAAAGACGAAGGCACCATGTTCCAGGAATACGAAGAAGTCTCTCACCACCATCACCGAGTCCTAACGTTGCTTACCAGATACAAAGTGAAGCCGCGCTAGCTCCCCAAATAATCTCATCGTCTCAAGAACTCAACCCATACCACTCTTCGTTAAGCTGCTAACTTACCCACCCATCCAGGAAATCCCCGTGTCACGCTGTGCTCTGTGTCGCTATACGTGTGTTCAAAATCCTCCTTCCTGTGTGCTTTGTTTTGTCCAAATGTGTATTTTACACTACTCGGCTCAACTATTTCCAGTCCCCTCAGCCGTGAATCTTGGCGGTGTGCCTGCTTTGATGGTGGTGTGTTGGTTATGTGGCTTGGTGGATGGATGGATAATTGTCTGTCTGTCCATGTACGATTAGCATTATTCGCGCATGTATTCGAAGCTTAATCAGACGAGTACATTCAAGAGGCCATAGATGCCAGAGACTAGTTTCGTCGAAGACCATTGCACCGTCTATAAATTCTACACCCAGTAACTATCCTCACGAAAACTCTACCCAGTACCTTTCCCCCCCTATTCAATCCATCTTCCCTCCTCCCCACTCCACTCCACTCCACCCCCCTCAAATCCCCCCAAGCACACACCACCCAACCCCAATCACCCATAATTAAACGCATTCCGACACAACGGACACGCACTCCCCCCACTACTCTTAAACCACCTAAACAAGCACTGCCCATGATACGCATTCCGACACGTCCCACACCGCTTCCCCGGCACACTGCGATCCGGCCCCACAACAGAATAGCAAATCGCACATTCGACATGGCCCTTCAGCACACCAACAACATTCCGTCGAAACGCAATCAACCCATCGACGACACTGCCGCCCCCAAACGCAATCACACCCGCCGTGCTGCGCAGCCAGGCTTCCCAGCGCGCCTGTGTGACAGCGACGCGGGCGAGGCCCTCGACGGTAGCAGGCGCGAGGGGAAACGTGGGGGGCAGAGCGATGCGGATGGAGAGGGGCTGGTCGTCGAGGGTGTAGCTTGCGGAGAGCTCGCGGGCACGGGGGGAGACTTTGACGGCGAGGTGTTCTGCGGGGTCGGGGGTGGTTGTTGATTGGGCGGAGGCCCAGGCGATGACGTCTGCGAGGGCGGCGGCGATGACGGGCGGGGAGACGAAGCGTTCTGTCCAGGTGGAGAGGGCGAGGGAGGTTTGGCGGGAGGGCAGGGCGATGAACCAGGTTTTTGTGGGGCCGGGGAGGTGGGTGAGGGCGAGGTAGTAGAGGTGGGAGAGGAGGTGTTGGGCGTCGCGGGTGGGCGGGTCGGTTGTGTCTGGGGTGTATGTTGTGATGTTGAGGGCGGAGATGTCGGTTGGTTTGCCGCGGGTGTGGCCGAGGAAGGAGACGGTGAGGTCGAGGAGGGCGGTGAGGGAGCCGTCGGTTTTGAGGTGTTCGGTATAGTCGGTTCGGACTTTGTGTGAGGCCGTGGGAAAGTGGTCGAAGATGAGGAGCCAGCTGAGTAGATATCCTCGGAGGGGTAAAGGGATGGAGCGTTCGAAGTCGGCGTCGGCGAGTGCAGTTGTGGTTGGAGCTTCGAGGATGAGGGATAGAAGCTCGTCAGGTAATTTTGCATCTTTCTTGTCGAGCGCGGCATCAAGGGAGATTTGTTCCTGGGCTGCTGGTATATGTTTGTGTAGAATATCCCAGGCGGTCTTTTGTACCGGGCTGGATTGGACATATAGCAAAGGATATAGCTCTGAAGGGTCGTCAATATGCTTCAGTGAAAGCGTGGAGATGCGACGCGCGAGCAGCTGGTTGACAACCCGCAGAGGCTGGTGGAAATCGTCGGGTATATGTTGTGAATTCTTGAGAAGGTTAATCAATCCTCTGGCTTCATCGTCTTCGGCATCCTTGAGGGCGTCTAAAAGGTCGTCATTTGGGTCTTCATCCTTGGACAATGCCTGCAGCGTTGCATAGAGTTTCAGTGTGGAATGCACAACAGGTATGTTGCTTTCCTGTCCATCTTGAGAGTCGATTTGTTCGACTTTTGACCAGCAACCCGTGATGTAGGCAAGCGTTTCGGTCCAGTGGGATCCATACATGTCTTTCATGGCTGGCAGGAGAGCAGACAAAGCTCGACAGATTTCGCTTTGCAAGAGAACCGGCAGCTTATCATCTTGAAGCCACGGAAGGATGTGCTTGATCAGGAATATTACCCTTTGCTTTGCGATTCTAATCGTCATGCCGTCTAGGTGCTGAAGCATAAGATTCAAGAGGTTCAACTGGACCATAGTCTCTTCGAGTTTGTTCTCAAGCTCCAGACCTGTCAAATCAGCCACTATCTCATTACATGCTCTTTCCACCACCTTAGATGAGGCGAGGGGAGTTCTATAGCCAGTAAGATAGGCAGCTGTCCTGATAGCATTTTCGCTCTTTCGAAAGCTCTTCCAAGTAGTCTCGATCGTGTCGGTCTTTTTCATCTGCCAGCCGTGCAATTCGATGAGCTCAGCCGTCACAATGCTGTAAGCACTTCCGTTGTACAGCGCAGCTGGGCTCGATCCGGTGGACGCCTGCAGGAAGTTTTCCAAGGCTGAATGGACGAATGAATAGTCAGTAACCATCGTGTCATCCGCCCACCAATCGCTAGACTTTTGTAGCCAGCCATTGATGAGCGCCTGAGCGGCGGATACAAACTCGAGCGCATCTGCTTCTATCTCAGCAGTGTAGACGTTCCAGAGATTGTTACTTCCGACAATGCTCAGGTTGTCATTGGCGAGTAAGACAGTGAGCTGTAGCAACCCAAAGAGCGCGGCCTTGCCTTCAGGAGAAACGAAGTCCAGGAGGTCAGGAACTTGAAGCAGACCAACAAGATAGGCAGCGATTCTATAGGCGGAGGAAAATCCGTTGATGTCTCGCTGAGCTTCTTGACTCTTCACGTCATTGGATGATGAACCCCGGACGAGATATACTGTCCCGCAAAGTGAGTTAGTGACAGCAAAAGGAGCCCTAGGCGCGATATTCAAGAACGGCTGCAGAGCTGCTTTCCACACATCCACAGGCGGGAACAGCTTCGACACAATTGCTTCGTTCTTGGAGCTTTCATCTGACAGTACCGTGGTCGCCAACTCTACTAGAGTCTCCACGGTAACGGACGTACTAGTAGCCTCTGATAGACCGCTTTGGATGACGTCAAAGACAGCATTCTTCGACGACGGGTCGGATGAGTCTTGAGTCAAGAGCGCCTGTATAGAAGCACTGACCGACGAAGCTTCCTGCGCAACATGCTCGTCGGCAGATTCACCAAGAAGCAGCAAAGAACGGAGTAAGTTTGTGCCTTCACCAGTCGGCACAAATTCGCGTAGCATTGCAGGACTTTGTCTCGCGACCTGGTCGATGGCGTGAAGAGCCCCAAGGGATGTGTCTCTCATGGAAAGCCCTTTGGTCATTTCAATTAGCATTTCTTCAGTTGTAGACGGAGCAAGGAGTCTTCGTGCTTGGCGCAGTATACGACCAAATGGCGCCCAGTCCGTGTCACTCCGTAGAATAGTCTTCAGTCGGCCAGAAATGAAGTTTTGGAGATTGGTATCTGATGTTGCGAGCGCGAAATCGGGTGGCATATCGGATGAGCTCAGAAGCTCCTCGATGGCAGAGGCATTCGAGGGTGATTCTGCATCTGCGGTAATCGTTTCGACGGTCGACTTCCAGGCTTTTGCGAATTGGCTACTATCCTTGGCAAGGTATAGTATGGCAATAAGATGAGATGATGATGGAGAGAGAACTAATGACGGAAGATCCTCTGCAATGAAATTATCCAGCTCCTGCAAGATGTCTTTTCGTGCTACATGTGATGAGAACCGGAGTAAGTATGCGATAGCCGCGGCAGCACAATATGGCTTTCCGTTTCGCGATTTCAACAATGCTGTCGATTCTCTCACCAATCCCACAGCTGTACTTTTGAAACCATCGAAGAGGGCGCTGGAATTTGAGCCCTTGAGGCATCCTGCATGGACAGTAGCCCACCTACGAGCCCAGTCTGACACGGCATCCTGCGAACGCTCATACTCCTTGGACTGCTCAGGCGCCGAGGCTTTGATGGCATCCACGAGCTCCCGAGTTATAACTGGCCAGTGCCGGTTTAAGATCTCGGACATGGGCGCTTGTTCTGTGATCTTTGATATGACTGAAGCGGCTTGTGGTCCTGGAATTGCCCACTCGACGCTATCTGGGGTAGGATTCACATATTGGGAAACAAGAGGAAGCACCATCTCTTGCAAAATAGTTTCTTGGTCTGCACTGTCCAATGCGGCTGTAATCCGGACTGCTGATCTCACATATGCTTCATATGCGCTTCCAATATTCATACGGGGCTCATCCTTTTTGATTATGCCGCTATGTATGGATGAGAGTAGATCTTTTACATCTGCTGGGGTCTTGGGTAAAACTGCCTGGGGAACGGCCTCTAGGAAATCGGGAATAGCATTCCAATACTCTCGAGTTCCCATCTGACTCCCGCGCTTCAGAAAAGATCTAAGTCGATGTTCTGCAGACTTCTTCCCAGAATACTGCTCCGTCCATATCGTCGGGTATGCTCTGCTCATGGTAATGACTGCACCAATATAGTTGAGGGCCGAGCCAGTCTGATCAGAACCGAGGCCGTGGGAAAGCAGACACTTGCTCAAATGTTTCAGGTTCTGGGAGACGATGTCTGTTGACTTGTAAGCATGTAATGTCGCAACGATGTATAAACGTAGTCATATCAAACATACTTGGCTGCTTTGATTGACAGGTCCGGAGCAACCGAAGAGTCGATCGGCGTACGTGAGAATCTTTGTGGGAGATGAGATCCCATAGCTTCTCGTTGCTCAAAACAGCATCATATTGCTCCTGTTGTTTCTTTGTGTCCTCCTCACTAAGCTCGTTCAGGAGATCCCCAATGACGCCTATTGCAGCGGACACAACTCGAGCATATTTCGATTCCGCGTCATCTGGACTGACGGTACGCTCATCGCTCAGTGTCACAACAGTTTCATTCTCTATCACGTTACGGCAATACTCTATCGTCGGGCCTTGAAACGCTTTGCGTACGTTGCGGAGCTTCTCAGGGGTAGTGAAGACCTGCGAAAAAGACTCTTGCGCGGCCTTTGTCACGGAGAGATCGTTGTCGTATAATCCTGACAGCCAGGCCCCCACGGCCTCGGGCATATATCTTGCTATGCGCTTACCGCACGCAGTAGATATCTGTCCCTGAACGGTATGGGCTAATTGACGCACCCTTCGTGAATTTTCAATGGATGTGCGGGGATATAATTTGATCTATTGAGTTGGCATTGGTTACTACATATACGCGCATGAGACCTATGGAGGACACGCACCCATGCCTCCAGCGCTGCATCTTCTATCTCCTCGCCTGACGCGACATACGCCTGCAACTCCTCGAGCGCCTTTGCCTTGGTTGTGCTATCTTTCTTGGACAGGTTCTTGAAGGAAACGACAAGGTTCGCATTCGATATGCCAGACAGATTCGGAGGCTCGGTCACGTAAGAGAGAGGAGAGTATGCAGTTGCAAATGATGAGGCGCCAAAGCCGCCGCCGAAGCCTGCATTGGCAGCACGAGAGCTGCTCGCTTGAGACTTGAATTGTCTCTTGCTCATGGCGGGGTGCGTTGTGAGAACGAAGGGAGTAGTACGTCTAAACCAAGAGAGCGTGAGGAAATGGATAAAGAAAGCGAGGAATGAAAGGGAAGAAGAGTCAGGAAGATCGAAAGGTGTGAGGTCGCATGTAAACGGAAGTGAAGATGTCAGCGACCGAAAATGGTTTGCGGTGTCTATGACATATGCGGAGGGACACCTAGGACCGAAAGTAGCTTAGCGTGGTGGCCAGAGCGCATGCTCGTAGGGCTGAACGAACGACCTAATTAGTGAACTTTTGATATCAACGCGCGATTGGGGAGGCAACAGCACATCTTCTGTTCATCTTCGACCGGGTCCATAGCAGATTCACAAACACAATCATCTGCAGGTCGAGCAGCAGGCCTGCTTGTCTTTGCAAGATGAGATTCTTCATAGAGTGCGGCCTCCTTCGATGACTTCTTTTTGTCACGTTTCCTGAGCTAAAGTGTCCCCTAGTCAGCTGGAAGTGCTCTTCCCATATCCAAGGATATATCCAGAGCAATATGCCTACATGTGCGATCTCAAAAAGACGCTGGATTCGTCTGGACACTGCGTTCTGGAGATGCCTTCGGGTACTGGCAAGACGGTCTCGCTGCTCTCGCTGATTATTGCGTATCAGCAGCATTACCCAGAGGCCAGGAAGCTCATATATTGCTCCCGTACCATGTCCGAGATTGAAAAGGCGCTCGCAGAGCTGAAGGCCCTTATGAAGTACCGCACAGAACAGCTCGGCTACGAGGAAGAATTCCGTGCTGTCGGCTTGTCTAGTCGCAAGAACTTGTGTCTCCATCCATCGGTCAAGCGTGAGAAAAGTGGATCCGTTGTTGACGCCCGCTGTCGTAGCCTGACGGCTGGCTTTGTCAAGGAAAAGAAAGAGCGCGGGGAAGACGTAGATCTCTGCATATATCACGAAAACTTGGATCTTCTTGAGCCTTCCAATCTGATTCCGACTGGCGTTTGGACCATTGACGGCCTCTTGCGCTACGGCGAGGACAAGAAACAGTGTCCCTACTTCACAGCGCGACGCATGATGCAATTCTGCAACGTGATCATCTACTCATACCATTATCTGCTAGATCCCAAGATCGCCGAGCGTGTCTCGAAGGAGTTCTCCAAGGATTGTATAGTTGTCTTTGATGAAGCCCACAACATCGACAATGTTTGCATTGAGTCACTAAGCATCGATATAACGGAAGACTCGTTGCGGAAAGCAACACGAGGTGCGAACAATCTGGACAGGAAGATTACTGAAATGAAGTCGACAGACGCAGCGAAGCTACAGAACGAATACGCAAAGCTAGTAGAAGGGCTCCGGGATGCCGGCGAACAGAGAGACGAAGGTGCTTTCATGGCCAACCCTGCACTGCCAGACGATCTCCTCAAAGAAGCCGTGCCTGGAAACATCCGGCGAGCAGAGCACTTTGTATCCTTCCTCAAACGCTTCATAGAGTATCTCAAGACGCGTATGAAAGTCCA
This sequence comes from Pseudovirgaria hyperparasitica, assembly GCF_010093815.1. Lineage (NCBI taxonomy): Eukaryota > Fungi > Ascomycota > Dothideomycetes > Acrospermales > Acrospermaceae > Pseudovirgaria > Pseudovirgaria hyperparasitica. The sequence continues at coordinate 747,168 of NW_022985567.1, forward strand.
CCACGTAATATCAGAGACGCCGCCCTCCTTCCTCCAACACCTCAAAGAGCTCACCTTCATCGAGAAGAAGCCCCTCAGATTCTGCGCCGAACGCCTCACCTCCCTCGTCCGCACGCTCGAACTCACAAACATCGAAGACTACAAACCACTCCAAGAAGTCGCCACATTCGCAACCCTCGTGGCCACCTACGACACCGGCTTCGTCCTCATCCTCGAGCCCTACGAAAGCGAAACCGCCCAAGTCCCCAACCCGATCCTCCACTTCACCTGCCTCGACGCCGCCATCGCCATCAAGCCCGTCTTCGACCGCTTCAGCTCCGTCATCATCACCTCCGGCACCATCTCCCCACTCGAAATGTACCCGCGCATGCTCGGCTTCACCGCCGTCGTCCAAGAATCCTACACCATGACCCTCGCCCGCAAATCCTTCCTCCCCATGATCGTCACCCGCGGCAGCGACCAAGGCACCATCTCCTCGGGCTTCCAGATCCGCAACGACCCCTCCGTGGTGCGCAACTACGGCAACCTCCTCACCGAATTCTGCAAACTCACCCCGGACGGCCTCGTCGTCTTCTTCCCCTCCTACCTCTACATGGAATCCATCATCTCCATGTGGCAGGGCATGGCCATCCTCGACACCGTCTGGAAGCACAAGCTCATCCTCGTCGAGACCCCCGACTCCCAGGAAACCGCCCTCGCCCTCGAGACCTTCCGCGCCGCCTGCTCCAACGGCCGCGGAGCGGTCCTCCTCTGCGTCGCCCGCGGTAAAGTCAGCGAGGGCATCGACTTCGACCACCACTACGGCCGCACCGTCCTCTGCATCGGCGTCCCGTTCCAGTACACCGAGTCGCGCATCCTCAAGGCGCGCCTCCAGTTCATGCGCGAGAATTACAACATCCGCGAGTCCGACTTTCTCTCCTTTGACGCCATGCGCCACGCCGCGCAGTGTCTCGGCCGTGTGCTCCGCGGCAAGGACGACTACGGCATCATGGTGCTTGCTGATCGCCGCTTTCAGAAGAAGCGCGCGCAGTTGCCGAAATGGATTAATCAGGCGCTGCCTGAGGCGGAGACGAATCTGAGTGTCGATCAGGCGACTGCGGTGGCGAAGCGGTTTCTGCGTGATATGAGTGTGCCGTTTGATGGGCGGTTTCAGGAGGGCGTGAGTACGTGGAGTAAGGCGGATTTGCTGCGGCATAAGGCCAAGGTTGAGGAGGATGAGTTGCGGGTGTTGAGGGCGGAGCGGGAGGATGTTGATATGGGGGGTGGGGATGGGGGTGGTGATGATGGGTTCGATGAGGTGGATGAGGATGCGTTGGCGGAGATGGACCTGTGAGGTTCGATAAAGGCATGGTTGATCCTAGAAGCAGTAATAAAAATGGGAATACATCAACACCATGAGACGCATATTTAACCAAGACAATCAGTGACGTACACAGCATAATGCACTCCCAAAAGGTCGTGTTGAGGCTAGGACAGTTAAGGGTATATTCTGACTGACTGATCACTGCGAACGAGATACTCCCAAACCAGGCAAGCCCTCCCATCAAGGCTCGCTCACATGCTCTGCTACACAGCAAAACTTCATCATCAGCCAGTGTACAAATCGTACACGCACATACACGACGCTCCTTTATGTATCCCGCGCACCAATGCAAAGAACGCTAATTCGACGCAAATGCAGCAACGCCCACCAACGACGCATCATCACAAAAACGCCCTCGACGCGCCCCCTTTCTCCAAATCATCACCGTCATCACTGTCATCAGGGTCATGAGTAGTAGGCGTATCTCTTGATCGACTCGGGCCCGAAGCGCCCGTGTCACCGCGTGGTCTGACAAACGAGACCGGAGACACGGCCTCAACCGGTTCGTCAAATTCGGTGTCGGAGTAGTGTTGCGGCGGTGGGGGCGGCTGCTGCTGCTCCGACGACCGCGTCTCCTGGAGAGTGAGTAGATGGCGACTGTCGCCCTTGACGAGTCCGAGACGCTCTTCTTCGGTTGCGGCGCGGTCGCTTCGGCGGGGGCCTTTGTTGCTGCCGAAGCTGAAATGGCTCTTTGCCGTGTCTGGACGCGAGCTGGCGTCGCTTGTGGCTCGGCCTCTGTGGAAGACGTTTTGGAAGGAGAATTGGCGTCTCGCGCCGTGGGCGGGCGGCCTTGGTGGCTCGAGATGGGAGCCAGAGGTGGAGTGCGGCTGGTCGATATCAGATGACCAGTGTATCGTCGTCTCATGAGGCTTATAGCTCGTGTCGATGCTGTCCTGTGGTACCTTCCTAAGACCTGTTGGGAGCCCGTAGACGTGGTCGTCTGTGCCATCAAATGACCTCTGAGCAGCACCCTCGGGCGATAGTCCCTCCATAGCCATGCCGTGAGGCTCTTCTGGAAGAGGCTTGTCGGTGTTCTTACGAGAACCACGGAGTCGTGCGAAAAAGCCAGGATGCAAATTCTCTTCGTCGCTCTGATCGCCGTCTGCTGGAAAGTGTGTCATTCCTAGAGGTGGATGAATGGTCTTCTGGCGTCTTAGAGACGGTTGTCCGGATTCCATAACAGTTCTGCGTCGTCGTAGGCCATCAAATTCGACCTGCTCATTCTCTCCAATTGGTCGCATGTGTTCCTCACGCAGTTTTTCTGCTTCTTCGATTTGTCGTTTCGTCCGTGCGGACGAGATGGCACGCACAATAGCGCCACCTCCACGGATCGTATCAGCTCTTGGCTCATATTCTGGCTCGGCTTGCTCCGCAACCGTCCGAACCTGGTCAAGATCTCCTTTGAAGACAGCGGTATCTGGTACATCCTTGGCTGATTTCGACAGCTGCAGGAGAATAACACCTGTACATATCTGGAGAAAGCCCATTATGACTGTGGCTATCGTTGCTGGGGTGCCTTTGAAACCCTGGAACAATATTGCAGAAGTGACGATGGTGGCACTCGTGAAGAAGACGTAATATGTCGGTGTCACTAGAGCTGCGTTGAAGAGATTCAATGCTTTCTAGTCGAGGTTAGTGGACGGCACCCTTGGAACTTTCGGGATAGACTTACGTTGAGATAGATGATTTCTGTAAGTAGTGTCGTTATCACAAAGACAAGTACAATGTATAGAAACCACTGGTTAAACTGAGGCTTCCCCTGAATCTGAGCAATGATGGCAGCACCCAGCCCCTGGGTAGCTACAACACTCAGACCGCCGATCAGACTGCAGATGCTGAGATATACCATCATTGATTTCTTTCCATAGCGAGGACCAGCCCAAAGCGCTATGAAGACGCAACCAATAATAACGACTCCTGTGTAAGTCAAGAATCCGGGCGTAACCACAAGCTTTTTCATGTCTTGGATATTGGCTACGGCAGACTGTTCTGGCGCATTGATCACAATGACAACGGAACCAACAATGCAATTGAAACATCCGACCTTGCCAACAAAGCTCAAGCGCTCCTTCAGGAATATAGCAGACAGGATAGTGGTGATGACGACTGAGAGCGCACCAAGAGGCGTTACCAGTATTGCGTCGACGAAAGCGTATGCGACAAAGTTGCAGACTTCTCCAATAATCATCAGTATCATGCCACTCCACCAATACCAATTCTTGAGGTAGCCATAGCCTTCTCCTGCTTCTTCATTGTACTTGGCATTCGCTTTTAGCAATCCGAGCTTTTTCAAGACAAAGGACACTCCAATGAAGACGCCAGATGCTATGGCCAGAATGATTCCAACGACCTTGAATATCGGAGGCCTTGTTGACGAGGCTGAAGAACCCCCAGATCTTGCGATCAGCTCATGTGCGTGAGTTAATATTTCCAAGGTAGACATGGCGTGGTCGAAGAGTGTAGGAATTGTGAAGATTGAAGGTGTGCAGGCTCAAGGCGCAGCTCGTGCATGCGCCAGAAGGGAATAAGAAGTTTCAATAGACTTGTGAAACCGACATTGGGTGCGCGAGGCCTATATGACGTTGTGGGACAGGTGAAGTCGGACAAGGCTACGGCAGCCTTGTGGTTACGGTCGAGGCCCGAGGATAGGTGTATTTGGATATAGCGAAGCGATCGAGGAGGTACGTAGGTAGACAGTGCGATCAGGTATGTATTGTAGTATCGTAGAAATGCTTCCTTTGTTTGTTCTGGGACAATCTTCGAACGAATTGCGAAAAAGCCAAGGATTGGGAGCCAAGAAGGAAGTTTGTTTTGTCGGTTGCGGGGGAGATGTACAGACAGACTGACTATAGGTCTAATGTCGAGGAAGACTCGAGGAGGAGGATGATATGCAAGCTGAATAACAGAGGCAAGACTGAAAGATAGAACAGACTGCGTGGTGGAGAGAGAGAATGCTGAAGGAGGAGAAAAGGCAGAGGAGAGGAGAGGAAAAGAGAGGCGAAAGTGGTGGAGGTCTTTCAGGCGCTTTGAGTGCTTTGTGATGGGTTGAATGGATGAATGGATGGATGGATGGCATGGATGGGAGGCCTGGGCTGTTCTTGGGCTGTCTTAGGCTGTCCCGGGCTGCAGTCCCCGCCCACTTAGCTGCCCTACCCGCCCGGACACAGCTGGATTAGTGGGTGTGGCCGCCTGTTCAGTTTCGTTTTAGCGGGCGACCCCACCAAAACCTGCAAAGCTCAGCTGCTCCCTTGTCCCCTGTCCCTCCGCGCGTCAGAGTCTTGGCATCCGCTCCCGATTCCATGCAGTGTATTATGCATCTCGCTTGTTCAACAACACCCCCACAACGCAGCCTGCTCAGCCTCCTGGCCAGACAACGACGACGCCAAAGACGACGAGGACGACGACGACAACTCTACCACCATTCACAGTCTCGCCTGCTCTACTCAGCCTTCTGATGCTATTCGTACTTGTTGCCACTACTTAGCGTAGCTGCAGTGCTGGCTGCTCATGGATGCAATGTCTAGCCCGACTACTGCTCTTCATGAAACACCAAACATCTACGCCGCAGGTTCGCTGGCAGAAATCCAGGCGTCTCTTGCTGAGCTAGGTCGACAGGAAAGTTCTGTGACTGCTCGCCTCGATGCCTTGCTTGCCTCACAAAAGGATCTGTCTCGTGAACTTGGAAGACTCGATCTCTTGCGTGCTCGACTGGGTTCTCAGGTGATCAATACGCGCGCAATTAGCAATGGCATGCTGTCTGATGCTGCTTCCACCGCAAACCGCATCTCTAGTGCGGTCAAGCAGCTGGACCTTGAACAGTCCAACGTAAAGGCTACCTTGGAAGTAGTCGAGCAAGTAGTCGAGCTCAAAGCGTGTGTTCTCGGTGTCAATGGCTCCATGGGCGCTCCACAGGATTGGGAGACTGCGGCTGGCTACCTCAGTCGAGCTTCAAAGATTCCAGCTGATGTAATAGATGGCACCTTTGCCGAAGAAAACGTGCCTACTGCCGAAGTACCTGACCCTCCAAGGGTGACTTTGGACTCCGCTGCAGAGTCACTTTGTGGACTCTTCCTGCGGGAGTTCGAGAAGGCTGCAAAGGATGGTGACGGCAGCAAGGTCACTCGCTTCTTCAAGCTGTTCCCGCTCATAGGACGATCCGACGTAGGACTAGATGCTTATGGTAGGTATGTGTGCCATGGTGTAGCTTCAAGAGCTCGGACGACATTGAATTCTGGGAATGCGAAGAAAGAAGGCTTCTTCTACGGAAATGCTTTGACCAAATTATTTGAACATATCGCTCAGATAGTGGATAGCCACGAACCCCTTGTTGAGCGGCACTATGGCACTGGCATGATGGTCAAAGTCATCGAGCGTTTGCAGATCGAGGCTGATGTCCAGGGTGGCATCATATTGGACACTTGGCATGATGAGCGTGTTATCGATCGCAAGTTGACAGACATTAAATCCTACGCATTCTCATTCCTTGTTCAAAGCTTTCTACCAAATTCGAAACCCACTACTGGCACTCCTCGCTCTTCATCGCCTGCTGTGAACGGCTCGACGGCATCGCAAGCCACTGAAGACGAAGGCGTCGACATGAAAGAGATAGACGGCCTTCTTGGTGAAACTGCGCTCATGTTGGGACGATGGTCTCTTTACTCGCGATTCATTGCCAGTAAATGCACTGTACGTAGCGACGAGTATGCCGTCTTACTTGAGCTGACTTCTCCTTCGCAGCCTCAGGATGATAATCTCGACCGGCCTTCATTGGTCATGCCTCAGGTGCTGCTTGGAAGTAATTTACACGACAAGGTCAACAAATACGTCCTCGAGCCATTCAACCTCATGACGACCTTCTTCTTCCGGCGATCCGTCGAGAAAGCGTTTCAACTTGATGAATCTCCATCTGACCTCACTCTAAATCCTAACAAGCCCCTGGCAGCCAACCCTCCCTTCATTACTTCTGCTGTCGACGATGTCATGTACATCGTCAATCAAGTCCTTCAACGGTCACTCGCGACATCTCAACGTACCGTCGTTGCCAGTGTTATTCCTGACATCGGTCGAGTCCTCGGTGCTGAATTCGTTGGCATGGTACAGCGCAAGATGCGGGACGAGAGTTACCCCAAAGCCGCAATCCAGGGCGCACTTCCTCCCGAAGACAAGATCATCTCTTTCTTGGTCCTCATCAACAATCTCGATGTCTCCAACGACTACATCAAGCGTATTGTTGAATCGCATCTTCCGGATCCCGATGAGAACAGCGACGAGGGCCACCCACTTGAGAACATATTTCCCTTTGGTCACGACGCCGTTTTCGTGGGGAATATCCTTCGCTCCATGCGACAGAGCTTCGAATCCAAATCTGGGGAATTGATTCACGATAGCATCTCCGTCATGTTTCACCAGGTCATGAAGCCACGAATACGTACTATACTGACCGAAGCTTTTCGCGATATCGACTACAACATGACTACAGAGGAAATTGAAGCAGAAGAAGGATCTGACGATCATGAAAGCTTGGTCAAGTCCCGCTTTGACCGCGGCTGGAACAGTCTGACAAGACCTATCAAGCGGATATTGACAGAAAGAAACTTTGACCGCCTACTCACTGCTGCGATGCCTGCGCTCAACAAGTCACTCGAGAGCCGGATCAAGAGCTTTTACGGACGAGTGAATGAACTTGGAGCTGTGCGGATGGAGAGAGACATTGCCAACATTGTATCAGTAGCTGTGACTGGCAATCGCTATGGCCTACGCGACGCCTTTGCACGTTCAATCCAGATGACACTCATCATGAACATGGAAGACGATGAGTGGGAGGAGGTTGCTGAGGAAGACGGGGGAAAGGAAAAAGAGATGGGAATCACCTGGGTCCTAGACAAGAGTGAACGGCTGAGAGCGAGAGCTATAGTCAAGGACAACGCTTGACCTGACGTCGTAATGCAAAACAGCGTGATTTGCGAAAGTCATATTCTCAAACATGAGGCCCAATTCACTTCCGGCCATCACGAAAGTATCCTCTCGTAGGTATCACTTACCTCACCCGGCTCATGATCACCCACATTCACTTTGTTTCATTGAACAGAAACCCGCGATGCTCACGCCCAACTCGAATGCTACTCACCGCTTTCAAAGTTCTGCGAGTTTCAGAAGCCAGAATGCGGACATGAATGCGACGATCTTTCGCCTGTTCACTCAACTTACCGCGTGTCAACATGGTGGCATGAGTGAAACCTCGATGATGACCATTGCGTCGGGCTCAAGATCTTTTCCCGAAGTACATATATAGTCCTACCTCTTATTTCTACGCTCACCAACACACCCTAACTTCTACAATTGGTTTCCACACGTCGATCATGGAGTTTGTTCCAAAAACTCCAGTTCAGCATGCTACGAACGAACTACCGTTGACACCGCCAGTAACACCATCCGGCCCATATGGAATTGAGCTCGAGAACGACGTTGCCTCGAATGATAGCTCGTCTGAGCTGAGTTCGATTGATCAAGAATTGCTAGCACTCGCGGATGAAGTTGTGGATCTCACCGATGACGAATTCCTTACTTATTCGGAGGACGCCACAGAAATGGCTGAAGATCTTGAGTCGGAATGTGAAAGCAATCACGACGCAGATCTATATATTAGCGTGCCTTACGTCCATACTGCGCTCCTACCTGCCGGAGGACCGTTGAACTTTCCTCACATCGTCGATCATACGACCGGTTTCACAGAAGAAAATGCGCCTCAAGGCATCCGCCTCCCTGACGGAGTGGCTACTTTACTTTTCAATTTCAACCGAAACATCTTGGAACTTTTCCTCGATTTGTCTGTCAAAGAGTTCAACTTCGTGCGCACAGAAAATCACGACTTCCTCTACGATTTGGTCGTAGCCCGTAAGGACCGGGATGTCAGAGTGAGTACCCCTTTCTTCCCTCGTTGAGTCGCAACTAACAGCTTACAGGTGGGCTTTGTAAGGACGATTCCACTGCCCTTCCAAGGACATGTTACAAACATGCTTGAATGGGACGCGCAGATTCGGGCAAAAATCCTCCCTTCCGGCGTCTGGCTCGCCAAATATGCAACACGGTATGCCATTTCCGACGAAGTCTTTGGAGACTATGAAGGCGACGACATCGGGTACGGCACTGAGCAACTTGTGCAAGCAAGCAAGGTCCACGAAATCGCCCGCCAGATGGCCACGTCCATGATCGTCCGCAAGCTTTGGGTCGCTTCGGAGGGTGTGGAGATCAAGGTCAACCTTTCATGAGGGCTCGGCAAGCTTGGAGCATGCAATTTCTGGGGTCATCTTTGTGATTGGTATAGCCTGTATTTGGTCGATTATATGGTTTACAATATTGTTGCAACCATAAGGATCTTATCAGGGTGGAATTATGGCTATTATGAGCAGTTTAGATCTGTATCCGTGGAGCTTATGGCTTCATATGTGTAGCAAGATCAACGGGAAATATTCATCAAGAGATGCTCTCCATTACCCAGCCGTGTAGTTTGAAAATCGAATTTATTCTGTATGCATTGTCAAAGAAGCAGACGAAAATATCCACACGTGAACAAGAATGACCTTGCGCGGTCGAATTGCTTGCCGCGACGAGCGGCGACTCTATGTACATTTCTGCCTGTATCATACATTCAAACACCGCACATGCACCTCCAGACCTGCGAGGAGACAACCTCTAGTTGCCTACGTTATTCGAAAATTCTTACAACACTCGATCGACCCGCTTCATTTCGCCGTGATGTGTTCAGGCATCAATATGAGCGGATGTCTGTGAATGCTCGGCATCAGCCCCAATCCCTGAGCTCTTCTCAGAGCCTTTGCCAATTTCCTCTGATTCACCGGTCGTAGGTGTGTTGCATTATTGTGCATGATTCCGCCACTTTCAAGCATGAATTCGGACATGACACTGTAGTTCTAAGCGCCAAAAAAAGGGTCAGTCCTGCTTTTCTTATCGCCTGCCTGCCTGCCTGCCTGCCTGCCTGCCACGGCCACCGGTAAGAACTCACCTTGTATAGATGCAGCGGGTTGATGCCCGTGATATCGAACACGTCCTGTCTCTTTCCCTGCCGCTTCAGGGGCACCATCAGTTGCCTCTTTCGGGGAGCTTTCGCCCAGCGCTCCGTCTCGGCGCCGCTCAGGTCGCGCGGCGAGTAGACGTCGCCTGTTTCGTAGGCTCTGGGTAGGCGGTGCCCGTAGTCCCGGCGGAAGTCTGCTGCCTGTCTGTCCAGCACGGATTTCTTCTGCCCGTCTGCGGTGAGTCTTTGGACGGCGCTCGGCTTGCTCTCCGTTGCCGGTTGTTGCATCGAACCAAGCTTCTCGACGAGACCTGTTGTGTTTTTGTTTAGTAGGTTTGATCCTTTTTTTGCGAAAGGTGCCCGAGAGAGGCAGCATGCATACCAGTGCCTGATCGCGCCCGTGCTGCTGTCAGGTCGGTGGGGAGCTTTCTGAAGCTGGGGAGAGATGCGGCGCCTCTGCGACTCTCGTGGTTGAGGGCATGCCGAAATGGGAGGGTCCTTGACCAGGTTGCCATTATGATACTCTCTTGCGGTCGCTGCAAGGGGAGAGAGATATGATCGTTTTGCGGAGCTGCGGAGGACATGAAGTTAAGCCTACGCACGGACGCTTAGTTTTCTCGAACCACAAGCTTCGCGTTGGAGCTTCAAGCCTCAAATGTCCAAAACTCTCTGTCAAAACTCACTTACCACGACAATCACGCTCTCGATCCATTGAAAGACTTTTTTGAAATAATGTTGAGAATATTATAACAGCCAATACACATCAGCGTCCTTTCGCCAATCGGCGAGTGCTACCGAACATCACGATGCGTTCTCAACTCACCCGGCTGGTCTTCCACCGAATCCTGTCAAACCAGCCTATTCCTCACACCTACTGCGCCAATGGAGCCCTACGAACATCGCGACGCATCGCACGCAATGGCCGACTGCCATTCCGAAGTCCCTCACGCGCCTTCATCGGGGCACTGTTCAATATGAAGCCGAAAAAACCAGAGAGACATACCAAGGAGCCAACCTTCGCGCCTGGAGTCAAGCAAATGGCATCACTGTCTCGAGCGCTCCAGGTAGGATCGAGGCCTGCGCCCGACGCAGACTTGACCAAAGCTTTTGACGAATTCTTCGCCCTGCGCAATCCTAAGCCCAGCATACGGAATTTCGAGATCCTACATGTCACCAGAACGTTCGATTACCTAAAGAGCAGGAATTACGAGCCCTTTCGCAAATATATTCATGAAAACGCGTCGCGCATACTCTATTACGCTGCCCAGGAGGATGCCAAGTACACGGATGCATTTATCAATCTCGGGCGCCGCGTTTATGAATTGGCGACGTCGGTAGAATCTGAGAAGCGGCATACGGCCCACGCGTCAGCGCCCGAGACCACCGAATCTACTGGGGATGGCGATTCTGTACCGCCAGAGTCATGTAAAATACCTGATCAAAGATATTCCCTGAGCCTGAAAGCAAACTTCTTCCATCTATTGCTACATTGCGGAGCGTTCGAAGAAGCCAAGACATTCCTCAAAGATCATAGAGACCATATCGATAGTGCTAGAGGTCGGAGCTGGGCACCCGCTGTCCTTCTCATGGCCCATCTTAGACGTCACAACATGACTAAGGTTGAGGAGATATGGACCACGTTAAAGCAAGACACCTCCTTGCAGTTTAGCAAGATGCAAATGATTTATATTGCTCGGACATATACTGAGATAGGAGACATCACGAAAGCCCTGTCACTTTTTCCAAGTTTTTCGGACTTGGAATTGGATCAACAGAGGATGTCGATTAATGATGATATGAAAACGATTCGCCATACCATCGCCGCCATCATTGAGCAGTCTTGGATGACCGGTAAGTTGGACTTGGTAGAAGATCTTGTTCGACGGCATGTCGAGCAACGAGACTCCGGACCTGTGATCTTGGGACAAATCCTTGCGTGGGCCGCAGCAAGTGGCAAGAATGTTGAAGAGCTTGAGCGGATGATGCGCATTATGAAAGAACTTCCGACCGATCAAATGACAGATAGGTCGAGGCTACGGTACAACGCCAGACTTTTGAACGCGCTGCTAGAATATGCTGTTCATCGGAAGGATGCTTACCTTGCCGAGCGGTACATGGGTTTGGCTGACCGTTTGAAGATTATTCCTAGTGATTTGACATACATCTTACAGGCAACGTGGAGGCTTGATACTGGGGATATAGAAGGCGCCAAGGAAGCAGTCGAAAAGCTGCGAGTTGTAGATGATACGTCTATGTTTGTCCGAAGCAAGCTGGATCCTCTCCTGAACAGATACTTGGAAGCGCTCACTAAGCTCCGACCTCAATTAGATGCCCATATCCTTGAGATTACCGAGTGGCTTGCAAGTCATGGTGTACGGTTTGAGCCCGCGACTACAAAGGCTCTCTGTCTTCACCATCTCCGAAAGGACGAATTCTACGACGTCATCGACCTCCTCCAGACGAACGTCAACCTCTACTCGGTGGAAGAACGAACATCAATATGGGAATTCCTATCAGCCTATGCTCTGGACAAACAGGCCACCACGAACAAGGCCTGGGACGTATACATGATCCTGCAGCGCATCTTCGAGGAAATGCACCGCGACGTCCGCACACAGTACATGGTCCACTTCTACGCGCGCATGCGGCCCGACCTCGCCCTGCACGTCTTCAACCACATGCGCCGCCACCGATACCCAGACTGCCGCTCCACAATCGACACCTACGTCAAAGCCCTCACCGGCATCGCCGAAACTAAAGACGCAACAGGCCTCCTCCAGGTCTTCAACCAGCTCAAGCTCGACGACGAACTCGACCCCAACACCCGCCTCTACAACGCCCTCATGCTCGCCCACGGCCGCTGCGGCAACCCGGACAAGGCCTTCAACATCTGGAACCAGATCGCCGACTCGCGCGAGGGCCCGAGCTACCAGAGCATCGTCAACATCTTCCGCGTCTGCGAGTACCACCCCGCGGGCGACGAGGTCGCCGCGTCGATCTGGAGGCGGCTCCGCCGCTACGATATCGAGCTTGACGTGCCTGTCGTCGCTGCCTTTGTGGGCACACTCGCCAGGCATGGCCGCCGCGACCCGGCGTATCGTGTCATTCAGTACATTGAAAAGCAGCTGGGTCTGAAGCCTGACGTGTTTCTGTAAGTTGTCCTCCTGCTTTTTTGGCAATTTATATGTATCACTTTTTGGGGAGAGGGGAGCTAATGTTCGATTTCTTTCTTTTCAATTAGGCTCGCCTCGTTACTTAATAAGACCGTCCAGCCCGACGCGCAGAAGCTGGTCATGACGTGGATCGAGAATAACTATTCGGCGCTCTGGGCGGAGATGAAGCCTGGCTTGCGTCAGGATGAGATTGATGGTCTGTTTACGTATCCGGTTGATTTGGATCATAATGCTGAGGTTTGAGCATTTTGTGTTGGGTTGAGGGGGAGGGGGGGCTTGTGGGGGTGTTTGAGAGAGAGAGGACGGGCTTGATGTCTGTGTTGTTTTTGCGATGCTGATGTTGTTGTTGTTGCTGCCGTTGTCCCGCATACTCCCTCCCTCCATCACACACATCATATCAAGACCACTTCCCCCCTTCTCCCCGGCGGATGTCACCAATACTCGCTTCAGAAGTGTGTGCAGTGTGCAGACATCATTTATCTATACACGACATCTTCATAGACGGCAAAAACAACTCGCTAAATTCACTACCGACACAGCGTCACATATCACCACGTCCTTGCATCAAGGGTTCGTTGTATATATATAGACACTATACATCTAAATTTAAATGTAAATATACAGAATAGCAGCAGCTTGAAAAGGTCCCATGTTTTGGTATTTCAGTTGTGTAATTTAGGTATGTAAATACTGATATGTAGAATTGGATATATGTCATGTACATGGCGCATTACATCCACGAAATATAAATATAGATAGAATGCAGATGTACAAGCAGAGAGTGTCCATCCTCCATCTGATGCAATGTAGAGATAGCATAGCCTCGCTCACTTAATTACTCGCTAATCAACCTGCGTTCGTAATACTAGCTTTGATACCTGGACTGGACTGGATTGGATTGGATTGGACTAGATTTCGTCTGCTTATGTGGTTATGTACTTTCTTGCTTACGTACTTTCTTGCTTACGTACTTTCTTACTTTCTTACTTTCTTACTTTCTTACTTTCTTACTTTCTTACTTTCTTACTTTCTTACTTTCTTACTTTCTTACTTTCTTGCTTTCTTACCTGGTAGCTTTCTTGCTTACGTCCAAGCTTTCCAGCTTTTACCAAAATCACTAAAGGAGAAGGAGAAGGAGAAGGAGAAGGAGAAGAAGAAGAAGAAGAAGAAGAAGAAGAAGAAGAAGAAGAAGAAGAAGAAGAAGAAGAAGAAGAAGAAGAAGAAGAAGAAGAAGAAGAAGAAGA